>NC_136617.1:15400053-15737553 GCF_933228915.1 Telmatherina bonti | reverse complement strand
TAGAGAGGATGTCTGCCTCCTGAACCCACAGTGGGAGCTGGTTCCATAAAAGACGAGCCTGATGGCCAAAGGCCCCACTTCCTATTGTACTCTTAGAGACTCTGGGAACAACAAGTAGACCTGCTGTCTGAGAGCAAAGAGCTCTGTTTGGAATATATGGAGTATATATGTTGACAGTGAAGTAGCTTCATGTTGTTGTCATTAACTGCACTTTTCTCCAGTTCAGTTTATTTCAGGGGAAATTATACTGATTAGCCTGAGTGAGAAGTCAAGCTGCAGATCTACTGGTCGTACCATCATCCAGGTACAAAAACTTTAGTTTTTTAATTCAGTTGCATGCCAGGGTAATGTATTTTTACTTCACCAAATATTCTTTTTGTCATGTTTTTACTTGTGATCAGTTATTTAGAGATGGACCTTTTTTTTTATCAGTTCTTGAAGTTGCACAGAAGGCCATCTTCCCTACAGTCTTTGCATTCAATACTGCTATTGGTTGACATATTGGTGCAGTGGAACTAAAATTAGGATGTTTGAATGAGAAAACGTCCCATGGGCTTATTGTAAGCAGTTTTCCTGGCTGGAGTTTGAATGATCTTTCTGTGCCCTTAGGTTTCCTCTCACATTCATGTGTGTAGTGTCATTAACCTTAGTTACAGATGGGTCATAAAAACAACAACAAAAAAATCTTTGTACGCACCTATTTATCATATCATCATTCAAGATGGTAGCCCAATTAGTCTGATACAATAGTTAAAATATTCTTCACCTGGAACACTCTGTCTTACATCTTTGACCAATCTCCAAGATGCTAGATGAGGTTGATATCACATTTCATACTCATTAAACTATCCATGCCTTGCAGATATTATTACGGTCATCCTGAGTAAAGAGGATAAAACAACCTTTGTAATGATTCTCACAGACCTTCGTTCAAAGAGGACAAGTTCACCATTCTGCTGAAACGGCCCCCACTCTGCATAACGGAGGAATAAGATTCATGTCCGACAGGGTCAGCGGTTCAGATGTTTGCTTTGATTTATTGTTCATCTCTGTTTTGCCATCGTTTAAACAAAAATGGAAGTATGTGATAGTGAAAGACAAGTCTGTCAATTAAACCAACAAGGAAAAATTAAGAGCTGGGTGTGAGAACTTTGTGGTCAACGTATTACCAGATATATGTTAAGAAGTTTAATCTCTTGAATTACAAGTAAAGTTATATATTTAATAATTTTGCTCCAATTTAAAATCCAATTTTAAAAATATGAGATCACATACTCATATACTAAAAAAAAATAGCATGAGTTTTTTAATATGTTTGCAAATAAAATGCATTTTCAACTTACATTTGGGATTGCTTACTCAAATTATTTTACAAATGAACACTAGCATCATCGAGAAGCACGCTGCATGTTAGGATATTGTTTACTTTGTATAAGTATTTATGCTCTTTTGCCAACTTTTGGTCTTGCACTGCAGGAGAAGCGCTCGAAGTACTTTTTCCAGTATTTTCAACATCACTTATTCAGCATTAAGAATTTATCATATTAAGATCACTGCTGTAAATAAATCCTGGCATGAGCACCTACGTGTGTGCAGTATTGTTTTTATTCACCATGTTCTGAAGATGTCATTAAGATCAGCCGATCATTAAATTCGTCCTTGTGTTCAAATCACAGTTAAATTAAGTTCAGACTGTTTAGTTACTTTTTCCATTTTTTATATGACTGTAGGATGCTTTTTTCAAGTTTGCACATGAAAAGTTATTCAACAAAGTGGGTTGGAGGTTAATCAGCCTGCTTCGGTAAGACTGAAGACACTGTGTTCTAGCTGTCAGCTCCATGTGCAGCCAGTAGGGGGAATCGACTGCTCGTGCTGGCACCGTCCCCTCTGCTCTTCACTCCTCTTCTCCTCTTCCCTGCGTTCTCCCAGGTTGTGGAAACGCTGCAGCCCGCTGGTCTGTGTCTGGATCCCTCACTCACACAGAGCTGCTTCAAGACCCTCCCACTGGCTGGGCTGGGGAAGGAGGTGGCAGTCTGCTCTGCTCGCAGCGTCGGACGAGCCCCCTTTACCACCCTGTCAGTGTGGAGGAGAAGGAGAGAGAGAGGCTGAGTGATAGAGAAAGTGCACGCGAGCGAGGCAGGCTGCTTAGAGGAGTGAGAGAGCCAAGGAAGAATAAGGAACACATTTTATAAGCGCAGAAAGAGGGAGGATCGCAGGAGAGGGACTCCGTCTCCACCGGACACTCGGGACACAGTCACTATCTTTTTTTTTTTTTTTTTTTCCTCAGCTTGCCTAATAGCTGGAACTCAGTGGATTGACAAACCAACCAGTGGATTTAAAAAAAAAAAAAAAAAGCGCTTGTGCCACATCATTTAAAAACTGGAATCATTTCTGTGTTATTGTCCTCTTGCTGGCTCCAGCGCTACAGACTGAGATTGCTTTCTGTGTCTGTGCTGAGCTCTTGTGTTGTGATTCTGCTCCCTACTCAAAGTGCATCTATCGGCAGCCGGCACCGAGGATATCTCCCCCTCTGTCAAGCAGGACAGCGCACAGCCATCGTCGAATCAGGCGAGAGAGGAAGTGTGTGTGTGTGTGTGTGTGTGTGTGTGTGTGTGTGTGTGTGTGCGAGAGAAGGAAAGAGAGATTGCGAGGGGCAGTGAGAGAGAGTCAGATTAAAGCCCAGGCAAAAGACTGGAGCGAAACAGCTTAAATAGAGAAGTGAACCTATACGTCCTCTCCCGCTTTCCTTACCATTCCTTTCCTCCTCCTCTCTTCCTCCTCTTCCTCTCCCATTTTCAACATTCTTAGGACTGCCAGAGCTACTGCCACCTGCACCTCCTTGTGTGTTCTCTTTCCTCCTCCTCCTCTACCTCACCCTCACTATCCGATAGCAGCCGCTGACAAACACGCCGCTCTTGGTTCTAGCACTTGTGGAAATATTTCCATTGATCCAGCAGCGAGTGACTGAGCGAGCACCTGCCTGATTCTAAGTCTCTGGACCAGTGAGGCACAGTTGTGGCAAGAGCTTCCTCATCAGAGGCAGACCTTCTCCCAGCCACTGTCCGGCACGCAGAGCCTGCCTTCTTCCCGGAGGATCAGCTTGCGACTCGGTGGTGCAGACAGCAAAGACTGGAATTGCACAGCTCCTCCGTTGCCTCTGTCTCATTGCTAGCTACTTGGCAGCTCCCGCCCCCGTGTCACCATTCCCTGCCTCAGTGCTAAGGATTCCAGCTACATGGGCAAGCGTTTGGAGCAGCAGCCAATGTACCCTCAGTACACCTACTACTACCCCCACTATCTCCAAACCAAGGTATGCTTTCACTTCGGCTCTTCTCAAAATTCCTTAGACCCACTCATGTACTCCTTCACTCTTGTCCTGTCTGACTCCCACCCTTCCTTATCCTGATCATCCCTCCTTCCTCTTGTCATCTCTCACTGGAGATGGTGGATTGGTGGATTGTTGGCCTTGACTTTGATGGTTGCTGATGGCAGGTGCCTCTTGGAGTTTAAATGTCTATTTTAGAGGCTGAGTGTTGAGCATGTGCATGTGTATCGCTGAACAAATGATTAAAGATGAGGGATCAAGGCTGGAGGGTCAAAGCAACTGTTAGTCCGTAGGAGTAGAGCGTAACAAGGAGCTGTCCAGTAACACCCTTCCAGCCTATACATGCACACTGCTTAGCTCCTAATGATGGCAAAAAATACTGGATAACATGCACTGAAAATTCACAGGCATCTACTGATCAAAATTACAAACTAAGAGCTTTTTTTTTCCTTTTTTTTGTGCTGTCACACATTAAGCAAATTAAAGAATGAGGACCTAAATTTAATTTTCTAATGAAGTATTTGCAAGCTAAATATAGGTCATGGTTTAAAGCTCGGTTGCCAGTTTTCTAGAACAACTAATTACACTATGACGTTGCAAATTTACAGATGTCTTCTTGAAGCACAGGTTATGAACCCTTCTTTTCTTTTTTTTCCACTTTGTTGACGTTTTGTTTCTGACACAGAGCAGGCATGGGGTAGGCTGCCCGTGTTTGTTCTAGCTACAGTATGCATCAGTGCCTCTGGGACGAAAGCCCAGGCCTGGGTCCCAGTGGCTGCCAGGACACTGGCTGGACTCACTACCCAGACATCATCAAGGGATTAAAATGGAAGCCTTTGGGGGATTACTTTTTTTTTTTTTTGTGGGTTTTTTTTTTTTTTTTTCTACCTCAATGTGTAACGCTAACTTCTGTCCTTTAGTGAAACTGTGAAACACAGCAGGAGCAGAACAAAATTGCACAGGTGTAAACAAGCATTGTGATATAATTAAGTCTAATTTAACATTATTACCTGCCTGTTTACCATCTCCAGTTATGTACCAAAAATAATGAACACGGTAGGGTTAAATACTAAGAGAAATACTTTCCAATGCTGTCCTCATTTCAGTCAACTTTTTATTACAGCACAGATCTTAGTCTTGATTTACTTTATCCACATACAGAGATAGTTTTAGCTCCAAAATGTATTTGTCAAAAAGAATATTTCTATTAAGTATTTTCAGATTTGCTGAGTAAAATTGGGGGGAAAAGGTGTAAGAGCTCGATTTTGCCGTGTTTATAACAAACAAATAACTGACAATGATGATGTTTTCATCCTTTTCCTTGTGAACCATTGCACCTCCAGCTGGGAAGACCTGACTGCAGCCCCACCTGGCAGTCCACTAGCTTTCCCCCTGATTTATAGTTTAATACATTTGTACTGCTGCCATATGGCTTCCCTCTCCCTCCCACCCCTCCTCCTCTACTCCTTCCCTCATCCCCCTCTCTCTCCCTCCCTTCCTCCCTCTTCTCATATCTCAGAGTTGCTCATCTCAAGGGCCTCTCAATCAAGGCATGCCCCTCCGTTTTCCCGTGCCCTCCCTTCAGATTTTCTTTTCCCCCTTCTTTTTTCCACTATATACTTTCTGCATCCCCAGCTTTGTTGAAACCTAGCCCCCCCAAACCGCTACCCTCCTCCTTTGCCCATGCTGCAGTTCACTTCCAAGGTCAGCACTGATCCGATCTTGCCATCGTCAGCGTTTGATGTATCCTTGAGCGAGCCACTAGGGTCCTGTGTCATGCAAACCAGACACAAAGTGGGGTATGTGGGGCAAGAAAAGCCTGCATTCTGTTTATAGATTGGCAGCCAACATTCGTATTCATTTTTGCGGTTAGATCGTGTTGCCAGTGGCCTTGTAGGTTAATGTGACAGTGCTGCAGACAGGGTCAATAGGAGAAAGGGAGGCTGGGAGAGAGGCCAGAGTGTTGGGCAATGTGGCCAAGAGGGCTGTGGAGAGCTATGTCACACTCTCATTAATGATCATTGATAGCTCGATTACAGGGAGGGGAGAAGTGCCTTGGCTGGCACACCACTTAACGAAATCACACGGTTGTTGCTTTAGCCTGGATTCTGCATGCAAAAACACACAAATGCACAGAAAGGTTCCCCTTTCTGGAAACATGTTCTGTTCAGGCTCAAATCACTCAGGTATTTCCATGCGTAGTCATTGTTGCATTATCGATGTATGGCCTCATGGTCTCAAGAGACATTTGTGAAGGGGATATAAATAACATGTTAGGAAGGGAAGAGTGAGGTGTAACACACACGACAGTTCTACCTTATTCTTTCCTCTTTTAGGCTTGTTTTTTAATCTATACACAGAAATCTGATCATATTTACCTGCAATTGATGTCACCATTCTGAAGGAAATGTCTCCATTGCTCTGTCAGAATAAACTATGACACCTCTCCAACTTGGGCTCCAATTTTCCCGTTTTTCACATTACATCATAATAAGATGTATGTGCAGCACATGCCAGGTAGCCCATATTAGAATGGGAAAGTCAGAGAATGAGATGAAACAATAACATTTGGCTTTCTATTGATTAGTGCAGTGGGGCGTAGCATGTGCTTCTCTTTAGCTGAATTATTGATTCCTGAAGAAGGATTGTGTGTCTCTCTGTGTGTGTGTGTGTGTGTGTGTGTGTGTGTGTGTGTGTGTGTGTGTGTGTGTGTGTGTGGCTTTTATATGAGGTTATGGCTGCGGGGAGCTGGCAGGATGTTGCTTTGATGAAAGGATACTTTAAAGGCCCTATTTCTGTCTATCCCCAAAATGATCAGTCATTTGCCAAAATTCAACCTTTATTCAGCCTGTCTTTCATTGTGAGCATGATGGCTATTGCTGTTCACAGCTTGCTGTGCATTCAGATTTAATGACAGAAAATAGATGTACATCCTAAATGAGAGTGTAACAGTGAAATGCCTCATTCAGGTCTTAGCCTTGCCCCTCCTCACCCAAAGGAATAATTTCCACACACAGATTAATTATTTTTTTTCAGTGATGTTATTCAGGATGTGTTGCATCTCATTTTCTCAGTGACCGGGCTTTTTCAGTTCTGCGTTTCATTATTAGGCACACAACTCTCAGAGGGAACATTCACGTTGCTGATAATTTGCCTTGACTACCTGCTGAAAATGTCCCCCTCTTGTGCTATTCAGTTAGCTTTAATGTTGCTGCACTGTATAACTGATGTTGTTGTAACCTTGTGCTGTTGCACCACTGATAGGCGAGGTCACTGAATGCTTACTGTCAGCAGTCAAACACACACACACACACACACACACACAAGGATGTACATATGCACTGTTCTGCAGCCATGTCGTGGGAGCCAGGAGGTTGCGTTGCCGTCAGACCCGAAGCTGAGAAGGGCAGATTGAGGTAGATTTAGCAGCCGCTAAAGTCCCTGGCCTTAAGTAAACACCAGTCAATGGAGCCCTTTGAGAGGATCTGTGCCCGTCTCTGCCTCTGCCACAGGCAACATTTAAACGTCTGATTCTTTATAAATGGTGGTGGCTGTGGAGGGAAGGGTTGACCGTGTGACAGAAAGACTGAGTGGAGGGTGAAAGTTATGGGAACGCAAGAAGGGAAGGGCAAGTTAAAAGCAAGGAAAAGGGTTTGGTTACATTACAAAAGTTGATCCATTGTGCTGCAGAAATAACAACAGAGCCGTCTGAATCCTCCCTTAATGCATCGGTGGAGGAAAAAAAAAACATGCATTCAGACAAAAAAGGCAAGACAACTGTACAGTACGTAGACGGCAAGCAAAGTGAAATAAATACCAAAAAGACCCTGATACTAAAGTGTTTTGTTAAATTGGTTATCTGTGGCATAAACTAAGATAGTAGTGTAGTTCCTTTTCTTTTCACTAACATGACTGTACTTTGAAGAGTTTGTCAAGCTGTTTGAAGCATGGAAATGTACAACTCTTAAACTGCATCTACAAAAGCCCAGTCCTGTTATAGTCTGGGATAATGGGTTTTATTACTAGTAATGCATCTCATTTCCCATCTTGTAATTTTTGATATGTGTTTCACAACTGACTGCACGAAACAAAATCCCGTCCCTGTCTTGCTGTAAATGACTACATCACATGTTCTGTCAGAGCTCACATAAATTAGCAGAATTTTATTGAAAAACTTTTGCTTTTTTTTTTTTTTTCCCACTTTTTGGTTCCTCAGTTTTTAACCTCATAAAGTTGGAAAGTGTTGTTGATAATTATTAATCTCTTATACATATCTGAGTATGATTTAGACTCTAGCCGTCTGCCAAACGTCTATATGTCAGTCAGCACGGCAGATCACTCCATTTATGAGCTCTGGCTTTTGTCTGGATTCACAAACATGCACGCACACAGACACACACTCCAGCTGGGAGTGCTTTTAACCCTTCTCATCTATCAACTGACAGCACAGCCCTATCTCCACACCCATACATTAAGGTTGTGTTTGAATTACGGCTTCTTGTGGCTTGTCATACTGTACACCACCACAGAGTTCGGTTCTAAGACCCAGCCTTCTACATGCTGACACACACATCTCGTTAGAGCTGCTTTACCAGAGTGCTCTCTGGAAATTGCTTTCCATTTTGTTCGAAGAGCAACAAGAAAAACCAAACATATAAAAGAGAGAAAACCATTTTTATGTTCTAGTGACGGACGCTCTATTATTTTAGAGTGCTTTGAGGATCTTAGGAGCTCCAGCTATATACGTGTGTGAATATGAAAATCAGTTTAGTGAAGACCATTTAACCTAATATAGTTAGGTGAAATGTGAACACAAACACCAAGTAAGTGGAGTCATACTTCAAGTGAACGTCTCAAAACCAGGTCACATATTTCTTCTCAGCAATATGTTTTTGAATTTTGAAGTGTCCTTGAGCAAGTCACAGAATGAAGTACCTGCTCACACATAGGAGGTTACTGTGAAGGTAAAAACAACCTGAAAAAACTTCCAAGATAAATGTCTAAAGTATAAAATGATGTTCTTGGTGGTGGAGTTCTTGCCCTGGGGAATTCTGTCTGTGAACTCACCTTCCCTGACCATCTGGAGATAAGCAGCTACTTTAGTCTGCACTGTAAGGAAGGAACTCCTACCTGTGTGGTGAATTGTGGCATTTGGGGGTGAGGACAGAGCTGTAAATTGACTGACTCTTTTTCAGCTGCAAAACCTGAGTTAAGACACCAAATCCCCTGCTAGCTTTTGAAGGCTCTGCTGTGGAAAAGGATGCATATTGTGCAAATAAAAGGGAGACAGAGAGAAAGACATGTCACTCCTCATTATTATATTAAATGAATTGATTAAGTGAACCTGCAGCCATAAGCAGACAGAAATATTTTTGCATGTGAAACATAGCTAGAACTTTTTAAACATTTTTCACTCCATGAGGATTATTTGCCTTGAGAATGTGATGCCAGATAAGCAAACTGTCATGATGGGATGGGCTTTCTTTTTGTTTTCAGAGAACAGAGAAAGAGTCGTGCAGAGACAACATGAAGTGAAACAGAAAGAGACAGAAAAGATGTTGCTTCAGATTTCGAGCCAGATGAGATGAGACATATGATGTGCCCTTCAAACCCACCAGTGCAGCAGGACTCTGCAAACACACCTGCCCCCCTTTTTTTCCCCCCGCTCCTTGTTTTTACTAGCATTTCTTTTTGTAACACAGTCTCTGCCTGGAGCTGTCTGGTCTGGCCCACTGTTTCACCCTCCTGCCTCACTGGCAAGGAGCTTGCCTTGTGCTTTCACGCTCTGTTCTGCCCCCCTTTGCCTTACAGAATAGAGGGGTATAGTTGAAAATTGTTGTCTCGTTTCATCTTTGTTTATGTATATATCCCCCCCGACAAGTTTTTGCTCAAATCTTGCATTTTGCTCCCCCCTTTTTTCCCCAACACTTGCCTTCATCTTTTGGATTCTCTTTCATCTTGTCCCCTTTTATAATTACTATTATAATTTCCCATCCTCCATCGCTTTTGCATGCCTCTTACTCTGTTTCCGGGAGCCCCCGCTGTCTGTTCGGCCTGGTGTTCTGCCATCTGTGCAGTGTGGCATAAGTGGCTGGAGAGATGCCTCCTGTGTTGACCCTCTTAATGCATACAGCTCACATCAACATACACCAGAAACATATAAGGTATAATGAAAGTCAAATACACCTACAAACTTTTAATTAAAGTTTCTGTTGTAGTTTAGTGAGCATGTAAAAGCTAAGATTAAATTAAATATGTTTTGCTTGCAATCATTGTTGAAACTTCAGCTGGGTTTTGCCTGATTAGTGATGAATCTTTGCAGCTTGTGGTTCAATAATTCTGGCTTTGCGCTGGACCCAAAAGAAGCTGTTTAGCACAAAAAACCTTGCGTATTATCTGAGAAACCACAGCAGATTTTTGAAACAGGAGTTGATCTTTGCCCGAATTGCAGTTTTCCCTCAACTCGAATGTTTCACAGAGGGTTTGAGCTAGCTAAAAGATCATAAGAAATCCTTGTTTTGACCCAATAGGCCAAAACAAGGCAGAAGATAGCAAAATAGGCAGATGAAGAGCTGGATCAGTACAGCAGAGCAAGCCAAGTGTGAGGGATGTGAGCCACATGCTCGAGAAAGATGATGGCAAGAGAGAAAAATGCACCTTGTGAGAGACAGACAAGTGGAGATACAGCGAAGGGTTTTTGTTGCTCTTGTGTAACTGAAGCGCTCTGTTTCTGCTGAGTCTGCTGCCCTACCTTTAGCGGTTCTCATGAAGAGTACTCAGGTTGCTAGTGTAGGCAGTGGAAAGGTAAGAAGAGGTGAGGAGGTTGGGCCTGAAGCTCGGCATGGTAGCATTCATTGAGTCAGACTCAGCCAGGGTAATTGCTCTTAAATTTTTAATGATTGGCTGCTGCGTCCACTTTGAGGAGCAGTGCACCAGAGGAACCCTGCATGGCTCCTGGTGCAGCTGAACTGTTTGTCCACTTTTCTGAATGAGGGGATCTAAATAGACAACCAGCTTCTATATATAAGCATACAATAAGGATTATTAAGCCTGGGAGTCTGGTGTTTCATGCTTTCTTCATATCTTCCTGTCACAACACAGAGAAGAGATTGAAATGAGGATCTTTTAAAATCTAATAATTGACTGGGATAGCACAATCTTTGAGTTTCACTGCATCTCCTGCAAGCAGACTTGCATTGTCATCATGTCTGTGTAGATCTGACAGGCTTAAATTGCTAAATAGAAACAAAGAGCATGCACAGTGGGTTGATGAATGTTCATTTTGTGCAATAGCTCACAACAATGAGTTCAAGTTGGAAAAGAAGAGCTGAAAAAGAAGTTGTTTCCGGCAGTTTTAATAACCAAAGTAACATCTTATCTGGTTTTGATATCATGTATAACAATGCACAGCGTTTGCAACAACACTAAAAACCCTTTTTAAAAAAAATATTATTGCTTTGCAAGAAAGTTACAACAATACAATAAATGTGTAACAATAATTAGAAAAAATATTGGCTTATGACTAGTAGGTAAAAAAATAGAAATATCTGAATAATAGAAAATGACACTATAATACCCTATGATTTAATAGTTAGAAGTACTCTATGTGCAGAGCTAAACAGAAAGCAGAAGTTGAGCTGTTAGAGCCGAAATCACCATGATGAAACTTCTCTTAAGGCACATGTGTTGTTGTGTCTGAGCACATATGAAATAGATTTTTAAATACCATGTGTTTTTAGGATCTAGGATTTTTAGGATGTCTTACTCCTGCTGCTAACATTAAAAATTATAACAAAGACCTCACATTGTACTAATTTTCTTTCGGTTTCATATTTTTGAAAAGCCAGCCTGTTACGGGTTCTACACATCTTCGATTCATTTCACTCCTGAATAATTTGAAAACGATACATCTGTCATACAAAAATCTTGAGATTTCCTGAGCCTTCAATGGTTCCAGATCCTAGCAATGACCACAGTTGTACCTAATCAGACTTAAATGTCTCTTCACACAGCAGGAAGTCCACGTCAACCCTCACTTACAAATTCATTAGCAAATTGCCGTGACGAGTAGTGTTGTGAATGTATTATGATGATCACATGAAACCCTTGTGCGTGTGAAGTGCTGTTTCCCGTGCTGATCCCGATGACACAGACAGTTTTGTCATATGGTTTTAACTAAGCACTGGGCTTTATTCCTAGTCTGTGGTCTGCCTCATAACGAGACACATGTTATGGTAAACTGAGAAGAATTCATAATCACAACAGTCGACTCTGTAGGCAAGAATGTGTATTTCATTAAACTGTTTTCCTGGAAAGTCTTGAAAAAAGGAGTTTAATTTTTCTACCCTCCCATCCAATTCAAAGCTAGTGCGGGAACGCCACCTGCAGAGAGATGCACAGCAGGTGGAAATATTAATGATATTATTTTTTACAGTGGTCTTTCTTTTTTTTTTTTCTTTTTTTCTTTTTTTTTTACTTAATGATGTCACAGTCTGACCGAAAAAGAAATACCTTGCCTTGGTACATTTCACTTTGAAGGATTTGCTCCTCATTTACTTTTGTGGCCACACAAACCAACACCCCCCGTGATTGTTATCATCACTCAGATATTCAGACAAGAGGCAAGTAGAGGACATCGCGACGACAGACATGCAAATGGCAGTGTAGCTTTACCGTTGCGAGTACAGTAGGAGGCCTCGGCCGCCCCCTCTGCTCGCCGCACATACAGGCTGCCTGCAACATTTACTCTACACAGCTGCATTAGTAGTGGCAGGCTCAATGAAAATACCGTGTCACGCATGGTTTGAAAAATGGCTCCGGAAAAAGCCAATTCTGCCATGAATGAGGATAAGCAAATAGGCATGAGGGCTTGAATGGCTGCCAGTCCTGTCAGATTCCCCCCTCTCACCCAGCCACAATGAGCTCCTATACAAATAAGAATACGTGCACCAATTTAGCACAGCAGATGAACCTTGTGAAGCCTTGTCGAGCAAGTGGGGGATTACCAAGAGCAAACATTCCTTTCTCCTGGCTTTATTTGAGTTAAATGACTCAAGCCACCCTCTTAGATTTTGCCTGAATGGTCTCTTTGGCAGACCCCTCCACTGCTCCAGCTGCCTCCGAGGCCGCAACGTGTGCACATTATTCAGCGTATGGAAAAACACTGTCTTGGACAGGTAGGCGGCATGAATTAGATTTGCAAGGACACTGATGTAAAGCGCCAACCTGGCCAGCAGAGTCACAAACCAAGATGAATGGAAAGAGAACGAAGGGAGAAAGCCCTTGGCGTGATGAAAGTCCAAGTGGAGGAGAGATTATTATTCTCTGCTGGTAATTAATAGCACATAAACAGCCATTGGCAACAGAATTAAAGAGTATCATTATGATATGTGATCTCCTTACAAGTAACTGTTTTTATCCTTTTCAGTAGTTAATCATGGACACCCACTGTGCATAGATTGAGAAGATTGAGGTTGAGTTTGGGCTTCTTTCTTTCTCCTTCCTCCTTAAATTCCAAGGATCGCATGCATTTTTAAGTTACGAAGTGTAAACAGGGATCAACGCACTTTTATACATTAAAAACAATCCATTTTTTCTATGTTAGAATATGCTAAGTATTACTTGTAGGAGTTGAAAAATGCATTTGTACATTTTTCTGTTGATGAATACTGATGTTTTCATCTTCCTTTATTTTCTTGTCCTTGGGCACTTACGAAAATGTTAGAAAACAGCGGCTTTGAAAAACAGTTAGTCACTAATTCCCTGTCTGCTTTCTCTCTCTCATTAGCTGTATTGAGTACCCTGTGGAAGACTTGTATCCATTATTTATCACTACCCCCAAAACAACAACAGCTGCATTCTTGTGTAACTGCCATATGTTATGTTTCTTCCAACATATTGAAAGGAATCATAGTCTATAGGGAGCTTCATATCAACCCACAGAGATCTGTTTATACTGAAGACATTTTGCATTTTGTTTCTTAAAAGTTGCTTTTTTTTTTTTCTTTTTTTTTTTTTTTTGTCAACAGCAGACGCTTCAGTGAACAGTGTGTTGGGCAATTAACCACAGTGCCACCTTTCCAGGTATTCCCGCATGCTCCAGCATCACTTGGAGCCATCATAAGGAGAGAAGAGGGTCACATTAAGATTCAGCCGATAAAGCAATAAACCCTTGTAGGAGTTACAGTCGGCGCCATAGAGAGCAGATTCTGTGTCCTCAGCACTTTGAGCCCACAATTAATCACTAAGCTGGCATTAGCCTGCCTTCTTGTGAACGTTGGATAAACACTACGGCAACGTTGAGCCAGTATTCTCCTCTGAAGACTCTGGGTAATTGTAAAGACAACTGTTGACACTTGTCTCTCTGAAAAGTGTTTAGGGACTCTGTGGCCCAGTTATGTAGACAGTAGAGCGCAGGGTGATATGCTGATTTGTTTAGTCATGACTAGCAGCTTAACCGTCAGCGAGAACTACGTGAGGCTGCCCTTCTTCCACCAGTCCACTCAACAGCAATCACGGCAATATTAACGTCGATGTTGCATCTGTGTAACCCTTGTGTGTGTTTGGCATTGCACATTTGTTTGCCAGTATGACTGCACAGTAGTTACCACAGTGATCTGATGCACAGGAAACCCCTCGCTCTTTTGAGGCTTTATCGAGAGGATTGCAGGCAGTAGGTGCTTTATTGTTACTACAGTGATAGTGGCCAACAGTGTGTGCCTACTTACCAGCCTGAACAGCAGCAAGTCAGACAAGGTTACAAAACGACTCGAGAAAGTTTAAAGTTGAACTGTTTTGTGCATTTCAGGCTAATTTATTTTTATTTCTGAGACCAGAAGGGCTGGGATTGATCGAGTTATTGTCACAAATCGCTTTATTTACTTCAGACCAACCCTCTCCGTAGGCTGTCAGATCAGCCTGTGGGCAAAACGAGTGGACTGAGACTCTTCTGCATTAAGCCCCGCCTCCCGCCACTGCACTATATCGGGAGTGCACACCGCAACGGCTTTCGCCGTCATTTTTACATCTCATAAACAGAAGGATTAGGCTAATATGAACTCAATAAAAAAAACAAAATACAATGTCAACACATAGCATACAGCCCTACATGTTGGAACCTGAATCAGACCCTGAAAACGAAGTGGAAAACAGCAACCCACAGCAACGAATGCAGCAGGATGTCTCTCTTTGGTAAACTCACCAGCCATCGTTGGAAATAACTTTATCTGACGTTTTCCACCCGCCTGATGTATTTGTACATGCCCTTGTTAACCAGTTAAAGGTAACCAATCACCGAACCTTATCCCCCGGGATGTCACAAGGATTTCCAAGTAGAAAAAAACTCTCTAAAACGATGCGTTTTTCGTTGTCATGGAAACCGAACAGAGAGAGTGCTGGATCTCAAACTCAAACATGCGTTTAGGTGATAAAAAAAACAGTGCCGTTCACATGTCTGATGAGGATTCAACACTGTAACACTGTAGAAAGATCAGAAAACTCCAAATACCACGATAGGACTCCTTTAAAGATAAAAAATTTTGTGTCCTTGATTTGAAGTTTGTGAAATTCTAAGGTATTATATATAAATAATTGATCTTTTATCTTTGTATTGATAAAAAATACCAAAAAAAACCAAATGTAAATCTGTATTAAATTTTGTCAGCATTTTTAACAGAAGTTTTCAGATTACCTGTTTCCAGTTTGCTCCATTGTGTCAGTAGCACTATTCATTGCGCTTAAGGGCTGTTTTGTTTTGTTTTTACTGTAATTACTGCATGGCTAATAGTGCTAAACTTTGCATCGAGGAGCAGTTTGCAGATTCCAGCCTATTTTGTATTCAGCAGACAAGAGCAAATTCACTGATAATTAAAGCCAACAGCAGCAAGCTGGTTTCAGGTTCACTTAAAGTAAACAAATCACAATGAATTTACAAAATATTGTCAGGCATTCTTAAGTGAGTTTAATCAGCATTAAATTAGCATGAGCTATTGAACAGTTCCTGTTAAAACCTCTTTTTTTTGTAAATTAATACATAAAATTTGTGTTGCACTATTCATCAACAAATTAATGTAGCAAAGAGACTAAAGGGATCAATTAAATTCTATTAAAACAATCAAATGATAATAATAAAAAACAATGATCTCAACCTACCCAACCAATCCAAGCGGCAATAGAACTCAATATAAGGGACAGAATAGCTGAGGAAATGCCTTATTATTTTAATCTAAAATTAATATAATTATTTACACATTTGTATCAATTTAGGCTACTTCTTGTGACACATTTCACAGCACTGTCCCGCAGTTATGTTCACTAAATTCAGCAGCAAAATTCTTCAAAGTAGCCACTAACAGTTTATAACACCATATGAATCAGCAAAAAGTTCCCCGTTGCAGGTTTTTATGCCAGTAAAACATGTTAAGCAGGTGAAAAGTTTATTATAAAATCCCAAAACGATACTGGTCTTCACACTTGAGCAGCATGATTTCATTCCAAAACAAACAAAACTAAACCTGGTGTATTCAGTGCAGGAAAATTGTAAAGTTTGCTTGTTCCTTACTGCATGTACAGATTTTACATCCTCCTCCAGTTAAACGGGGTCAAAGAAACACAGAGGTGTTGCAAAACAGTGGATGTGCTTTTCTAGTGACACTAACATAAAAACACTGATATATTCTCAATTATCAACTAGTTGTTTCTATTAACAAGGTTTTGAATTGATGTAAATGTAACTCGATAAATCTTGATTAATCTTATTTATCTTTAATCAAGGTACATGTTTCTGGTTCATCAGTTCAAGGTAATTTAAGCTGTAATAAAATCTATAGCCTCACAGATGATGTTGCCAGCTCAAATGACACAGCTGTTATGGCAACCAGATGTGCTCATGCTAATAAAACAGCACAAACTCACCGTCGTTATCAAGACCACCAATTACTGTAACCTTCATTCTAAAGAGATCCGTGTTTATGTATTTTAATAGAACTTTATTTAAACCTACATTGATATGGTGAGAGATTAAAGGATGCAAATTAAATCCCCTTAACCACAACATGCATACTGACCCATATTATCAGGTGCATGTGTAAGAAGACTGAAGGAAAACCTGAGAGGAGTGGACATTTAGAGCTGAGGAGGGAGGTGGGGGAGCGGTGTGTGAGGAAGGGTGGGAGTCCCGTTGGGTTCACTGAGTTCACTGGAGGGACTGACACACAGCTCACACTCCCATAGTGTCTCTCTTTCTCTCCCGACCATGGTTGATGTGAATAATTTATCTCCTATAATTTATCTCTCTACCTCTCTATCTCATACACACAACACACTCTTACACATGCACACACACATGCATTTATGCACATTTTCACACACACACACCTCATGAGGTTGAGTCTTGGGTAGTGTGGAGTGAACAAGCTGGAATCTGCACATAGGGAAACCTGATCAGTCTTCACTGAGCCAAACATATGAGGTCACCCTGACCGACTGATCCTGCCTGCCAGCTAACCCCCCCACCCCTCAACACACACACACACACACACGCACACACACACACACACACAAATGCAGTCACATTAAAACCAAATATTTCAGAGAAACCATCTGAGGCCATTTGGCAATTTCCTCCCTTAGTAGAGCTTATGTAGTGGTGTATCTCTGACAGTAAAGGAAATGTTTTATATACCCTCATGGCTCAGAAAGATTTCAATAAATCATAGTTTAATCATTAAAGAATAGGTATTTAGTTTTGCCATTAGTAATTGTACCAAAATAAGTTAATTCTTAGATGTGTGTGTGTGTGTGTGTGTGTGTGTGTGTGTGTGTGTGTGTGTGTGTGTGTGTGTGTGTGTGTGTGTGTGTGTGTGCATTCTCATTCCTGATTATATGGATTCTTCTGTTGTCACCATATTTACAGACATTGATAATGAATAAAGGCTTGCAGCACTTTATGCTTCATTTTCTGTATGAAAAGAGCTTCATAAATAGTTTGGTTTGATTATGAATAACAAAAACACTGACTAAAACTGAAATATTCAACTTAAACACCAATGTTTGCCAATTATTCAAACAAAAACATCTCATCACAATTTATTGCCATCAAACACAAATATTACAGAAAAAACACTGACACTAAATCCCACGCTGACCATTATCACCACTTAATGAATTAGTTATGTCTCAAAAGTCTTTCATTTGCTCAAAAAAATCCATCATGACACTGTAGTCCTCTCTGTCATCTTGTGTGAAAGAATAACACACCCTTCCATCTCTTAAAGTTGACTGCTGCAGAAATCCTAAACTGGAAAAAGTGTTGCAAGTGTAAGCTCCAGAGGCTTCTTTTATCCCAAACAGGCCTTTGATATGCACTCCCAAACCCAAACAATTCTGTCAACTCAAAGCACCGGTCACAAAAGAGCCCTAAACATGTGTTCTTCAGATCCCGGCTCCTGTTCTCTTGTCACACATGCAGACAACATGGACACCCACATCCAGTCAGTCTGATACACATACAGGATGCTGTATACATTATTCCACACTCACACTAGCACACAGTCTTTTCCCAGCACACTTCTACACAACTGTGTACGCTCTTTCACAATCCCTCCACCCCCACGACATAACCGCCACCTCTCGCTCCCACGCATCTCATGTTCTCTCCATATTATGTTAAAATGGACACGCATAATTGCGCTGGCATGGTTTCTTGTTTTTGTTGGCAATCACCAACAGCCCCCATGATGTCTCCAGCAGAGGTGATCGTTGCTGCAGGAACCACAAATCAAATCCCAGCACGCACACATGCACCATTTCCATGAGGTCCTATTGTCAGGTTTTAGTGCCGTGGTTTTCAGTGATTGTAAAACGACTGCACTTCTTCAGATGTTATTAAAATGGAAAACTGCAAGATAAAAGTAAATACTGGGAATATATTTTCTGCAAAGTTGTTAGTTTCATGGTTGTGATGTGGAGTGGAAGCATTTCCTCCCTGACACAGACTGATGGGTAAAATTGGGTCAAGCGAAGCACTGCAATGCAACTTTTCAGGTTAAAATATAAGTGTATATTGTAATTTTGTCGTGACTTTAAAGCTGCCTGAATGGGAACATTACAGATCCACTCACTTTTAACATTCACTTTTCTGTATCAATACCAGAGATACTCATAAACTAAATGTCTACCATTTTTTTTTCTCAGTGTAAGCATGATTTTTTTTTTCTTTTTTTTTTTAAGATAAAATGTTGTTTTCAGTGTTCTTTGTGTTCAGCTACCCTGAATAACCTTCCCTCAACAACTCAGTTAGAGGTTGGGTGAAGTTTTAAATAAAGCTGCGGCTTGTGGCAGCAAGCTGAATCTATATGCTTTGTATATGCTAGCCAGGCACGGCCTGTGCCAAACAAGCTCTTTTGCGATCATGTTTCCAAACACTGAGCAGTCTGGAGACCTAACATAAGGTTCTGGGCCGAGATGTTTTAGCTGGAAGCTGGACTCGAAATAGTTGGTAATGCAGCAGCTTTTAGTGCCAGGGTTTCGCTCTGGAGCCCTTGTATTTATTTTTTAATCAGAAGCTGTGTGAATTGATAAACTCAAATTAAACGCTTCCCTGCATCTTCGGTTTTGTTTTGGACTGTGTGAACATTGTTTTTCATTGAAAATTGGACATTTGATAATAATCTCTTAGAAGACTTTGCTGCAAGTTCATGTTTGAATGCAATCTTTTCCGTCACAACCAGTTTATCAAACAGGAATTTGCAAAGATGTTCTGTGTGAATATGTGTACTCCCTCCGCTTTTTTCTTCTCTCTCTTCCTGTGTTGTTTTCCTTTTCTCTTTAGCAGCTCGGGTTTATTTTGTGGGTTAGGAAGGGTGAGTTAATGGAGAACGTCAAACCAGCTTGTAGCACTGCCTTGGCTCTGACCCGTGCAGATTGTGGAGTGACCTCAGTAGTGCTGCCCTGAGCCTGCATTTGAAAATCCAATCTCCTCACAGGGATATGGTGCATGTTATGTTTTAGCAATCCAATCTGATAACTGTCCCCCCCCCTCCACTCCAGAAAAACTGTCGATCATTCCCAAATACAACCTGCTTCGCTGTCACCTCTGAAGACCTGGGTTAGGAGGGTTTTGTGGCTCACGGGTGGCAATAGAGCGTTTGTTTAATCCCGTCAGGCCCGTCCTGCTCTCTACTCTTTCACTGGATTGCAAGAGAAAAACTGGAAATCATCTTTGTCCTGTTTTTAGAAAAGGAAAGAAATTTCAATTAAATGAAACTCAGTCTGCACCATCAGACAAAAATCATCCGTGCCACCATGTTGGATTATATTAGATCAATTTTACGGGTTAATGAAGTGACTGCTAATCAATTGCTGCTACACTGAATCACTGAATTACACTTAAATCAATGAGACTACATAATACCTAAATTATCATTTCAGATTCAGTCCTATTGAAGGGTGCAACTCACTTGTGTTTTCAAATTATACTTACTCTTATTCCAATTAGAAGTTGAGGAGGAAGATGTCAATGGTTTCAGAACAGCAGCATCGTTCAGGCTCTTTGAGGGGAAACTTGGATCACATGGCCCCGAGGGTCTCATCTAAATAAATGTTTTTCTGCACCGGTTTAATTTCTTTCTCCCTTTGGGCCTCGGCTTGTTCTCTGTTCTGATGTTTTTTGTGGAATACACCAGCTCTGACACAGCTCCGCCGCCTCACACTGAGATGCATTAATGCCATGTTAAGCATGGCGCAGGATGAGGCTGCTCCCCTGTAATTCAATAAAAGTGAACTCAGGGAAGGGATGCAAGAGTGAGGAATGGCAAGGCTGAAGGCTCACAAAAGGGCTTCTAGGTAGATCATCAACAGCTTTTTCATGTTTACTTTCTTACTTCCATAATTCAGTTCACAAATTCAACTCTTGACCTGAACAACTGGGCTTGTGTCTAACAAGATTTCACCATGCAGATTAGCTTCTCCAAGCTCATATTCCACAAGATATGGATAATGTCAAGGTGGTAGATGAAGAATAGGTATCATGGAAGTTCTTAACAGCTAAAAAACTTGCTCTGATTACCGAGAATAGTTGTTAAAAGAAAAATTTCAAGTGAAAGACTGAAGCAGGTTGCTAAGCAGTGATAGGGGAATGTTTTTAGCAGTAATACAATGCAATTAAAAGCAAGAAGGAGAAATTGTGTTTGGATCTTGGGGTGGAGAGATGCTGAAGATTGCAATCAGACATCAGCAACCTGCTGAGAGTCTTCAGTCTAATTTTACTGAGAGCGAGTAGTTAACTCTGCTGCTTATCCCACAATGACTGGCAACTTGAGAATTCCAAATAATTAGAGTCAAACAGTGAAGAGATTAGATAAAATGGTGGCTGGATAAATGGGTAAAGTTTTCGTTTGTTGATCCATCCCTGCGTTAGTGTGATGCAAACATGGACACATACATCTTTTTTTTCTTTACTTTCTTTAAGAGATGGATGATATAAAGCATTGATGAAAGTATTTGTCAAAGTATATATTGTTAGAAAGATGCAGTGTGTGCTCTTATTTACATAAAAACAAAATCCACCTCAACAAAAAGAAATATGTTTTTGATAAATCTGTTAAATTAAAAACCTAAATGAATACAACATCTCACTATACAGCCAAACAAATACCGCTCACCCCTGTTTAAATATATTCTGTTGTGATGTAATGCTGCTCAATTGTTTTTATTTTTCTAAAGAAAACACACTGAAGTGTGTTTGTATTGAGGAGTTTTCACCTTTGACCCTTCTTTAATGTAATGCTCACACAGGAACATATATTTTTCATTGTCTGATAGGAATCCAGAGGGCCACTCTTTATGTTTTTTGCCTTTCCATCTGGACTCTGACCTTGATGAGCTCTGTAATGACATGCCAGCAGGTATCAATCCTAAACTTTTCCCTGTCATCATCATTTTTTTTTCTTTCTTCTTTTCATGTAGGATCTCATGCAAACTGCTCCATCTTGTACTAATAAATAAATGTATAAATAAATTTCCATAATGCACACAATGCTAAATGTATTCCCCAAAGGCTGATCTAGTGATCGCTGACTGCTGAACAGACGTCAATGCATAATGCAGTGGCATCATCTTCATCACAAATGCAATTTTTTGTGGTGCCCTTTTTACCTCAGCAATCAGCAGGACTACTTCCCGCTTGAGGCTGGCACAGACTGAAAATATCCCGCCGTTCTTCATTGGAGAAGCATATTAAAGATTGTCTGATTTAAGTGCTTGTGGTGTTCACTCCCTCGTGAATGAGCTGGTTCGCTTCAAGGTGTGCTTGTTGAATTTCAGGAGGGGCCTCTTAGCTGGAAACTTTAAAAGGTATGTTTGCTTTTTTTCTGTGTGCGTTTGGAAGTGAAGAAGGAAAATAAAAGCAGAAAATGCTTTCTGCCTTTGTTTTCGGTCCCAGCAGTGCTGAGAGAGTAAGCCTGCCCACCAATTAGGGCATGCCGATTCTTACAGCCCATGAATTATTAAAAGCACCCCATCGACTAGGAGCAATGACGGAGGGCAAGAGAGGGAGCCAAGCCACCTGAGCACCATGGCTTCATTTATTAAAGCGTAAGCTGTCTTCATTCTTTACCATCACTAGTATAATTACACTACAAATAACCTCCTAAAAAGCAGCTTAGCTGTTTTATGTTGTTTCTTTTATAAGCTGACTTTGATTACGTTGTGTGTAACAAAATGTACAGATAAATGCATTAATATTCAGCCACATCCATGTTTCGGGAGGGGAAAAAAAAAAAGGAACAGAGACATGGATAGGATGATGTACGGTATTAGATTGCAACTTGCAACACTGGCTACCCTCGAGGTCAACCAATTCATTCCTGGTGTAGAATTTATTGCCTTGTAGTGGCAAAGGCAATGAGGTGCTGTGAACCTTGAGCCCATGTCGACACAGAAGGTCTTCACAGTCATATACAGGGTCTTGAAGTGGGAGGAGGGGGGGGGGGACTGAAGAGTCGTTCTTGTTAACTCTCTATTCGGCGCTCTAGCTGCATCCAACCCCATGATGGTATCTGCTAAGATCTGCTGCTAGGCCTTCTTTTGAGGGGGAACACCAAGTTAATGTTCCCAAGACCATCACTGCATTGTAAATACTGTAAGCTTCCGAGATGTCTCCAGTGGGCTGTAGCTTAAGCACTGAGGAGAACTGAACAAAATGAAGCACCGGTCAAATGTGATTCCAGGTAATTGTCAATATTTCAGATGTATTAAATGAGGGAGACTTTGTGTGGGAGCCCCTGCTTTACTGGATAACGTGGCTATCATTACGCTTGAATAATTAGATGCATTCAAGCCTTTTTTCCGACTCTTCTCACCAGCGGGCTGTTTTAATGTAGCCGAGTGGTCAAATAAGTCCGAAAATGAGAGATTCAGCCAAGACTGATTTCTATTTATGAATGACTTATTTTTTTCTCTTTGTAGAATTAGGAGGAAAAAAAGGAAATTATGGCAGGGAGTGGAAGCATAGAGGAAGGGATATATGTGGATACTGTGACACGGCGGCGCTTTTAAGTGTTTTGTGATTTAGTTATTTATTGTTATGCTGCAGGGAATGAGGCGAGAAGAAAAAGGCTGGTTTCTCAGATGTCTTTAAATAGAGATCCTGACAGCCTACTTTCCTGCTTGCTTGTACTCAGAAATGGCTGGTTCAATCTCTGCACAGTAATATACATTAACTACAGTCCTGTTTGTCACTAAAATAGCTTAAGTGCCCTTTAGCTGGTGTTCTGTTCCGTATTTCTTCTCACTTGCTGTGTTGTTTCAGAAAAATCACTGGGCCAGAGTAGTTTAATGCTTGCTCAAGAGGTCTGCTCATATATCAGCTCGACTCCCTGTCTGAAAAACATATATATAATGACACAAAATACCAAGCTCAGGCTTGAATTGGAAAAATGCTCAGATATGATGATCTTCAGGCTTTTTCTCTCTTTTTTCACTTAAAAACATTTATTTTTCACCTTTTTTTTCCACAGCTGTTTCTTACTGACAGCTGATGCTTGAAGAGTTCGGCAATGTGTTGAAGTAGTTTGAGAATATGACTGAAAGTTCTGTTGATGATAAAAGTGATTCATGTATAAATTGATCTAACTTAAATGTATCACTTTTTTGCTTGGATTCACTTCATATTTAAGGTAAGAAGGATAAAAGGGTTATAATAAATAAAAAAATATATAACAAATTTAGTTTCCAGTAAGGAAGGGAGGTCAAACCAGCAAATGTTGCCTGCCAGCAAGTAAAGCTGTTGTCAGTAATCAAAGTTTCAACAAAATCTTTATTCTAATTTCAGCTGTGGAAAGCAAAAATAGACTCTTAGAAGTGCAGACAGCATCCTCTGAGATTTCTTCTTTGACTTTATTCAGTTCTCTTCCCCAACGGATGATCAGGGATCTGTAAGATAGTTGCTTCATTTTTGAGAAGGAGCCTGCATGAACCAGCATTTTAAGCTCTAAGTATTTTACCCAAAGTGACCCCGTTACTATCCCTTTTCCAGCTCCCATGGAGCTACAGCTTTAATATGCACCTTGCATGTTGGACTTTTTTTCCCTCCCCTTTATTTACCTTGGAAACCACAACTGGATGTAATTGAAAGGATACATGCTCACGGATCATTGAAATAATATGAAATATGGCATCTTTCCATAGTTCTGCTTTGGTAACAGAATACGATTAATAGATCAATGACCCTGGAGACATTGCAAAATATGATGGGGCAGATGGGACTGTAGTAAGATAAGTTGAAGCTTTTGTAGGCCATAAAGCAGCCAGCAACTAATTAATTATGCATTTCTTGTTAATTCTTTCTTGACTAAGAAATGAGGAAAGGCCACCCTGGCTTTGGCGAGAGCTTCCTCCATGTGGCAAGTCTCACCTCCTTGATTTGCTTGGTCTCAATATATATATATATATATATATATATATATATATATGAAAAAAGAGAATAAAAATAAAAACAGCATGAAGCTCATTGTGATGGTAATGGCCCATCCACAGTTGTTGGCCAGCTCCTTCATATTCAATCCCACAATGACGCCTCTGTCTCGGATATTTAAGAGGTGGCCTGCTGCTGGCTAGCGACCGAGCGGAGGAGCTTCCTGTTCATGTGGTAATCTGTACGTCTGTACAATAGAGCGAGCGGTGTTCTCTCACAGCCCAACCCCTCACATTCAAGCAGAAAATGAAAGGCCACACACCACAACAATAACAGTCCACTGCTATCATCTCATGAAAAGTCTCCATTGAAGGGTAAATAAATAGTTTAGAAACCTTTTAGCAAATACAATAGACTAGACCACCTCTGATTGTCATCTTTGATGTCTCCTCACAATTTGTGCTGCTTTATGAGAATACAATATTAGGCTGGAAAGGGAAATTGCCAAAAACAAAAAAAAAAGAATCAAGAAACTCAACTGTGTATCTCCTTGAAGGAGTGCTGCAGGGAATATCTGAGTTATTAATGTTAAATGATTCAAGATCGTTTTCATCCCGATTTAAACGTGAAATTGGAGAAAAGCCAGTAGTTGGGTTTATTAGCTGTGGGACAACTCCTGAGTATCAACAGTAATCATTATGTGACTGAAACTGTGATTGCGTTGCTGCCCTTCTTCTGTTTTTATGCTCTAATGAGGAAGAACATCTGAACGAGATAGACTTAAACCTTTATCTGAGGGAAAAGACATATAAAGATGTGTGCAACAGGAGTGCTGATGTGGGGCAATTTCACATGTTGTCCTAAAATTTATAGCCTTTCAGCTTGCAGTGTGATGCTGACTTAGACTCCCAAGATGCTTTATGAAGAGATACAGCTGTAGAAGGATACAGAGAGCTAAACAACAAGTTGTTCCTGCTTGAAAGAAAAGAAAAAAACGTTGTTGTTTTTTTTGTTTGTTTTTTTTTTTTTACTTCAAACTGCCATGAAGTGGAAAGAAGTAATAACTTGAGTTACCTTTGAAGATGCAGAAGGATTGATGGCATCAGTCTTTGAGTTTGTTTTAACCCAGATGGCCTGTGTTTATCCATAAAACTGGCTGTGATCCCTCACCGTGTCCAAGTGTTGCATGCATTAAACTCTTCCAGCAGCCTGGCAAGGACACAGCAAGCCAGTCACTGAGGCAAGCAGTCAGGCAATGTGGAAACATTACACCATTACATTCACCTGTTCCACAGACATGGTGACTTATCTCATGAATAAATCACACTACCAAGGTCCGGGCAACTCAGATGCTGCACCTCTCCTCTTTTGGCAGATGTCTGCATCCCAATTCATCTTTCTTTCTTTCTTTCTTTTTCTCTCTCTCTCGCTCGTTCTGTGTTACCTTGTCTTTTTTTCCCCCGCAGCTTCCTCTTCCAGCATCTTATTTCTCAAATTTCTCGCCTTAGGTTCCTGCACTTTATTTATCACACGATTGTGACACTTTTGGATAAAGCTGCACACCCACACTGATTGAACTGCATTTGTAAGGGCTGGGAAGCACTTTGATTTCCAGTAAGTCATGCGATTGACAGCGGTGGATGGTCTGCCCAGAAGAGGCTGTCTCTCATCCTATAAATCACTCACAAAGGCACTTCTGAAAAGTCTCTAACTCAACAACTAATGCCAGCATGTCAAAAAGAAAAAAAAAAAAAAAAAAGAAAAAAAAGCACCGGGATGGAAAAGCTGAAGCAGACAGTACAGTAGAATACATGTATTTATAGGATAAAAAGGTGCATAGATTTTTATTGGTACAACACATCCAGGTGCACAGAGGCAAATGGTAGTTGGCGGTTGCAAAGATCTTACAATGCGGCATTGTTCTCAGATTGGACCTGAGTAAAACAATCCCCTGTATAGCCCGGCTGCTTGCTGCTGACGGCAGCGATGCAGTATGTGTGCTTAAGCCCAAGGAGGCAGGTGGATACAGAGGTTTTTTTGTGTTGAGTAATTCAGATATTCCTTCAAGGGGAATAGTTGTTTAACACACAGAACAGAATCTGGCACATCGTCTTCTTTGGCCTACTAAACTCTCCTCAACACTAAGTAAAAACTCCCAATGGCTCTTAGATGGGGAGGAGAAACAGGGTGGAGAGAGATTCAGAGGAGAAAGCACAAAGGAGAAATTGAGGACGAGCAGCCAGATGAGGATTGGGATGGATTTAGAGATAGATGAGAACTGACTAAACGGATTGGAGAAGGTGAAGAGAGAATGGATGGAAGACTATGGGCGGATGGATTCGGTTATTGAGGGTTCAAAAAGGGGGGGTGGTTATCGTTCAGAGTTTAGCAGTAAAGACATTTCAGTTTGTCATATAACAAACTACTTTGCTATTTATACGTAATACAGGGTTTGGTACGTAAACTTCACAGAATGATTTGGTACATGAAGTACTCTCTCAGTGACATACAGTTTCCCAGCATGCAGGCAGAAGAAATGGCGTTTATAACAGGTGGTCTTGAGTTGCACCTAATTTCTGGATGTATAGGTGATGTGTGGTCACAGAAACCTGAAAAACAGTTGCCTTATCAGGCACTCCTTAGGATGTAAGACCAAAAGTCATTACCGAGCGGTGGTACACAAAGACTGAAAGCCTCCATGTCCAAACTGCTTCTGTAGGTTTTGGTGGGACCAGTCACTATCGGAGCATGTGCTCTGCTAACAGTATTTCCTGTTTTACACCTCATACACCCCTAATTTTTGTATTTGGGTTTTACACACATACAATTAAAAAGTCCTGTATGGACATAAAGTTTGGCGGTTTCTTCTGGAATTTGGCGCCAGAATGTTGGCAAGAGTTTTTTTCAGTTCTGTGAGTTCCAAAGTGGGATCTTTGGGAATTTGGCTTGTTTCAGCACATCCCACAAACACTCAATCGGATTAGGATTTGGAGAGTTTTGATAAACCTGGGTCCAAGCCAGGATTCTTTGTCATGTTCCTCAAGCCAGTACTGAACAGTGTGGCAGGGTGCGCTAAACTAATGGCCAGGCTGCTGTTGCCATGGCAGCTGTGCTTGTTCTATAACAATGTTTAGGTGGGTGGCACAAGCCAAAGAAACATCCATATGCGTGCCAGGTCCCAATTTTACCCAACTGTGTAATTAATGTTAGCCATTTAACCTGGCAGTGGTCTTAATGTGACTGATCAATGTATGTTTTTTGTTTTGTTTTTTTCTTGTAAAGTGTCATACTTTCCAGCAAATACTTGAATACAATATTCATTTTTGCATAAATGTTAATGCATTTTTTTTTTTTTTTTTTTTTTAGAAAGCTCCTTTTCCCTCAGTTTAAAGAAAACAAAAGCATTCTTGTTAGTTTGATTGCCTGCTGCTGCATGACCTTTTCAGAAACTCATCTTGAAGTTCACATCCATCAAAATCTCATTTACAGCTTGCCTGGCAATTAGAGTGGCACCCTTTCAAAGCAATTTCGGTCTTCGCACAATAAAGTATTTTTCAGTTGTCATATTGACAAATATTCGGAAACTAGTTACTTTGTGCCTCATTTGACTCATGTCCACACAGTTGAAATATTTGGACAATAATCTAAGCAACAGTGGGTTCCAAATGGATGATACATATCTGGTCTCTCCATTTATGCATTAGGTTAGATATTCTCCTTGTGCTTCTGCTTATACACCTGATTTTTCTGGCAGGAATAAAAGAAGAACGCAGTGTAGTTGGTTAGGGTCCCAGTGCAAAATCCCTGGATATGTTTTTCAGATGCATGCCATAAAATAACCCTATAAACTACCACAAACCAACCATTCTCCACTCCCCAGCTGATTTGTTATGGCTGTCCCAAGCCTTCCTGCCGCAAGAGCGGCTGGTGTTTAGTGCCAGTATTTAGTCTGGCAATTGTCAGAGACGCTTCATTTGAGTATGTACCTTAGGGGCCAAAAGTGACATTCCAGACCCAGAGCAAGTGCTCTGTACTCAAAAGAAACTGCATATTCAAAAGAGAAAGGGTTTAGTCCAGTGCACATGGTATGAGCTACCTATCATGTAACATGTTAGTAGACAGAGTGCAGGATAATTATAATAGCACACATTATTGACCTGCTGTTAACTCCACTGTTAGCAGATGAAGAGGAAATCCACATCATGATAAAAAAAAAAAAAAAGGTTGATTTTTTTTTTTTTTTTTTTTTTTTTTTTTTTGCATGTATCAGCAACACTTATTTTTCATGAAGCTCCTTATGCCTCAAATTTACTTAATGAAACAACGAAAGCTTGGTGTGAACGGCATAAGCCGATCCGTCCATTTACATAAGCTCAATGTCAAACATATGTAAGAAATACAGCATCAGTATGTGAGGGGAAACGTTCCTAAAGTTGGACATTGTATTATCACATTTCCTTATTAATGTGATATAGGAATTTGTAACTAGTGTGGATTGGTTTATACCAGTCATTTGTGCTTTTGAGTGCTCAAATACCTGCTTTCAAAACTCCCTGTTAAAGAAAAAAAAAGGGGAATAAAAAAGGTTGTTTGTCAGAGCAGTTAACATCAGTCAGTTATGCAAACATTACATAGTTCCTGTAACATATGGTTGTTGGCTCACAGTCAAACACACATACAGTTCTGAGGTCAGTGTCAGGCAGTAACTCATACACTAAGCTGTTCGGGAACCTTTGAGCCTCTGCAGCTTCTTTGTCAATTACAGGCTTATTTATGAATTTGAGCACAGTTGACCTTCTGGAAAAGGGGGACCTAAATTTGTTTGTCTGGAGAACAGCATAACAAATGGTCGGCTTTCCTTGCTATCAATCTATCCCGTTGCTGTCCCTCTCCCCCTTCTGGCATTCAGCCATCTATAGTCATTCATTCACAAATAGCAACGTGTCAACAAATTGGTCCCGGACTGTCAGACAAAGGCAAGTGCACCTAGAACTGCTGTAACATGGAAAGCTGATACATCCGAGAGAAAAGGTACTTTTAAAATGAAAGGATAAAGAAAAAAACAACTTGCAGTTAAGTGTTTGCCATGCAGGCGCTCCCTTTCTCCTTCTGGGTCCTTAATGCAGCCTATAAAGACATTTCAGGGCACGATGCCAACCCATGTGCATGACTGCGAGACATTTGTCTCAGTGAGAGACAGCAACATGGCTCTTTACTCCCTCTTCCCAGCTTCCACAGTCCTGTGTTTGTGCTTCTACTTCCTGTGAAAAACATAACTGACTCCTAAAGAATGTGCCCAATTAGAGACGGAGAGTGGGGTGGAAGGGGACGGGGCTCAGTGGCTGCTGCTTCAGATTGAAATGTTTCAGAACAATGGTGAGGAGGAGCTTTCCAGGTTAATGGAATAATGTTCTAACAGAAGAAATGTCCTGAACTTATTATCTTTGTTGGTCATATAAGCATCATGAGGCATAACCTTTGGCTTTCTATAAAAAAGCCATATACCTGACCTGGTGACCAGTTCCTATTGTGTTTAGATAATCATCTCATTATTCCAGCTGGTAAGTTTAGTAAGTGAGCAGTTTCAAGCACTTACTTTCTAAATCTGTCCTTTCTTGGCTGCCCTGTCTTTAAATGAGCATCTCTGTCTTCCCACTCTGTTACTGCAGCCATCCTGCAGTCTCCACTCCCACACTGGCGAGCGTGCAAACGGACCCAGCTGGCTATAATGATGACAAATCAGCCCAAATATTTATGTCCAAGGAGTTTCACTTTGGCTCTGCCCACGGCTGGCTCTCTGCTTTCTTTTACGGATCCCTCTGCGGCAGTCAGTGTACTTGCAGCCAAAGCGTCATAATCACGCTGCACAAACACACTTTAGCTCTGGTTATGTCACCTAAACACCGACTGACTCTTAATGTCCGTGGAGATCCAAGATTAAGGTTGTTGGAGGAGTGGTATAAACATAGAGGCTTACAAAGTGCATTTGTACATTTTTGTGTGGGCTAAGTGAACAACTTGCTGTGTAGAAGTGATGCACATTGTGTATTTTATAGTGGAAAACATAAAATGTTTGTGCCAGGTCCTACTGGCTTTCTAAAGACTAAACAAGATGAAAAGGAGGTAAAAAAATGGATTTACAAATTCAACAGAAATTATAGAAAGAAAATTATTTAACTGTTTGTCATAATGCATGAACATCCTGCATTATGACATCATTTTCTGAAGGAAATAGGGAAAAGGAGAGAAGGTGACAAAGCAGAAGATACAATGAGCCAACATCTGAGTTTTTCTGGTTGATGAGAGATCAGAGAAGAGACAGGATGCAAGACAGATGCCATATTAGCCTCCACTAGGGGCACCTGGTGAGGAAATCCACCTGGAGTAGTGTGGGTTTAGGATCTGTCCTGAAATTGGTCCAGTTATTGGTCAAATAAGATGACAAAGAGGTTAGCTAGTCACTTAATATGCAAACATGTCACATACAGTAACATACAGTAGTGACATGCTTGTAAAATAAATATGTGGACTTTCTCAGGCAGCATGGGATGTGTTCTTTTGTAGGCTGGACTATGGCCCTGTTTATACCACAGCGTTCCCACGCAAAACTTTTTCTTTTGCATAATTGAAAACAACTGCTTTTACACAACAGAAGAATAAACAATCTCCATGCAGGGGTAAATGCAATAAAGACCAGTAAAATGTAATGTATGTGCTAGGCCTCTGGACGAAGAAAACGATAATGACACATCCATGTGTGCGCCGTATCCTCAAACACAACACAATGGAAGCGTTGCATGCTAACCGCTAGTTATCTGGCACATGTAACCTCTTTGTCTTTGCTAAGGACATAACATTGTCCTCTCCACCCCAACCAGTCGAGGCAGATGGCTGCCCTCCCTGAGCCGGGTTCTGCCGGAGGTTTTCTTCCGGTTAAAAGGGAATTTTTTCCTTCCCACTGCCGCCTTGTGCATGCTCAGGATGGGGGATTGGATCGAAGTCATGACTCGATGCAATCAGTTGGTTTCTATTATAGGATGAATTGGCTTGAAATGATGTGTATGTAAAGCCCCTTGTGACAACATTGTTTTGAAGTGGTGCCATACAAGTAAAGCTGAATTGAATATTGCACCATCTTTGGTGCCATTTCTTAGCCAGCAAACTTATGATGACTTTTGTGTTGTCTTTTAATTCTCTTGCGTTTCTTTGCTGAATCAGCGATGTTTCAAGTTAGACAGCCAGTTCCTTTTACCATTTCCAGTTCCTTTTTACTGCGAAGGATCACATCGTGTCCTGGATGTAAAAGTCGTGTAGTGTGAGTTTCTCAGCCTCGGGCCGCTGCTGGGTAGCAGTGGCTCTAAAAATGCACATGAGAGATGTCATTGTGTCATCGAACAAGTTCGGGACGCGTAGTTTTAAGGTCAAAATATTACCGAGTGCGTCTTTAATAAATAACAATGAGACTTATTCATTGACACTTAATCAAGAAATATGTTGTTATAAGACAACCCAAAATAAATATAGTCAAATAGCATTTAAATATGTATGTATCACAGTGAGCAGACTGCTAAGCTGAGTGACATTCAAGAGCTTTGTGTATGAAGCACATTTTTTTAAAAGTCTCCTACAATTTAATGGTTATGACTTACAAATGTGATTCAACTTAACTGAATAAGAGCAAAAATTCCTCTAAAAAGCTAATGTAATTTCATTTTAATCCTTCTGCCATTTCATTGATGCCAAATTTACAATATATGATCTCACAACAGCCTTGTTTCATTTTAATGTCAAACATTTCAAACAGACTTATTTTGGTGTTTTTAATACATGAGTGAATATACTTTCTATCAGTCCTTCATATTTACCCTGAACCATTTTGTGTTCAAACAGTGATCGAAAAAGGCCCCCTTGTTTACCTCCATAGCTTTTGTTCTTTCTGTCAGATAACATGTATGTGTTCTACCTCTTAACACTGCAGAAGATATAGTCAGCATTTTAACCCCGGGGGCTCTGTATCAAGATATATGGGTCCTGATGCAGCACAACATCGCTCGCTTATCTGCCCCAAAGTAAACCGAAGAAAGAGACAAAAGGAGAGCGAATAGGAAATAATAAAATTGGAGAAAAAGAGATTTGAGAGTAGGTGAGAAATAAGAAGAGAGAGACTCATGATGTTTTGAAAAAATCTGCAAATTGACCTATCAGCATATTTAAATAAGCCATTAAACACATCATTATCCACAGCAGTTTTGAATTACATGTGTTGGAGCCTTTTTCACGTTTTCTTTTTACTCACCTCACAAGTCTTTTGCACCTTGATTTAAACTCATTCATACCTGAAAATATATCTTCCCTTCTCATCTTCTCTCTCATCCCCTCTTTCCTCTTCTGCCCTGTGTATGCCCCTGCACGCAGAGCGCTCTCAGTTTTTCCTTATTAAGATACATTTTGCTATAGAATCAGCACTACTTCATTCCCAGGTGAATTGGGAATGATTTGCTATTCAGTCCTCTGGCTATGGATTTACCAAGACAGGCACAAAGACAGAAAGAGAGTGAAATGAGAGGATGACAGGCAGTCTTCCAGTGTCCCTCGCTTTTCTTTCAGCATTGAGATGCAGCTGCGGTTCTCAAAACACATGTTTGAGGGCTAAAGGTTTGGAAGCAGCTATCCAGGATGGACAGGGGATTTGTGTTCCTCCTGTGCTTAAAGGCTGCTGTGAATGCAGCCGACCGCCGAGCTGGCTGTTAGCTCTGGCAGTTTGGAAGGGATGCCTCTGGGACTTTGCCCGTCTCTAAGAGTCTTTGTAGAGTCTTTGCTAGCATGAATTAATGGTGAACAAGCTGAGAGGCTTTTGTCCTCCAGTTTGTGGGGACTGTCAGTTTGTGGCATTGAAGTCAAACAGACACAAGCACATATGTGCATGCACACACACACACACACACACACACACACACACACACACACACACACACATGTGCGCACACACACACAGTGCAAAAAGCAGGAGCACATGCACACATACGCCTCTGCCTAGATGATGATGGTGGTTCTGTAATGGTAGCGTCATGACCATGACGGAGGTATGGGCAGGCTTAGGCTGGTTTATTGGTCTTATCTGGTCTGGTGCCAGTGTTTTGCAAGCTCTCACCGGTTGCTCTGGCCTTCTATAAATGAGGGCCAATTACCATAACGGTGCACAGCCACCTCATCCAGCCCTGCCCTACAGAGTGTACAGAAGGAAAAAAACAGGCTAGAGATAACCTAACCCTGCTCAAATTACTGCTTTGGCTTTCCTCCTCTGTATTGTATTCTATTGTAATGGCAGAGGATGCAACTGCTTTAATGTAATCAACTCATCAAAATTAAACATTCAACTTTCCAAGTACTTTATACAGAAATATAATCTCACATGTCAAATAAATTAAATTAAATTTGCAATGTAATTAAGACTATGCTGTAATTACCAGATCACCTCCTAGATCTACCATCTTATTTGAGAAAAAAAAGCCTGTACTGATATGATTTGTATGGCTTATTACATTAAAAGACTCAAGATGCCTTTGTGTTTTTATAACACTAGAAAGAAATTATTTCACTCATAGACCATTGTTTTTGTTTTCATTGCACTGCATTATGTTGCCGACATCAGCTGGGCGTTAAAGGACTTTATCTCTCCACCTGACAGTGACATAAACATGACCTCTGTTCCGACCTTTTATTCTGAACCTGAGTGCAGCGTAAGCTTCTAAGACACTGATGGCAATGTGGCAAGCCTGCTACAAACTCCATGAGAAAAGCAAGAACTTTTTTTTTTTTGTTTTCTTATCGAGGCCCCGAGAAGAAAAGGAAGTAATTTTGTTGTCACGGACGAGGCTGCAGAGAATTCTCAACACATCAGGCCAACAGATCTTTTTTATTGAGGAGCTCCAAAAAGAATTGTGTGATTTGTCGCACATTTAAGGTAGGCGTGGTTAACACAAAACAAGACAAAGCGGAAAATTGCTGCTTCCACATTTTAGCTGAAGCAAGTTAAATGGATTGTTTTAGTGAAACGGCTGACTGAGGTGGGGAGAAAGTACAAACATTTTCATGTGACTTTTAATCACACGGATCCAGCCTTTTGCACAAAGTTTCTCGATATATATTAGATAATTGGGTTCATTGCACATAAATGCACAGACATCCCCCATCAGTGATCACCGCCCCATTCCAGACGAAACTTCTCTCGTTGGATGAATTGATAGGACAAAAAATCATTTTTTTCTTGTTCTTGTGGCCTCAGGTGCAAGCACAGTTCTTGCTTCTCGTGGAGTACGTCACAAGCTTGAAATATACATTAGGATTAAGATCAGAAAGGTGGGAAGGGAAACAGCGTTGCAATAGTCTAGACAAGAAGAAATAAATGCCTAAACAACTTGTTCAACAAGACTAAAAGATAAAAAGATTTCACTATTGATAAAACATGAAGGTGATAAAAACTCTATTTCAAAATGAGATTGACCTGTTTATCAAATTTAAAATTGCCATCCATGGTGACGCCAAGGCTGGTGACTTTGGCACGCGCGTCATTTTGGAGTGGTCTTCAGTCGAAGATGGCTTTCACAAACACAACAATGTCCGTCTTTCTCTTTTTCAGTTAAATACAAAAAAAAGGGGGTGGGGCTAACCACATCGCTGACACAGTCAAGTGGGGTGTCAGGGGCCAGTGGTTTTTTTGGCATTTGGCATGTAAATTTGGCAGGCACACTTTGGTGATTTTACTGGTTTTGAACTCAGATAGTAAAAACAATGTTCCGATGCATCGGACGTAAATGGCACAGTTAAACTCCAACATGACTTTCTGTGTGGTGCTTTTCTTGTGCGTCTTGGTTCAGCTACAATTTCAAGCTCATCTGTTTGATTAATTTAAACATTTGTACTCATCGCATCAATGCTGTGCTCATTTTTCACTGATTTTTAACAGAACGGTTAAGTTTTGCATTATGATTTGAGAAAATCTCCATCCTTTTAAATTTAAATAAACCATTAGAAGTCAAGTGGTGTATATGCACGGGGTCAGCTCATGAAATATTGAATGTTTTGAATTCATGGCTACATTTAATTTATTTTTCTTATGCTGCAGTGCATGAACAAAGCACACACTATGTGCATATTATTTGCGAGATATTTTACTCTGTGACAAAAAAAAAATTTAAAAATATGTGTATTGTCCTTGTGCAGTTACCTGAATATATTAGCGCAATGCTGTGTGCCCTCAGCCTATGCAATGTATGCTAGATTTATCATCCTCACTTAATACACTCACATAAACATTCCCTGGCATGTCATAGAGGCTGTGAACCCCCCCGCACGGCTGCCTTGGTAAATTGAGCTTGTGTAAACCATTTTGCCTGTCTAAAATACAGTGCAGCAAATTGAAATCCCCAGTAAGCCCGTGTAGCTGCATGTCACAGCTGGATAGGGAGGCAGGAGAATGGAGGTTTTCTCATTTACCACCTGGAGGTTTTTTCAAGTGTCATAACCAGCTCTCCTTCCACTCTCCTCCATTTATCTCTTCAAGTCTTTCTATCTTTTTTTTATACCTTAGTATTCCAGCCTGCTTTGCTAAGGGCTGTATTCACTCTCCATCACTCTGACAAATGAGGCCAGTATTGAATATAATTTATGAGAATAGATATGATAGAATTAAAGTAAACAGCAGTCATGACGCTATTCGTAAATAAAAAGAAAAACAACCTTGATCATTAACCTCCACTGAAGTGAGCAGTAATCCGTGAGAGAATTGGATTGAAAATGGCTAAATCTGTCGCATCTGCTGAAGCAGCAATAAGTCGTGTTCTCACTAACTTTTGTGTTTCATGCACAATCATTTATATACCCGCCCATGGCATAATACAAGAAAATCTCATTAGATTAAGCACAAAATGTCTGTTATTGAAGTGATCAGTGATGATTGGATATGAAGAGCCTCCTATTGAATCCATTTTTTCTTAAAAGCATAAAGAGAATTAGACTCATCAGTTCCTTTTATGCTTTTTACTGTGCATAAAACAAACATATAATACAACCATTAGTCTGCAAAACCTCAATTAAATGCACTCATGCCTTCCCACCATCCACCCTACAGTCTTCCAATCCTTTGAGACTTTTAGCACCCAGTCCATTCTTCATCCCGGGGGACTTTTCCAGCCTTTTTTCTTTCCCCTTGGATAACCTCACTCTGTTCCTCTTCTCGCAGCACTGTAAGTAATGGGCTCGTTTTGACCCTCTATGCCTCATTGTGTAAGATTTCAGCTTCTGACCTTAAAAAATGAAAGCAAATCAATAGGGCGGGACACACAAATTCCAAAGACCAGGATGCAAGCCAAGCCTGGAGCCTAGAAATGAGGAGGAGGAGGTGGATGAGGACGAGGAAGGCTGTGTGTATCATTGAAGCGCTGAAACAAAGAAAGAAAAAGGCTTACAATTAAGATTCAGCACCAACAGCATCTCTGTGTTGTGTCCCTGATTGTGCTGGCACATTTGCACACATTGTGCACCATGTTTGGTTTTGTGAGCCTAATTTAGGCTCCAACAGACGCGGACAAAATAAAAGAAAGAGGTGAGAGGGGGATGCAAAAGGTTAAAGCCTCTAAGTCATGGTTTAAACTGCAGCTGTGGAGTTTCTAGTGATTTTAAGAGGGAAGAAATGACTCCAATGGAGCAAGCAAGAGATTCTGATGCTTCCTTTTCTGCTGTCGCAGCATGGAAACACAAGCTTCTCCAGCCGGGCTCCTTTTACATCTCTGTAGCCTTTCCAACTAAGTCTATCAAATATGAGACACAACTTGCATTGTAAACTTGAAAAAAGTTTCCCGAGACCCACTTGAAAAATCAGTACAATCACAAGTCTTCTTATTCGCTAACTAGGTCAAGTGTGAAGAAACATCAACTCATCCACTGGTCAGACACCTGAAACATATTTCCTTTGGATGTTTGTATGAAGACTTTACTCGAATCTGTTCCAGGTTAGAGACGCCCCAAAGCCACGAGCTGTAAAAGTAATGTATGTACCCGTCTTTGTAGCTAGCAGTTTTTTTTTGCTTCCATGTGAAAAAGGTGTCTCCGTGTTATCGCATTGCATGTGTGCGTGGGTTTGTGCAACCACAGACATATGGACCATGGTGTGTGTTAGTACGGCACAGTGAGCGTCTGCCCATCAGTTCCATTTAGCTCAGCGTGGTAATTGGCCGTCCATTGATGGACGTGGCTCCCTCTTCACGCTCCAGGGACCCCGGCTCTTTGTCTGAGAAGTGGGAGGCGACACGCTGGCAAGGCACACACACGCTTAAAATAGCGCATCAAATCAGCCATGCTCCAACAGTCGCTGCTAACGTGCGGGGCAGATTGGAGGGCTAATGGTGTGTGTGTCTGTGGGTGTGCACATGCTAAACTGTGTGTGTATGTGTTTTTACAGCATAGTATGAGGTCTTGGGGTTCTCCCTGGGGAGGATAAGGGTTAACATGGTTAACTAGAGCTGGTGGTGGTATTTTGTCATGCCGTTCTCGCTCCCTAAACCGTTTTTTTCTTTCTTCGGCTTCATCCATCACTCAGTTACTTTTCTTATATTGTGCATTGTCTCTTGCACTCTCCTCCTTACACCTTTATGCTTACACTCTTTCGATGTGTTTCCGCCTCTTTTTGTCTTTCTTTCCTCTTATGCCCACAGGGCTGCAGCTCTCCCTCTCTGTCATTATGTGCAGTGTCCCTGCAATAGAGATATAAATGGTGTGTGAGCAGGGGGCCCTGACTCCTATACCATAAATCTACGCTAACAGCACAACAAGCACATAAAGAGAGCAGGGGATGGAAAAGAGAAGGAGAAAAACAAAGGAGACAATCACATTTCTGTCACAGTTTGAAGACATTCATATGTAGATGTTTATAAAATATGCTGGAGTGGATTATTGCATCAGGAACTCACACCCTCGGAGGTGTAAATTGTTTCACAGTGTAATGAAATTGGTTCTGGCAATATTAGTAGAGAGCGGGAGGTTGCCATCATTTAAAAGTGTTTATAAGCTGCTGGAAGCCATATGAAGCCCAATTTCAGTCTCCTTGGCAAAATGTTTACTTAAAAATACTAAATTAAATGAACTGAAAGAGAAGAAAACAAGTAAATGTGAAGATGCAGATGCATAATGTGCCTCCTGTAATCTTACTCAGAGCTCTCTTTATTTTGTCTCTTTAACTTTTTGTCATTGAATCTTGTTGTCTCTGTGTGAAAAATGTGTCCTTTGCAGTGTATTCTTATTTGAAGTTATGGTTATATTATCAGAATTTTCCCCATTAAAATCTGCTGTTGCGTTTTTGTCTCTCAGCAACGTTGATCTCATCTCCTCTCTGAGTCACAACTGCCCTAAAATGCCTTGCCTCATGACTGCAGTGACACTGAACTGGTAGTGCCTGCTGTTTCTTCAAAAGGAATATTTTTCAACTCAGTTTCTCACATTTCCAGCTTCTTCTTTGGACTTTTTTTTTCACACCTCTCCTCTTGGTGTCACTTAAATTCTTTCTTCTTTTTAACGCACCATGTCTTCAGCTAAACCCTATTTTTGGCTGTTTGTATAAAATCTTTCTTCTATTTACTTTCTTTTCCCAGCAGCCCTATGCTCCACCCCCTCATCCCATGGCTCCTCCCAGCCCCAGTACCAACAGCTGCAACCAGGGAGGGGCAGAGCAGCTGAGTAAGACCAACCTGTACATTCGTGGCTTGCCACCTGGGACCACTGACCAGGACCTCATCAAGCTCTGCCAACCGTGAGTACCATCTAAACTAATTCCAAACTTCACATTTTTGTGGTTGTTGCTTTATTATTAACCTAATTACATTTGACCTCCATTTGTAATGGGCAGCACAAAGAGTGGAATTTCTTCATCTCAATATGTATGTACAAATTAATCTTTTCATATAGTCATTATTAAACACTTAATGTACCCTAGTGAACATGGAAATGTAAAGATCATTTGTATAACTGCAACTCTAGTTATCGAGTAAACTCTAATTCAAATAAAATCAGTCCACTGTACATGTGTATGAATAATCAATGGAGATGCAATGGTTCACCTATCACCTATATTTAATTTGAAATAGCAGAAAAGCAAATGTTTTGTAAATGTTTAATTTAAGGTAGTGTTTTATGCACAAGTACCTGAGAACCCACAGATTTCAGCTGTTGTGCTTTTTCTTTGTCCTGGGTATACAGAGATTCCTCCAACTTCTCTAAAAATTTTAATTGAGCAGTTTTACTTAAATAAAAATTATTTTTAAAAAATGTTTAAATGTTTAAAAATGTTTAAATATTAATATCTCTAAGATATTGTTGTAAAATCAAGTCCTCTTGGTTACTTTTGGCTGTCATGTAGTTAGTTGTAATTTAGCAGCAATTTGGTGCTCATCTTTTTTTAAGTTCCTGCCAATACATTCATAATAAACACATTTTTCAAGCCGAAAAGAGGAAATATTATTTTTGTCGTATTTGAGTAGTTGTATTAACCTTTTTAAGGAGACATTACAGGCATGATAAAGACTGATATCTTGCGTGCACCATTAAACTGCTACCAGCAGAGTGTTTTTAGAGACATACACAAAAGTACTCTCCAAAATATTCTAAAAGAGAAAAAAACGTGCACAAACCTGCCATACACAGCTCAATAAGGCCTAATAAAGTCTAGATTGGACCGCCTCCCCCAGGAATCACAGACCAAGACCTCATCAGGCAGTAACACAGTCACAAGGGCCTTCTTTTTTTCTGTGTCTCTGTCTCTCTCTCACACACAAGCAGCTTTGTTCAGCTTCATTTAGTTCTTTTCACTTCCAAAATGCTGAAAAGGGGTCAAGATCATTAATGGAGACAAGGCCAGCATATTGTGAAATACAGGGCATGAGCAAGTCTGTCTGGTTGCATAACCTTTTCTTGGCCATATTTCCAGAAATGTCCTGGTCAAATGTGGTCAATTATTCAATGATGCTTTGGAGATGGGAACATGCTGTCCAGTATATTGGGTAATGCTCCCAGTAGCCATGTCATAAGTCATGCATTTATTCTTGAAACTGACCCATCAAGATTCCATTAGGCTGAGAGGCCTTCCAAATAAGATTTGGAAAAGCACTCAGCTTTTTGACATTGGATCTCTCTCACTTAGCTCTTACATTCACCCGGCTGTACACAGTTGGACAGTTTCAATTTGACATCTAATTCCATATGATCTTTAATGTTTTTAGTATAACCATTCGAAAGGGCAAAGCATGTCAGAGCTTATGTAAAATACTCTGTGTGCAGATCTGCATTCTAATATGTTGCTCTTCTCCTGTGTGTTGTGGGAATCTACCCACTTTGTCTGTTATGGCTTGGATTTGCCGTGTTGTCCTCTAGTGGCTGTCCTCCAGTGGCTGTCCTTCTGTTGAGCCTTTTTTCCTCTGATCCATCTTTTCTCATATTGCCCATTTTTCCCTCTTTGTGTATTGCCTGCCTCAGAGCCCCCAAGGTTGCCAGAGGTGTGCTATGCTAGTGAAAATTCAATGCCACTGAAACTTTAATTAGCCAGACTCTGTTTCAGTGGCAGGCGGGTGGCAGCATTTTAGAAAAGGTCATGCAACTGTTCTGCAGTCTGCAGCACCCTGGGCCCCCCTCAGGTTTTTTTTGTTTTTTTTTTTCCCCCAGATGCCCAGTCCCCCTCCAGCACAAATCACCTCCTCTCATGGATCTCAACCCCAGCAGCTCATCTAGCAACACATTTGTCTCCTTATTTTTTAAAATAGTTTTTAAAAAAAAGGGTTTCAGTCATGTTGGCTATCTTAACTAATCTTACTCAGACTGCCAGCTCACTCTGGGATGAATGTTTGTCTGTGATAGAAATCCTCATGCTGGCAGTATGACAAGACAAAGCCAATCCATGGACCTGAGTTTGTTGTGTCACACAGAAGCAGCTCTTGCTTACCCGTTCACCACTATCTCAAAAGCAAACAGGCTGTTGCCAAACTGATGCATTCTTGACAACAGGCCATATCGTAACTGTTGATTGGAGGCTGCAGAATATCCCTAGGACATGCCAGAAAAGTAAATGCCTTCTGCTGTGGTTGTAACCCTGTCCTTGTGAACTTAAATATTTCATTGCCAAGATTCTGTCACATTCAGATCCAGCAACCTTTATTAAGGCCTCACAACCTCTAAAGATTCTCAGTGCTTTCTTAAAATATAGAAAAACTTTGAAGTCATAGCTCTGTGTTTACATAGATGATGTATTTTTTTTCTTATTTTATTTAGATGAAGCACAAAAAAAACTGTAAAACTGCTAAAGTATGATCATCATATTCACCGTACACTAAGATGCAATGTGACTTTTTGCAGCTGATTTAAGGCTCGTTTGTGCTACATGCTAAAGATGGATTTGGAGCCTTTCACCCATCTTTGCATCCTTTCTGTGTATACTTTGGTCCGTCTCCAGATGCATAGCCTCACATGAAAAAACAAAACAGTCTCACTGGTAAACCATGGGGTCAGTGTTGAGCTGTAAGCTTTGTGCAACCAGAAAAGAAACAAAGAAGAATCGTATTTGAATGTCTTTTTCTGTAATTATACGGTACATTATCATGATCTTCTCTATCGTGACCGTGTTTGCTATTATCTGGGATGGACATTGATGCTCGTAGGTGAATTTTGACCCCCGCACTGCCCACCTAAGACATTTGAAACGTACATACCCATTTACAGTTGTCCTTAAATATTTTCTTACCTTTTCATTAAAGAAAAAACTGAATTTACAACAGTCACTCATATAATTTGAGACTAAAAAAAAGGAACAATTGAAAAAAATTAGTAAAATTGTATCTTAGTGATATAAGACACTGTTTTTCGTTGTTGTTGTTTTGTTTTTTTTTTTTTATTTAATTGAGTTGATAAAAGAAAAACAAAACAAACAAATCGGTCCTGGACAAATTAGAGCACTTTTCTGATGAACAGTAGGACAAACTACCAGGTGCAGAAGTCTGACTGAGAGGTACAGAAAACACCTGACTGCAGTGGAAACGCCAAAGGACACGCACACACTCATACGCACTCGTACCCTGATAGGCACATTGGGGGGCAAATTGGTGTTCAGTGTCTTGCCCAAGGACACTTTGGCATGGAAGCGATCTCCCAGCTTTCCAGTTGAAAGACGGATCTTCCTCCTGAGCTCCAGCTGCCCCTTGTTCAACAAATATCAGTTTGACTCATGTAACATATATTATTTTGTCATATTTGTTTGCTTTTGAACAAAGATATTTCTGTTGAATAAGAATTAGAAAATAATGTAATGATTTTAATAATTTATTTATTATTACTTCGGTCAATTTTAGCTTATTTCACAGGCATTTCTTCATTTCTTTAATGGGAAGGTATAAATAAATTTGAGAACAACTTTACATGCATAAAACTTGCATAAATGATCTTGTAGTAATTTTCTTGCCTTGTTGATCTCTGTCAGATTTTTACACTTCAAGTGACAATCACCAGTACATACAGAACATATTTTTGTTGAATAAGATTGCACATCAATGAAAGCTTGAACTTAGTGACTTGAGAAAATTTGTTAGGCTATAGTGATAATCTTGCACTAAAGTACTAGTTTTTAACCCTTTTTTTCTTGTAAATAGTGATAGAAACTCCTAAATGCTCACTACACTTGTTCACATACTTTAGGTTTTTGGAAATGGTAATTTATGGGATGCCTTGTCTTTACAAATACAAATAGTTTTCCTTTAACCCCTCACTTTGTACATTCTGGTAACCAAGCCTTAAATCACAGAGACACAAATATGCAGCTGGGAGCAGCTGAGTATGTGATTATTTTTATTGGTAAGTCCAAGATTTCTTTGTGATCAGCCACTTCCTTCAACCTCCCTGTAGTCTGCAGGAGTGAAAGTAAACACTAAAGAATACCAAAGTTCTCACCAGCGGTTGGAGTTGCATGCCGTGAGCTGTTGAATGAGTAATTAAATGAATTCGGGTGGGTGCTTAATCTCTGTTTTATTCAGCTGGCTGGATGCAGGGTTCTCCACCAGCCGTCAGTCTGATATATGGTTGTGGAGAGGAGGCCAAAGGAGTGGAGTGGGGATTTGTTGGCAGAACACCCAGATAGAAAGAGGCCTTCCTACTCGCCTGGCTAGCTGCATGAGTGGATGGATGGACATATGGATGTAGAGATGGAGCAATGGTGAGAAAAGTCATTATTGTGAGAACAATTCTTTGCCCTAACCAGCTATGTTGAGGCCGTGAGCCAACCCTAAGCCCAAAACCAACTACGTGGTGCAGCCAGCACATCCAACTCAGCCATTAAAGCCAACATACCCCCAAATCACTTTGGTGCAAAGTAGACTTTATAAGCTATTTCACCTGCCAAATATAAAGCAGCACCCACATTATTCTTGTTAGCAATCCCACCCCAGCAGATCAATAGAGTGACTGGAATCAGGTAGTTCAATAAAACCCTGGAAGGAAAAAAGATAGGGACTTTTCTTTTTATCATTAGGGCCTCACACCTGGAATAACAGGGCCAAAATGTTTTATATTTTCTCCCACGACTGCAAGAATCCAGACTTTAAACGGCAGAGAGCAAATGACGCTAAAGGATCCTGAACCCCCTCTGCTCCTGTCATTTCTTCTCTAATCTGCTGCCGACCTCCTCCTCTTCCTCGGTCTGGTTCTCTTCACCCAAATTCAGTCAGAGCCAAACCACAGCTGTGCCCTCAGCAGGACTGGTTTTGGCATCCATGCACTGACCTGATCACACAAATAAAGTGAGCCAAATCAAGAGCTAATCACCACCAATTGTGCAAATAACCTTTCCCATGTGTGCTGGGGGAATAGTGGAGGGGGCAGCTAGAGAGCAAGAGAGGAGGGGGAGAGAGAGCTGTGAGGTTTCAACCCAAGAGGAGGTGAGTTGGTAGGAAAGGAGGAGTGACCCTGGGAGCACCTGTTTTTATGGAGCAGAAGCCCAGACACTCATCAGCACCACATTATCCTTAATGACTCTCAGCTATCAGAGCTAGCCCATCCCATGGCCTCATTTCCAAAAACTGTCAGAGGGTGAGAAAAAGGGTGAGCAGAGGCTCTTTAATCCAACTTCAAAGCCCCAAATTTCCTATCACCCAGCTCACCAGTAAATGTTAAATAGTGTGCACTTATATGACGCCTTTTAACCTGGCTTTTACACCGCACTCTACAATCTGTTTCTGATTTATCTATTCACTCTCATGAACCAGTAACGGTGGAGCTGCTATGCAAAGTAGTCACCTGCCATTCACAACTCACTCAAGGACTCATTGAATCACAATCCCTGCAACATACTCTACCAGCTAAACTACAGTTCATCAGTAATAGGGCTACACATGAATTTTGTCAACATGTGCAAGATTATTATTGATAAAGCAGCAGAGAGACATTTTTACATAGAAATAATATAAGCAAAGGTAGGACTGGGTGATATGACCAACATCTCATGTCCAATGTCTCACGGGTAAATGCCTGCTTCAGCGTTAACATCTGGAGTTTATTATGAGCACTTTCGCCACCACTTGATGCTGCTTTTGCAGGTTTTTCCTGTTGACTTTCTGTATTCTTTGTCCTGATTCTTGCACAGGTGATAAACTGAGTTAGTTGTGTCCGAGTCCGTTGTTGGGACTGTGAGCTAGTCTGTTGTCAGTTCCACGTCTGTCTTTTTATATCCAAACTGCATCCATGCGACAGAAATTTCCACTCTTTTATGAACAAGCTTAATTGTTTGGGTTGGCGGGTCATCTGTTGGTGAAATGTGTCTGACGTCTTCATCCATGTTTGTTTATGTATTGCAGCATGCATGCTGTGAAGCACATCTTGACATAAAATACTGCAGTAAAGCACATAATTGTGGCGTAAACGATAGAGCCTCATATGAAATGATCGACATTTTCTATCACCAAAGGATATATATCGTTATATCTCCCAGCCCTAAGCAAAAGTAGAAATTTTGTGGCAGAAATATGTTATAAGTCCCACATTTTCTTCCCAATTTTAAATTTTCTTTGTGGGAGCAATATAGTGCATTGTACTGAATTTGTGGGTCTTGCCTGCACACAAACCTGTTTATAAGATCTTTTTATGCTATCTAGCTTAATTGATTTGAGATAGTACAAATAGATTAAGTGGTGTATGTAGTTTTGGACATCTGTGCAGTGTCCTCATCCTTTCCTCTGGCCAGTTCTTCAGTGGTTATACTGAGGGGTCTGGTAAACCATAGAACACCATAATTGAGTGAGTAGCCTTTTAAAACCAATGTAGCATGGATGAAATTCACCCAAAGTTATGACAAAGTTAGACATGTAAGAAATGTCACTTCTGAGCAACAACCACAACCTGCTCTGCGACCAGCTGCTGAGTAGCAGCCTTTATAATACAGACATCTAATTTTAGGATTTAAGAGCTTATTTGACAGGCATTACATGTGACCATGATGTTCCAGCAAATAATGAACAAAACCCAGTTACAAAACAAAAAAAAGGAACCCTAGAAAAATTATGTGTGATTCTTTGTAAGTTGGCAAAGCATGTTATTGCTCCAGCTAAACCCAGCAGTGAGAGGGTGCATTACTATCATTTAAAAAGATGCATTGTCTGTATGTACTATATGCTTTATCGCATTCAGTATTATATGCTTTGATGAATATTGGTAGTAATTTGTGTCCAATTTGACATCTGAATGATATAACAGAGATGTAGTACCAATACAAAAAAAAAAAAAGAGTCCCCTGCAGATATGTATGGTGCACCTCCAGAGAGCTAGCTAAAACTAGCTCTCCGGAGTAAGAGTGGATTGAAGCAGGCTAGTGTCTCTCTAGTCAATAAACGTATAGTAGACAGCAAAAAAGACCCAGTGATATTTTAAGTACTTTTGAGAAGTCCTGTTCTGTACAAGCATTGGGTGCTCCTGGTTTAAATAGTTCTTTTTTTAATATACTAAAAAAAACAAGTTTTTGGTTTTGAATATCTATAGCTTTTTTTTCCCAAGCTGGGTCAGTTTACGCATGAGGAATGGTGTAAACAGATCGTGGTACTTAACCTTGGAAAAGTATATCATAAGAATAGCTAAACTACTCCCACAGCTACATCCTCATGTTGAGAAGAGACATCTGCTATTCTTGGAACTCAAATCCAGAATATGCACTTTTTCTGTGTTAAAGTGTCCCCCCCCCCCCCCCCCCCCCCCCCCTCCCCACCTCCCTTTCTGTTTCACCTTCCCCTCCCTCCTGCTTTCATTTTTTCTTTGCTTTCTCTGCTCTGATCATTACGCCCAACCCTCCAGTTATCTGTTCTAGCAGAAGTGATACAAAAATTTAGGTGGTCAAGCAAAGTTGACTGAAACACTACGCCTTTTTCCTCCCCAAACATTGATTTTAGAGCAAGGGTTAGAGGAGGAGCTGATTTAGCCTTAGGCTGCTTTTTGAATTATTTATCCCCCTATTACTATACACACGACACATAGGCAGCTTGGCTATTTAGAGGTTGGCAGGAGCTTGTCTCCTACTTGTACACTGTATTTAACTTTGTTGACATTTAATCCTTTAACAGCTCATTTCTTAGATAGTTGTATTAGTTTATTCAGCATAAACTCATCTTTAGATTCGCGCAAAGTTTTAAAAAAATATCAAGATTTCTGAGTACTGGGTTACTTTCCCCTGAGAACTAATTGCAAACCAATAACCATAGCAACCAATCCAGTCACCGCTGTAACATGCTGATTTGGGAGTCCTCTATGTGCGCTACAACCCTTCCCCCTCATACTTAGCATTTTATCAGACTCCAGCCATTCAGAGGAAGGCAATTTTTAAGCCCAACAGAAGCAGCAGTAGAGTCTGTGGTACAAAAAGGCTGATTGATGTGAAGGAGAAAACCTGAGATCTCTGGACTCTGGCTTTATCTCCCTATCCTTCCCTCTGTCCTTCCCTTGTAATTTTTTTTTTTTTAGGAAAAAAAAACTTTTTCTCTCTGCTGACTTCCCCTTTGAAGTAGTATCTAGAAAGCAGAAGCAGCACCCGCACAGATGAGATGTGTTCATTTGTGCGTATCAGACAGCACTTCATGGCATGTGGGTTTGACAGGTTGGACACTTCCAAACAAACAGAAGCGATTCTGTAATGCTGGCTCTGAAGGCAACCAGTGTGTGTCAATGTGTGTGATAGAGGACAGAGTAAAAGAGGGTAAGTGGCTTGCAACATGCGGACTTGAAGATATCTCGCACCGTAACAAGTCTGTTTTTCACTTTCCCCAAGCTCAGTGTAGAGCTTTTATTGGATGCCTGGCCTCTTACGTAAACCATTTTTTGCATCATATTATTTCCAAATACTGTACATGTTCAGCCTGCCAGTTTGTATGCAGAAGGGTGACAAGGTCAAGTGAAAAGGACAAAATTCCATATCCACAGAGAGACATATGCTCAGATCCCCTGGATGTAAAAATATGGTTAATAGTTGGAAACAGCTGATCCACTGTAGCAACGAATCAAAACAGCCAAAGTTAAAAAAAGAAAAAAAAAAAGAAAAGAGAAGACGACTATTGGGAACCACCTTTTAACATCGAGTGATATCTTTTATATTGGTAGGGTTGATTGACAACTAAGTTTGCATCCATCTTGCACCCTGTCTCTTCTCTGAGCTCTCTCTAAACACTGAAAGCTCTGTCGTGGGTTTTTTTTTTTTTTTTTTTGCCTCTTCTGATAATGTACTCCTGCGTTTGTTTGGGTCAGGCATGGTGGGCATTTAAGTGGCATTAATATCCGATTGCTAAAGTGTCAAATAAGTAAAATAACGTAGAGTGTGGTATGGATGGGAATTGATATTGATGCCATTATTGACTCTTAACCTTAATTTAAGAAAGTACACCTGCACAGGTTTTCATCATCTGTAAAACAATTTTACTATTCCAATAGAATATAAAATCTAAAACAGAGTACTGCAGACTGGATAGTGGATACGTACTGCTGCTTGGTTGGGAGTCAGTAGCAAAGACAGAAGCATTCAAGTTGCACATATGCAGAGCATCAAATACAATACATTCTTGAAAGTTAGTAACATGATGTGTTAGCAAGGGGAGCTGATTCTTGACACCAAGGGGAGCTGATTATTGACATCTATTCCTCCTGTAAGGTGGTCCAACCTTGATAAATGTTTGTTTGGGGGTAAATTGTTTTTTTTTAAGCATGAGTTAAATTTTAAAAAATTAGAAATCTTCCTGATTTGACTGATATCTGCTTCAGCCAGAGGCCTTATAATTAGGATTAGCCTTGACATTTCAAATAGTTCCACTCTGTACATAGGCACCCTCTAACCAGCCCATTTACATGCTGTGATCTGTGCATTTTTGTTCTCATTCTGTTGCTGTATATTTAGTTTTCTCATTTTTCGAGTTCTTTTTTTGAATGCTTTATTCCCTATTTCTAGTCATAAATAGTCACACCTGCTTCTGGTTTTGTAATCAGCTCTTCTGTATATGTGGTCCAGATTTTCCTTTATTCATCGTCAGTTCTTGAAAAGTTGTTAGTTTGTTCTTCTGCTGCTTGTTTTTCAGTTTTCATTGTTTGGTCTTGTTAGTTTATTTCCCAGCTTTCATACTCATTCAGTTTTTTCAGTTTAATTCAAGAAGTCTATAATCATCTCTCCACCATTGTCTGTGAGTCCTGCATTTGGTTCCAACCACTTCTGTTTTATTGTTTGCTTGTTTTTTTTTTTTTTTGTCCATAACTTTCTCTTGTCTAGATTGCTATAAATGGGTCGATTATGAAATAGCACATAAATATATGCTTTAATTCTTTTTTTTTTGTTTGTTTAATTATCTGTGTAAATTACAAACAGTGGTTTTGGATGTAAACATGTGAATTACTTCATTTATCTCAAACTGGAAAACTGGTCAAAATATGAATTTTGCATCAGTTAAATAATGAAAAAGTAAATGTAGTTCATTACTCATGGAAACATATATAACATAAAATACCAACAGACTGCAATGACCATTTCAACCTGTAACTTGGTTGAAATTGTGGAAACAATTTTCCTGTCTACCTATTTATATAACACTGCTTCTTTAATTGAAAATGAAAGGTTACAATGTAAGTCTCTAAAAGTGAATTCTGAATACGAGCTAAAAGAAATGTAAATGAAACATCTCTTTTCTTTTGTAAATGACTTGACAGAAGCCCTGGGGCTATAGTGCTGGATCCAGACGTAATCCATTCCTGTGTTTTAGGGAGTTGGGGAAGTTTGAATGGTTCTAATTAACTTGTCATCTGTTTCAGTCTCAGCAGGTAAAAGGAATGTTTTTATAAAAAAGGAACCACATCAGTGGGGAAATAAGGAAAAATTGGAATCAGAATAGTTAATGACAGCAAATGACCACAATGTGTACGAGACTACGTCCAACTTCAACAGATGGCTGCGATGACACACATTGGCCAAGACGCTGTTGTTGCTCAGTTCTGCAGGAAATTAATGAACTTTGGATTGCACGTTGATTACACTGTTTTTCTTCTTTTTTTTTTCTGCCCAAATATTCAACTAGATTACTGAATGGTTTATCAGTTTGCTAGGATGTCTGTGATGTTGCCATTTACTGAGAGAAGAAAAGTGAAAAAGAACAGTCCTAGGATTACCCTTCTTTTTTAGGATGCTTCTCACGTTCAGAGCCGTGAAAGGTATAAAAAGTAAACATTTGCCAGTTTATGGTAAATCTACCAGCAAAACGCAGGGGAATCCCAGTACCTCGAAGAACATAATGAAATTCTGCCAAGAAAAAGATGTGTACTGAAGCCAGGAAAGGAATTATCCAATTTGTTGAGGCTTTTTGATTTATTGCTACCCATTCTTGCCAACAAAACGCTGTGATATTTAAGCTGTAGTTTTTGGTGTGATGAGGGATTTTTATATCATTTTCCTCATTATATGTATCTTAGTGTAATATTATAATGCATATCTGTACAGCATACTTTAGATGTACTCCCATTACTTTTGTTGTTTGCTGAAGGAAATAAAAGATGTAGGTTTAAGGTAAATTAATCCGCAAAGTCCCTCGGTGGATTACTGACTGCATTGTCATGCACTTCAGTATGTTACTCATGTTCAGGACATATTGTGTATCATTCGGTCAAATCTATCATCATTTTACATTTGTGCTTGCACAGCACGTTAATTTGAATATCACAGTTTTTACTCCTGGAGACTATATTTAAATTCAATATGGCACAACCACGATGCTCCACAAAGACTGAATAATATAAATGTTATATATGTTCTATAAGTGTTTTATACATAAGCATTCAGTTTTAAATCATCCAATCCAAGCGATTGATTAGCTACTCAAAATCAAAGTCTGTGTTTTATTCCAACTGCAAGATTTTAAATCCTTTATCAGTAAAGCAGTTTCACGCCATCATGATACCTTCACTTCTCTGATTGGTTAAAATGTTTCCAGCAATTTCAGTCGGCACTTGGAGAAGTGAATTACAAGAGTTAACGTTCCTGTCAGTGTGGTAGTTTAGTATGTCTTCAGCACTCACAGTGGAAAACATTATCAATAAAACAATAAATAGATATTTATTAAACTAAAGCTTAACCGCATACAAACTCATTTTCAGGAGTTATATAGTACCTTCACAACTGCAAAACCATTTCACATCAACATCTGTCTGACATTTCTTCTTCAAGTGTGCCTGGGAGGGTTGAGCTCTGTCTGAGCCACAGGAATGTGTAAGCTGTGAGACACTGTAGTTACAACAGGAGATGACAGTCAAGGGCAGCTGCCACACAGTGCTTTAATGCACAAAAAGGCTCTGAATGTCTGTGACTAGTCATATGTGGGACATCTTTTTTTATGTCTCTTTTTGTTACTGTCTTGATTCAGCTCTGTTTTATATCCAGCTTTGACTTTTTTTTATTTAAATACCCAAAAACCTCTCTTAAACAGACATTTAAGATTTTACAGATGAGAAAACATTTTAGAAAATTGTAGGTAAGCTACATTTTATTTTGCCATAAGTATTGATACTGATTTTTTTTTCAATTGATGAAAAAAAAGTTATGTCAGTTGGGCAATTATTTTATTTTTATGTCTATGATTAATTAGCAAGCATCTGGGACATGGCCATGCCTCTGTCAAGACAAGAATACAGCATTCAGAGCTGATGTAATGTGTTATATCATACTGTTGAACAGCCTGCAGGAGTTCTTCAGTCTAAAACTAATACTGGCAGAATTTATTGCAGCTTATAGCTCTTTCTAAAAATGTATTACAGTTTAGCCAGCAAATACTACTCACAGTAACAAAAAAAAACCCATTATATATGTGAATGTTGCTATGCATTTTAGTACAAATATAGATGCTACTTTTTTCATTTTTGATAACATTGTTTTAAGTTTATGAAATCCCTCAGGGTAAAATGTGCTGCAAATGGTGTATCTGGGTAGTGGGTGTCTGCTGCACCTGCTTCCACATGAGAAGAACTCTTGGTGTGCTGCCTTTTCTTTTTAGTAGTCTGCTAATTAATTTCTATAAAGGTCTACAAGAGGTGATAAAGTATAGTTATTGTTTCCATAGTGTGCACCTGCACCATTTCCCTGCACAGGTGCTTTAAAGATGCTGAACAAGCCAGAAGCTGGTGTTTATTCAATTTCACAGCTGATATCAGTAAGGTTAGTTATAATCTTTGTGTTCTTGTGTTTTTTTTCTGGGGATGAAAATAATTTTACAATGTATTGCATACATTTAAATCTTCATCTGACTGAGATTAAATAAAGCATTAATAAATAGAGAAAACACATTTTTTTTGTTTGCTTTTATGCATATAAGAAAGATGGACTTTAACACTAAGCATACGAAGACTTTGTGGGAAAGAAAAAAAAAAAAAATCAAAAATCAAGTAGAAAAATCTCTCAGGTTTCACTGACCTGCTGTTCAAGGCGTTGCTGTGTTGTCTAATCATGCAGATATAATCACAGACCTTTGGAGAGTGTGTCCAGAGGCTGAGGCCATGGTATGAGCAAAACACTTGGGTGGTCCATCCATCTTTTTCCAGTGCTTTGCTTTCGTACATGCCAGCAACACCACAGTGACGTGCTATGGTCCTGGCCTGCTCTGCTTCTGCTGAGGTACAGCAAAGAGCCGCTTCTTTCTCGTCCTGGATCCTTTCATCCAGCAAGAACGTGAAAAAAAGAAGGAAAAGTGGTGCTACGATTGTCACTCGTGCACGCGCAGCTGTTTACTTAAACATGTAGCTGAGCGTTTATTCTGAGTTTCAGTTTTATCACATTTCAGTTCCAAGGCAGCTGTCGAATGAATGACATGTTTTACATCCACCACAATTTGTACATTTTCATCAGCTTAAAATAGCTCACAAATCCTCTTTTTTTTTTAAATTTATTTATTCATCATTTTCATAAGATGTTTCATTTCTGGCATTTTCTTAGGGTTGATCCGTCATTGCATCAGAATGATTGTCATGGCATTCCTATTAGTAGAGAGGAGGAAGGACACAAATGGAAAAACATAAAGGACATAGGGGAGAAAGCAAAAACAGAAAGGATGGTAGAGACATTAAGAGTGGAGGAGGAAAGAGAAGAACAAGAGAGAGAGGAGAAGATATGTGTGAAAAGGGAGGGCAGAGGGCCAGCGGAGTCAGAGATAAGAGGCTGCAAGAGTGATTGAAATAGGATTAGTGGAGACAAGCTCTGCATCCCGGCCACAGCATCAGTGTTAAACCTGCGCTTCACAGGGACTGCCTCTGTCACATCAAAGCCTCCCCAGGCCCACCTGGCAGAGAGGCGAAGAAGCCTCCAGCAGGGTCATCCACAGCCACAAACACACACACACACACACACACGCACACCCCATACATAGACATGCTGATCACCTCCTCCATCCATATCCAACATGTCTCCATTATGTTCATGAAGCTGGCTCCTTCCTCCTTGTCTTTTCATCTCCCTGCAGTGTCTTTGTGCTGTATGTTTGGACAGCAGATAGGATGCATTGATGAGCCATCTTTAACATTTAATGAGGCGAGCGCTGATGAGTTGGCATCGGAAAGCTACCGTTTCCTGCTTCCATGTAGTCCAAACAAAGTTTTAATGAGAACTTTTCCCCTAATTTGTGCCAAAAGCATGGAGCTTTTAAACTGCTTCCCAGACTGAAAGTAACATTTTCACTGAGGGAAAGAAGACACCTGTGTGCAAGTAAACAGCCTTGTAATAGCTTCCTTACACATTAGGACTAGAAATCAACACAATTTCAAGACATTTATTCTAAAAATGAATGAAAACAGTAATGGCGGGTTTAGCTCTACTGCCGATCGCTTTGCTTAAGTTCCTGCATTGTTTGTTTCAGTAAACCCTGAATTAGAGAAATCTTTGATTGTTCTCTAATCAAATGAACACTCTGTTCTATGTTCATCTTGTGTACTTATGTTTGAGAGGATCTCAGTTTGATCAAACATTTCACCCCAGGGTTGCTCTGTTGCAGCAGATTATGCATCCCTATAGCTAAAATGGCCTATTTCATCTACTGAAAGGAGACAAGTCACTGATTTGTGAGTGCTTTCCGTGTGTGTATTTGTATGTGTTTGTGAGTACACCACTGTGGTATCTGTATTAGTGTGTGTATGTGAGAGCTGGTAGTTTTCCTCTCGGAGCTCATCAGTTCATATCCACCACCCATCCCACCGCAGCATGCAGTAAATAGAGTCTCCGGCACTCGTTGAGAAATGGCACAATTATCCCCTGCTGGTGAAATATGGGTCGGGATGCACCACTGCTTCTTCCCCACAGAATGTTTGCTTGTGTGTGTGTGTGTGGGTGTGCTTTTCCTCTGTTCACTCATTGTGGTGTGCATTCGATACACACTGAATTGTTCTATCTAAATCAGACACATTTGCATCACATGTAATTGTACAAACATCTGAACGCACATATACGGATAGACACTCAGAGCTTTATCCACACACCGAAGTCGGCACACACACTGCAGCGCTTCTCACACTGCAAACAATGCAGCGTGTTGCCATTTTAGCTGAGACAAGCAGATAGAATAACTTGCTGTCATGCAGCGCTTCAGGTTCGTCTTTCATTTTCAGAAATCTCCATAGCAACTCATTATGCAGCGTTCAGGCGCCAAGCGTTATAATGAAGGAGCATAAAAAAGTTTGGGCACCTGTTGTAAAAGTTTTCTCACTGTAAATGTTTATTCGATTACAAGATGGAACAGAGGCAAATTTAGTTTTTAACTTTGTTTTGTAAATAAACAAACAAAACAAGGAAAATCACGAGATGTAAAAAATTTGAATACCTTAGAAAGTGTACTCTATTTGTCCAAATGTCAGGACCTCTACTTCTCAATGAGCTCTACTTTTTCACCTTCATCAGTAAACACTCTGTTATGGATATGTTATGGTTATGGATGTTCTGAAGCTAAGTCAACCCCTTCTATCCCAATGATCAGACACCTTAGGTTCCTGTAAGCCAAAGTTGGTCCTTAAGGGCTGCTGTCTTGCAGTTCTTGAATGTTTCCTGTCGCAGCACACCTGAATTAGATTGCTGGGTAATCATAATTGAACCAAACTTGACATTTAATTTGAATCAGGTGTGTTAGATCAAGGAGACAACGAAAGCAGCTTTCTTCAGAAAAACTTTTACTTCTGTAAGACACCATAAGCACAGAATTTGCTCTTTAACTATTCTATTCTATTCTACAGTCATTTAGCAGACGCTTTTATCCAAAGCAACCTACAAATGAGACTAAGAAAATATCATGTGCTGTCAGGTCTCTTGATGTTTTCTAGACAGCAAATGTAAAAGCACTTGCATTCGAGTCAAATTATCGTATAGGGACAATCAAGCCTATTGTATCGTATTGTACTGTATCACATTGTGATTCCTAAGATGCAACTCCTTTTCAAGAGCTATTTTCCTTGAATGCAGCTGCTTTTAGACACGTCATCCTAGGACTTCTAAAAAGGTGAATTAAAACTGTTGCTTGTCTGCAAAAGAACTAAAGGGAAACTATGTGGACTTGGAATGGAGTGCACTTTTTACCGCGTTGTGTCTTGACACATGTGCAGGTATGGGTTTGCATCCTCACTTCCTTCAAATGTTTTCAAATAAAAATAACAAGCTTCATCGATTTTGGAATTAACTTATTAGAGAATTTATGCTGTTGAAATAAAGCATTTTTATCCACATGGAGCAGAATTGAGTTTTGTCCTCGTAAAGGTGCACATTGATCTTGTTTTATAGGGTTATTCTGCAGCCAGAGGCACGGGGAACAATGGAAAATCAATCTTTTCAGGACATACTGGAGTCAAACATCACGCAACCTGTGAAAGACAATAACTGGATTATAAAGAAATGTTTACTTCTTTAGGCTAATCATCCTAAAAGTGCTTCCGCTGTCCACAATGGACCAGCTCATGATTCATTCAACACGTTAACTATATTAATTGGGTTTTCCTTTTTTTTTCTTTTTCTTTTTCTTTTTACAGATCACTCTCATTACATCTCCAAACCTCAAAGAGATGCCCTTGTTAGGATATCCTGTAATCAGCATTATTTACTTCAAGCCGAATGACTAGATTTTAGTCCACTGCTATATGTTGGTTCAGTACGAAGCTAAAAACATCTGTTATCTTAGCATAATGGATGGAAATTGGGAGCAACAAGGCTGAATCAGAAAGTTTAATGCTAAACCCTATGTGCTCATTTACACATCAGATCACTTTTCCTCTGTCTTTCGGTTGATTTTATAGTTTTGAAAGGATTAAAGATGCTGTCCACTACATGAACATAAAAAGAGCCTTTATTGCTGCTGTGTGCTGTCAGACCTTTTGAAAATGTCCAATGACTCTCTGAAATGTCAGAGGCTTGCACAGTCATTTGAAGTCAGCCATACACATAATGTTATTAACCCCAAGTGATTTCTCTTTGCAGTGGCTTTTGACATTTGTGCGACTCTACAAATTGCTTGTTGCAAGTAAATGGCGAGGGTATGGGAAATGAGGCATCTACTTAAACCACAGGGTTGTGCTCTGAATGAACTACCCCAAGAGTGAAAAGCCATGTCTGTTAAAAATAGTAAATTTAATCTCTCTTTCTTTACAGGTATGGAAAAATAGTGTCAACCAAGGCCATTCTGGATAAAAACACTAACCAGTGCAAAGGTAAGTTGAGAGTAGTTTTGCTTCATTTTAGTGCACCAGCTATGTTTAGATTTACTTGAGTAGTTTTTAAAGAGAAAAACCCAACTATTAAGTAATTTTACTGCATCCTACTTGGACTTTTAGAAGAACTGCTACTCTTGCTCTGAAACCTTGGCAATACTTAATTCAGTATTTTTTCCTTGAATTTCTATAATCATTTTTTCAAGTAGAAATAAGATGCTGCTCGTTTCAGTAACAGTCATCATGATATTGTTTCACCAACTAAACATAGCTGTGTAGTCACATGACCACACACGCAAACCATTGACTGTGATAAATATTTGCTATTTTAGTTCAGTTTTAGAGACATGCAGAACTTTTGCCATTTTCCCGTCATGCACCTCCTATCAACAGCTAACTCGGCATCCATCTTGAATCCTACCTGATCTGTTAGCTCTCTACAGCCAGCAAAAGACGATCTCATGATAAATCTTGTTTTGTCCTTTTCTCTCTTTTAATTTACTTGCATTTCTTTTCTGAATCAAAGGTGTTGCATGTTCAAAACATCCAGTTTCTCATTTTACCATGAAACAAAACTCTGCTGCGACGTCGTGTTAGGCCGCGGATGTAAAAGTTGTATAGTGCAGTTTCTCATCCCCCTGGGCAGCAGCGGCCTTAGAAATGCACACGATAGATGTCACTGTGTCATCAAGCAAGTCCGGGACGCAGAGATTTATGATCAGAAAGTTACATAATGCATCTTTAATATCACATTGTATTTTAGTGCCCATATTTATTGATAAAATAGATTAATCAGAAAAACAAATTTCAGATCAGAATCAGTCAATCAGCGTTTGTGTTGTCTTTTCACCAAATGCTTTTTTTTGTCTTATTTGACTAATTTTTTTGGTGGTTTTTAATTCTACTTGATTAGTATTATTGTAAAGTAATCCTACTCATACTTGAGTACAATTTTTAGCAACTCTTCCTCTGCCTCTGTTCGTTAGGCTCTCCGGTTACAGCAACGCCAATTCAAGCCTTCACATACATTTTGAGAACGTGTGTGTTTTTTGTGTTTCTGCATGTTGTAAATCATTGATTTCAGTCAAAACGGCAGACTGAAAGGATTCATAAAAACAATCATCTGTTGGATGATGCTGTTTCCTAGGCAGTCTCCGTTCTTCCCAATCTCCCTTTTGATTTCTAGTTCAGTAGATGACAATCTGCTGGAAATCAGTGACTGATGCACATTTGCAGTGGTGACTGCGGATTATTTTTGATAACATCTTCAGTAAACACAGTTACAGTTGAACATACATTTTGACCAATTAGAAAAAGCTAACAAGCTAGTTGGTATTGGATAAACATCAGTTCATATGATTGTCTACTTCATTTTTCTAGTGTCTTGTCCACATAGCTTGTCAATAAGTTTTACCTTTTTTTTTTGTTTTATTTTAATTCAATCAAGCAGTTGCAGGTGATGAAGACTAGTGAAGTCGTAAGCAAGAAAACTGTGAAACAGGGAGAATTAGATCGACGAATAAAGAGAAAAAAATGTGCACGCCCTGTGGTGCCCGGCAGCACTATTTAAGAGCTATTGAAGTACCATCGATACTTTTAATTGCTTTTTGTAGTTTCCCTGTCTCTGGAGCATGGCCTTTCAAGGTGAAGCTGCCTTCCCAACCCTGCTTCGCACATGAGTTTCTCCTGCCAGGCATTCTCAGGTTCAAAATGTTGAGGAAAAAAGAAACTCTCTCTCTTCAGAACATAGAATAAAAAGTGTGATCATGTTGACAGGTGCTTTTTGAGTCTTTCTGGAAATTTGAAACCGGAAGCAGCAGGACGGATTTGCCTGCAGAATTCGGTGGAGAGTGGATTGAGGATGACAGGGATCTGTAAAAAAAGAGAAACCTGCTCAAAATGACATCCATCTGTTTTCTATACAGGCTTAATCCACAGTGCTAAACACCACACCAGCATTATGCCATTGATGACATAGAAAAAATCAAATGATTACTCTGCAGCTGATCTGAGTTATGCTCAGCACAAAAAGCATCAACCAGCTTAGGACTGTGTTATGTGGGAGACAACATTTCCCATAACTCACCCTCCTGGTATGCAGCACTGCTGAGATGCCAAGAGGCAAATATAAGCAAACAGATTTTATGAGTGGAAAGAGGGAGGTGGATAGAGGCAAGATGCGTATGAAGCTGCTGAGAAGAATGTAAGGAGAAGGGTTTAGCTTGCTGGCACGGCTGCTCATCTTTTCCATATGTATGTTAAAGTGTCTGAAAAGGTGAGCAGGTATTAAAACAAATGAACCAAGCAGGAATACTGAAGCCTGATAGATGCTCCAGATAACAGAAAAAAAAGGAAAATCAGTGCATCACCTCCATTCATTGTTTCCAGTCATCTCACCCCCTGACCCTGACACCTGTTTAAATGTCAGGGTGGTGGTTTATCACCATTGTTCTCCCACCACACAGCGACTATCCCTCTCTTCTATCTCTTGTCCCCTCCCTTTTGTTATTTGTTTTTAGTTCAGTTCAATGAGCACGCTGCCAAAACAGAGAAAAAGATGGGCTAGAAAAGAGGTCAGGACCAGTCATCTATGAGGGGGGCACTCATGAGAGAAAGAGATCAGCAATCAGCCACCAGAAATCAAAAAGCCCAACATATCTTGAACTTAAAGTAATTTCCCAACTTTTTTTTCACACTCATCTTTATTAGTACTTGTTCAAAAGCTTTTTGCTTCATGTTATGGTAGTGTATATTGTATGATGTGAATAGGATCAAATTAGCAGAAATTGAGAATTTAGAAGAATGCATAAACTTCCAATAAGTTCCCATTTTTCAATTAAGCTTTTAGAATAAACTGCAATTTCTAAATATTTTGTTAGTATTTTTTTTTTACATTAAAATCCTTGAATAAAGGCTCCTCATTCAGTTTTTATTGTAATTTTGCAGTCAAAACATTATTTAATAGATAGAAAAGAAGTACATTTTTTGTCATTGTAATTTCAAGATAGCATACTTATGGTGTATGACTCAATGAGAGTATATGGAGGGTTTAAAGAAAAAGTTAAAGCGAACTACATTACATGTAGAGGCAAAGCCATTCATAAAAAATTCTGCATCTCTCCACTCATTTCTCACCTCCTCAATATGGATTAGAATTACTGAAAAATACTAAAAGCGAAGGTGGGAAGGAAGTCATGGTTCAACTGAAAACCCAGGGAAGCTGTGGTCTAAGGACTAGATGCATTCAACAGTGTCATTTCATGACTAATATTGTGCATAAAAAAAGCTAGAAATGTTCATATGCATTGTTTTTACCCTGTTGATAATGTCATGCGGTTGTTTGGTTCTCTTTCACAGAGCTTAATCATTGTGAAATTATATGCAGACACACGAGCCTTAAGTCCACAGCAGTTACATGAACACTGGCACTGCCTTATATAGTCTTCTGCATGTTTGCATGATAGTGTCTGAAGAGGTAAATTTCTTTTTACTAAGGTTAAAACTAAAACACTTGCGAATGAAATGGGAAAATCACGTTAGTTTTATCTGCATGTCTCAGTTGTGAAGTTATGAGAGTAAGCTACTGAATGAAACTGACAAAGGAAATAAATTTTGTCAGTTCTATAGTCAGATTACAAATGAGACAAAATACACATCATCTCTCACAAGACGTCAGACTGAACCATGAAATTCTAAAGCAGCAAATCAGCCAATTATATGTCAAAAAGTAAGAATGATCTCTAATTACTTATCCTTCTTAAAAGTTTTTAAATGAAATAATGTTTTAAACTATTTAGTTTATTGTACAGATAATTAATCTTACTATCCTGGTGAAACTGTCAAATACTTACAACTTTAATTACTATATAATTACTTATTAATTACCTGCAAATTACCATTTCTTTCTGTCAGGCCTCATTCGCTCTAAATAAATGAGTATGTGTATGTATCCTCATTACTGTCTCTCCATATAAATACAAGTTTGAATGTAAAGTTTTGCACATAGTTTTTATGTTTAACTATTGTTTCACTAAATAGATGCCACCTCCACTCGCTCACTTGCATTTTGAATCAATCTACAACACATTTTCTGTGTAAATGAGGATTGTAATATGAACATTTTAATAATAAAATTCAGTGTTGCTCAAGTAGCCCTATAGTCAATCAGATGCTTTGTCTTGACTGACTAAGAAAATAGAGGTGGCTGCAACAGAGAAATGACCAAACAAAGGCTTTGTATAAACTAAGGTTAAAAGTAACTAGCCAGACTAGGTCTTGACGTGTAGCTGTAGCACTACACGTCAAGACCAGCGTCCAACTGGACTCCAGCAGTCCTGTTATCTCCTATTAGCTCCGGGTTAGCTTGGTAAACTCAGTCTGTGGAGCAACTTGGCGTTGGTTGATGGAGCGAGACATGATGTCCCAGATGTGCTCAATTGGATTCAGGTCTGGGGAACGGGCGGGCCAGTCCATAACATCAATGCCTGTGAGTTGTGGGAACAGCTGACACACTCCAGCCACATGAGGTCGAGCACTGTCTTGCATTCGGAGGAACCTAGGGCCAACCGCACCAGCATATGGTCCCACAAGGGGTCTGAGGATCTCATCTTGGTACTTAATGGCAGTCAGGCTACCTCTGGTGAGCACATAGAGGGCTGTGCGGCCCTCCAAAGAAATGCCACCCCACAACATTACTGACCCACTGCCAAACCGGTCATGCTGGAGAATGCTGCAGGCAGCAGAACGTTCTCCATGGCGTCTCTAGACTGCCACGTCTGTCACATGTCCTCAGTGTGAACTTGCTTTCATCTATGAAGAGCACAGGGTGCCAGTGGTGAATTTGCCAATCTTGGTGTTCTCTGGCAAATGCCAAACGTCCTGCACGGAGTTGTTCTCTAAGCACAACCCCCACCTGTGGACGTCAGGCCCTCATACCACCCTCATGGAGTCTGTTTCTGACTGTTTGAGCAGACACATGCACATTTGTGGCCTGCTGGAGCTCATTTTCCAGGGCTCTGGCAGTGCTCCTCCTGTTCCTCCTTGGACAAAGAAGGAGGTAGTGGTCCTGCTGCTGGGTTGTTGCCCTCCCACAGCCTCTTCCACATCACCTGATGTACTGGCCTTTCTCCTAGTTGCGTCTCCATGCTCTGGACACTACGCTGACAGACACAGCAAACCTTCTTGCCACGGCTCGCATTGATGTGCCATCCTGGATGAGCTGCACTACATGAGCCATTTTGTGGGCTGTAGACTCCGTCTCATGCTGCCACGAGAGTGAAAGCACCGCCAGCCTTCAAAAGTGGCCAAAACATCAGGCAGAAAGCATCAGAACTGAGAAGTGGTCTGTGGTCACCACCTGCAGAACCACTCCTTTATTGGGTGTGTCTTGCCATTTCCCTATAATTACCACCTGTTGTCCATTCTATTTGCATAACAGCATGTGAAATTGATTGTCAATCAGTGTTGCTAAGTGGACTGTTCGATTTCACAGAAGTGTGATTGACTTGGAGTTACATTGTGTTGTTTAAGTGTTCCCTTTATTTTTAAGCAGTGTGTATACATATGTGTGCTCAACATAGATTTTCATGGTTCTTCTATGTGAAAGTATACCCGTTCATAAAGGTAGTGTTTTTTTTTTTCATTAATTTTTATTTTATTATTTTTCTGCCTTTTTAGAACATTGAAATTCAACATAATAAAGGTGATACAAGAAGTCCAGCAGATGAGATGTTAGATGAAATAGTGAGCGTGGGAGTGGAGGCTGCCAGTTGCGGAAAAGCAGAAAAACGGTTGATGCTTTCTGTACTTACAGGTCAGGTGGATTATAGTGTGAAAACAAACATAAACCAACACAAATACCCACGCATCGAAGAGACCACGCAGCATTTTTGCACTACCATACATCTGTCTGCACATTTATCCTCAGCAGCTGTAAAGTACAGTAAAGCTGTGTTTGAAGTACCACATCACAAAACTACACTCCAAGACCATGTATTACAGCTCTCCCACACACTAACACAAAGGGCACACTCACTAACACGTACACAAACTCACAAAGACTAATCATACCCCCGCATGCACTCCCTATCCATCTGCCTGAGGTGTGTTCGCCTCTTGCAGCAGCAGTGGCCGTGCAACAGATCTATCAATCCTCTTTCTAACATCACAGCATGTGTGCCTGCCTGTCTGCCTGTTCTGGCTGCTCTCTTCCACCACCGCACCACACAGGCCCTTCAATGAGCCTCTCTATCTTCCCAACGCTGAGTCACTCCCTCACTGCTTTCCTTACTCTATGACACACATATCTGTGAGCTTACAAGAGTACACATCAGTCACATATGAACTGTGTATTCCAAGTACACACACATGCTTTGGATGTATCCCAGTTCAGAGAGAAACAGGAAGTTGTGAAAGAGCTTCAGGGCTGTTGAGTGCTGTGGGTAAGAGGATGCATTCAGCTCTTCATCTCAATCTGTCTCTCTCATGCTCCTCCACGCTCTCGCTTGAATGTTTCCTCCCTCCCTCTCATGACACAATCCATATATCTATCCCTGCACTTCCACATATACTGTAAAAATACAACAGTGATTTGGGGTTTACATCAAAGATGGAGTTGGGGATTGAAAATGGCAGAGGGAATAAGAAAAGAAATAGATTGCGAGAATCCAAAACCGCTCATTTGCCATCCTTGCCCACAAGGGTCTCTTAAAAGGCAGCGGCGGCATTTGAAATAAAGCAGGGCTGACCGAATGGAGACATTTTATTTTCCCTGCCAGAGCCTGGAGGCAGAGGAAATGACCTCAGCCCTTTGAAGGACCTCTGTTTCCTCCTCCGCCGCTGGGAGATAAGACTGCACCGAGATTCACCGGCCTGACTGGCGCTCGGCCGCGACAGCCCACCGCAGTGAATTGTGGGAGATAGATGAGATGAGAAGATAGCTCTCTTGTGGCCATGTGTTCAGCAGTTTGTTGTTGTTCGCTTCTTCGCCATCTAAGTCACCATTCATTTTACATGAGGATGCTACAAACTCTCAAGGGCATTACATAAACGCACATCTTGAAATAATTATTGTCACATTTAGTTTATTATGTGGGTGGCTTGATGTGAACACTAAACTCGTGTTTTAAATCACATTTTAAGCCAAGCTAAAAGTATCACCATCTAACATCAAATTAATTTCCCTTCATAGAATATCAAAATGGTTTTAATGAAATGTAAACTTTATTCCTTTGAAATAATGAATAGTTTTTTACCTTTCTCAATGGCACAAGCAACTTGTCTAAGGAAGGAAGTAATGCAAACTAAGGCATCCCTTTACTGACCACAGGGTCAACCTCATCAAGACATACAGGCAGTTTTTTAATCTGTTAAAAAACTATTTATTGCTCTATCAGTGCTAAAAGGCCTGTTTTTCATTGTCATTTGCATGTATTTGCAGTTGGGGAAGGGGGGGGGGGGGGGGGGGGGGGCAGTGAGTGCTTTTTGCATCCGTTATTGGTTTCTCATTAAAGGGCCAAGATATAAACATTTGTCTATGTTGTACACTGTGCCGGCGCAATTAAGGATTGTCTTTGCTGCCCTCTTTGCCCTTTGAAAGTGAATTATGTGCAGATGAGAATCTCGACTGAAGTGTGGCCAACAACGGACCTTTCCAAGTGCCTGCACTCCCTCAAAGCCATTCCAGAAAAAGGCTAAATCAGCTAAAGGAGAAGGGAGAGAAAGCATGTGCCGTTTCTTGCTTGCATTGCGTATTAATGACTCTAATTAACAATAGCTGAGACATAATCACATTGATTTGGACAGATTCAGCATTCGGAACTTCCCTAGATAACACCCGCAGCCTTTGTTAACACCTCCTAATCACATACACACACAAAAAAACCACTCCAGCCCCGTCTACCCAATCTAAGTCTCCATTCTAGTAAGTTCCGAGTTGGCCACTCACCAAATAGGCGTCTGATTGGCCAAGCGTGTCATAAATAGAAGCAGCCAAGCTTCGAGCACCACATTCCTTGAGCTCTAACCTTTTGTACCCACTCCACTTCCTGTGCTGTTTTTGCATGCAGTGTAGTCGCCTGCTGTTTATGCATTTGCATTTTTAATTTTTCTTGCAGAAAATGGAGATGAGTTTAAGGAGTATGAGTTTTTATTTATTTATTTTTTGCACACAGGTCAGTTCAACTGCAAGTTCATAGAATTTGTTCACTTCAAAACTCTTATTACAGCCTGCTTGCATCTTAATGAGTTCATGCAGAATCTGCATCAGTGAATCGGTTGAAGGTTTTTGAAATAATCATGATATTCTCCTCAACACTGCTTTTTTTCATTCTTTGAACCCATTTTGTGGCTTCTTTCCTTGTCTTGTTTGTTGACAAATGCCTTGGTAGGCACTTGTGGAAGGTAAGGAGGCGTATCTCCAGTCATCTCTTATCCTGGACCGCACTCGTGGACGGCAGGGAAACCACAACATGAGATACGGCCTTCCACTGACCTGCCAAGGCCCTCGCCCCTTGCACATCCCCTGACTAATGATCATACCCTTGATTAGTTAAGGAAGGCATAAATCATAAGTCCAATGAACAGGAAGACGAACTAGGGGCGGTCAGACAGTTCCTCATGAATGACTAACAGATGCAGGACTGAAGAAAAGGGCTGCATGGTTGTTTTGAGGCAGGAGATAATTTGTCTTTTTCCAAATTTTATTGTTTGTCATTAGCTGAGATTTCCTACAGGATCCTGGGGCACTAGCTTTTTTTTTTTGTTTGTTTTAATTGATCTGGTTTTGTTCAGATATTTAGCTTGTCCCCTTGTCTTACAGTTGGTGTTTCCAAGCCAGACACTGAATGTGATTTTATTACTTATTATAAAGTGATGCTCAGCTAGGGATAAAATGTTGCTGCAGAACATAATATCCAACCTGAATACTGAAGTTGGTAATCTCCAGGTAGAGGCAGAAGAAAGGATGAGCAGTTATTTTAAGACACTCTATAAGTGAAGTGATGGAGAAGTGTGAAGGAAGCACTGCACTGAGCCTCCTCTTGCATTTTCACATCATTATCAATGAGCAAAATTGTTTTACAGTCTGAGTGTGAGGTTCAGTGCAGTACACTCTCATGTGTGTTTGTACATACATGTGTCTTCTGGAATTTATTTGCTTTTAGATCAGAGTTTTTACCCAGTGTAGGAACTCATGATTAATATTCATGTATGGACCTTTAGAACATGTGTAAGCTCTATAAAGCCACTCTAGTTTTTCGCCATGGGTCTCATTTTAAAAAGCTCTTGACAAGTAATTAACACCCTTTAGGTCTCAAACCTTTTCTCAAGTGCTCTTCACATGTTGTTCCAAATGCATCAGGGTCTTGCTGTTAGCTGATGAGGCTGTCAGATTGCCAACCAATGTGCCCATTTTTAGTTTCTCCTTCGGATTAAACCTCTAAACGGGAGCAATAAGTAGCCTACTCTGATTTTAAATGATTTTGGAAGATGATATTATATCTCCAAGGTAATTAGAAAAATGAGCTTCCCTAAGCTTGATTGTCTTTTCCCCACAGTTTAGGAACACACCCTAGGAAGCCATAGAACTGAAGGCTACCCATCTTACAAACACATTTATGATAAATAGCCTTTCAACACGCTGAATTTATAGCTGGAAATGTTTTAGATGCCATATGGTGCTGAGCTAGAGCTAATGAGCGTGAACCAATATGAATTAATTAAAGGATGATCAGAAGATGGAGCAGAAACGAATGAAAAGAGAAAAACGAAGATGGAGAGAATTCTGACAAAGAGCAAATGATTTTGTCTATCCATACTGGATTTAATTAATTTTAGCACATGTGGTCTGTAGAGTCAGAAACCTACCTTGTTGACATTTTTCACCTGGGTTGAATTATTAGTTTTAAGTTAACAACTTTTAACCTAACAGTTAACTTATTGGTAAAGCAAAAAAATAAATAAATAACTGGAGTAATTAAGAAGAGGACCCTCTACAGCAGGAGTGGGGAACCTTGGTTCTCATCCTGAAAGTTTTCATGAACAAACCAGAATGAATGAATCACTGTGCAGATGTAGATAAGCTGTTAGATCCATTTGATTTGAATCAGATGCGCTGGACCAGGAATACATGGAAAACCTGCAGGGTTCTGTCCCTTGAGGACCAGGATTCCCCACCCCTGCTCTACAGCCTGAGTTCTGTAGGTTTTTGAGGATTTCCACTTTCTCAGCACCCACTTACTTATATAAGGAGTATTTATAAATATGCTAATTTCTCCAGTAAGATAAAAAGTCCACTCAACTAAAATTCAGCTTTTGAACATCTATATTATGTCCATCCGAGCATTTGTTGTACATACCATTAAGACAAATTGACCACTTGTCCACTTTAAACACTTGTTCACTCTGGTGGGAACCAAGGAAGCTAACACTGGTTGAAAACTAGGAGTCTTGGCTACTTACAAGTGAACTCAGGTGAGCTTTGCTGTCAGTGTGAAGGCACTGTTTGGTGAACTAAAGAGAGGATGGACAGCAAAACATGCCTCTGCACAACACACTGGATTGTCCAATGCCTCCCTCGCAGCTCATACTGGACAGAAAACTGTATTAATAAAGAAAACTGGCAGTTTTCCCTCTAAATTGTTTAAGTTCAGAAATATACAAACATGGGTTTTCTTGCCAATATTTAACCTAATGCTGTTTATTATCCTGTCGAAGCCCTTAGCTAGTTAGTTATAATTGCGAAGATAGCCTCCAGATAATTAGGCAATTAGATCTGTAAGCTGCAGTTTGTACTTTACAATTAGTGTAAACTCACCACATTGTAAAAGTAAAACATTTTCTTGTTTATAAATTTCTCACATTTTTTAAAGCAAAGGTTTGCTACACCACACAAGTCTGGATGAACTCGATGTTGCAAAGAACTGCAACACTGTTGGCATAGACTATATTTTGTATATTTCACAGAGACAAAAAAATTAATTTAATCATTAAACAAAGGATGCAAACTGAGAAACTCTGAGCCTCTGTTGTTTAGATTGATTAATAGATTCATTTATCAGAATGCCATGAACAATGAAGGACAGCAGACCAGCCACTAGTTTGATCCCTGGATTCCACAGTCCACATGTCAGAGGCCCTTGGTTTGTATCCTCTGTCCTTACATATGAGCTATGCTCTACATTGATTGTGTTCCTGCAGATTTTTCTAATATTATATTTTTAATATGATTGCGGCACATTACGCTTCTACCTAAGTTTGATCAAAATAGCCTCACAAATAAATGACCTAAAATGAGAAAATGTGTGACTTACAGCAACATTGCAGTGTAATTTCATCCATTTTGTGCAGGAAGTGTTTTTGCATGTATATGCATAAGTTATTTATCTGCCTTCCAGGTAAGAAGATCTCATCTATAATGCTTGCACACATATTGGGAAGAATTACTTTTTTTGCTTAACCTCAAGCTCAGCTTGTCATCAACACAAGCTGCCAATGGCCTCCTTGGCCCTGAGCCCTGGCTCTGTGCCCTCTGCAGGTCCTGACTGCAGCTCTCTGACAAGGACACTCCTACACCTGCAGAAGATGACAAGAAATACAATACAGCCAATAGGCTGCCTATTTCAGCCCAAGACAAATGCTTTAGCTATAAATCCGTGGTACAGGGTTGATAAGTTAATTGCTTGTACGGCTATCTCGTCACCAGTGTCTAATATAAAATTGTCCTCTGGGAGAGATATTTTACAACACGAGTTCTGTCTCCAAGCACAAAGAAGGCAGGATTGTAACACTGGATGAAAAACCAAGGGGTGTCTTTATTTTGAGAGGCCAAAGAGATGTTTGTGCATTTTGAACTGTTTTGTCATTTCAGATGGAAGCAAGGCTGTTTATTTCTTAGGCTGTCAGATGCACATGAAGCTGTAGTATTGTAGGAGAAGGCTGGCTTATGACCTGTCACTTCAGTTTAGTGTTAATGCCCCAGCAGAAGTGATGTGGTCTCAAGTTTTAATACATAGCATTGCACCATTATTTGCAATCCAGATGGTTCGCTGTGGGATCTTGAAACAGAAACGCTGATTTCTGTTCAATCTTTCATTTTCACATGCACACAAAAGAACTCGAAAGTTAGAGGTCACATACAAGCATTTGTACACACCCATACAACAAACACACATGGTCTAGTGACTGGTAGCCACAAAATGCATCATCAGTCAGCTGTTGGTGGCGCAAGATAAATGGAGGAACGAGAAATGCTGTCCAAAGTAGGATGCTCTCCTCTGGATTTGGATTGTGACCAAAGCGGTCTTGGCTTGGCCACAGTTAGTCATGGATACCATCTCGCTTTTACAAAACCACCATTCTCTCCCTCAGTGTTTGCACAGCTAGCCACAGGCTCCCAAAACCAACACCCACCCACCCTGCAGGGTGAAAAAAAGACTTGTCACACCCCTACATCCACAAGGCTAAAAAAGAGAGAGGAAAAAAAGGCTAAATAACAACACTTTACAAAACATTGGGACAGTGGCTAAAATGTAAATTTAAAAAAAAAAGTCTCACAAACCAATAATTCAGTCACAGGAAGTATGTTAAATATGTTGGCATTACAGGAAAAATGTTAGCTAATTTTGAACTTGATCGCTGTAATACAAAAAAAGGTGGAGCAAGGACAAAGTCAGAGCCTTGTCACGGCCAATTAAGTTGTTTGGAAACTGATGCAGTAATCCAAGACATGGTTATGTTAAGCTCCCAAAATATTATTGTTTATCTGATATTATATAAAAATACTTTTTTATGTACAACATTAATGTTTGGTTTTTTTTTTTGTCTTTGTCAATTTGCTCATTTACAGTTTCATGAATCATTAGATAATTAAATATGTGTTTAGCACTTCATATACCTGTATGTTACAGTACATACTTAAGTATGCATAGAAAACTGGTAGAACTTGCATTCTAGCACATAAACAACATATCTTTAGGCAGAGTGAGGTATAAGCAATGAAGTGTAAGATAGAGCATGATACAGTATTTCGCAATGAATCCATTAATCATTAGAATCATATTACCACATTCTTATGCATATTTGTCCTTTGAGTGGCTCATCTATCTCCACCATTAACCATAATTACTCTAATACATGCAAAGTTTGAGTTATGGACATACATGTAACCACAGAGATTAATCATCCATGTGCAACAGCAGCTTCAGAACTCTTCTTTATAACTCACATGGACATAAACAATTACACAGCAATGCCCTGCACACCATTGTAATGCACCGTATCTTGTTGTTGATTCATTATTCATACTTAATGCATTATTATTCTATTGTATGGGGTGCAAAACAGGATCATTAGCGGTGAATATGAGAATGTGAAAAATTGATATACTTGGGGAAAATAATGGTGGATTTTGTAGGTATTAAAAAACCCTAAACAATCCTGACTAATAGCAGATAAAGAATAGTAATTTCCCCACTAGTAATTAGGATTAGCATAATTTGATGGAGAATGCATGAATGATGCAAAGTTGATTGATACGTCGATACTCACTGTAATGATTCCTTTATCTTTACTCCCCCACTGAAGACTTTTGTGTGAAGCATAGCCTGAGGTAACATCACCCGTGTTAACACACCTCAAGCGGACTGTGTTAAGGCGCACCCTCCCTCTTCCAAGTATGGTCACATAGAGTAGAGAGTTGTGGTTGCATAGCACTATCATGTTGTAACTGATTGAAGATGGCCCTTTTTATCTTGACAGGCTCCCAGTTAGGAGCCAAACCAGGAAATATGATATGGCAGCTCAGGTTCTCTTTATTCCTCTCAAAGAGAGACTTTCAGTATCTGTGTATGCTGTGTGTGTGTGTGTGTGTGTGTGTGTGTGTGTGTGTGTGTGTGTGTGGGTGTGTGTGTGGGTGTGTTTGGGACTATGTTGTAGATGTCATTCTCCCTATGTGCTTGTGTCCTTCAGCAACTGGGTGTGCATGTTTCTATTAGTGTGCAGCTGCACAGCATTATCAGCAGCCACGCATATAGTCAGTCACTTTGAGCTGCTTTTAAGTGACAGCTATCGATTGGGTGTTTGTGTTTGCGCAGGAGCTTCAAAGCAACACCTTGCCCTCTGCATCCCACTTGAGATTGTAACTCCAGAGCACCCGCATTGAATACAGTAACAGCGCGGCTTGCGCTTGGCTTCGGGAAGTCTTTCTCAAGGAACGTCTGCACATCTGTGTGTAGGTGTTCGTTGCCGAGTTGTGAGGAATGGGATGTCTTAAAGCGAGTGGAACATTGTCTCTTGACCCTGCTGCTTTTTCAAAAGAAAATCTGCTGTTTCTTCAACTCTGTGATTCACGAGGCATCAAGGCAAAATACAGCTCGCCAAAGTCATGCATGCAAAACAACTATTAAAGTATACAAATGAGTACGCAAGTCAAGTTTTAGAGGTCCCTGAAATTCTAAAATTTCATATAAAATCTACCTCCTATTGAATTAAGTCATATTATGATACTTTTGTTTCTGCAGTGAGATGTCTGTCACCACTCCAATAAAGTAGATTTATGGCTTATATGCTGTCTCTTCACTCAGTGTAAAGAAGATATTCAAATTATCGAATAACCACTGAGCACAGTTAAAGTACTTTATAGTTATGTTAAAATGTACTCATAAGCTGTAATGATAGGAGCATGTGAACTATAGCATTTCTCGACCTCTCAGCACACTTGGAAAGACCACATGCAATAATGACTACATTGTTTTGCAAACAGGAACAAGCTGCTCTGGCTGCTTGTATTCAGAGAACATGATTTACTGACTGCCCTGTGGAGACATTCTCCACAAACCCTCTCACAGCTCCAGATGCTCACGCAACATCTGTCAATTTATACTAAAGATGTTTCAAGTACTTCTACACAAAATCACATACTGTTTTGCTGTTATGGTAGGTGGGTTTTGTTGTTTATTTGGTTCAGTTCTAATGTTGCTTTATTATTCTGATTTTTGTAACTGCTGTGTTAGGTTTTGTTATGTTCATATATATATATATATATATATATATATATATATATATATATATATGTATATATATATATATATATTTTTTTTTTTTTTTTTTTTTTATACTTGTTGTTGTGCACCTGCCCAGTTATAGTCAAATTTGCTTATTTAGAATTGGCATGCAGGGGTTGCATGTGCTAAATGGTCATGTGCAGCCACAACCATGCTACCTCTCTGGTAGCTATCATTTTACCTACTCAAAGGTGGAATACATCAGAATAGGTTTTCATTTGGTAGTGTTGTGAAAAGATCAAATGAGTAAAATGAGATGTCTAAACCAAGCTGCTGGTTTTAACCAAACTGAGCTTTAGATCTGTATTTATTCTTTTTTTTTTTTCTTCTGCCAGAGAAGCAACATCCTGGAAATTGCTACCATTGCATGTGAAAGCTGCTGCTCATTTCATCCCTTCAAAGATGGTCACTAAATTCTACAACCCGTATTTATTATCACATTTGTAATGTTTTTTTTTTTTTCTGTTTAGTTTATCTTCCTGCCATTTTTCTGCCTGAACCTTTCAGTTCAATAAAAGGCCTCTTAATGATGTATATTGATATCCAAAAACACAGTGATACTTGCTTTGAATGGATTTTTTTGTTTGCTTGTATATTCTGCACCTGACTTTATCACACAACACACTCAAATTGAAGGCATTTTTTATTCTATTCTAGTGTGGATTGGGGGTGTCCAGCTTCATTCCACGAGGACCACAATCCTGCACGTTTTCCATGTATCCCTGTTCCAACACACTTGGCTCAAAGGAATGTGTCACAGCGCAGAACTTCATTGACTACTGGATCAGATTAATGTGAGCCAGGTGTGTTGGAAAAGGGATACATTGAAAACTTGCAGGACATCACCCCTGGTGTAGATTAATATTTCTTTGCACTGATTACACAGCTATGATGGACTTAATAACAACAACAATGCTTCCCTTAGAGCTCTATGACTCTCTTTCTGCTTGTCTCCAAACATTTTATACTTATTTGTTCTATTCTATTCTACAGTCATTTAGCAGACGCTTTCATCTAAAGCGACTTACATACAGACTCATATCCCGATAGGCACAGCAGGGGGCGACTGGGGGTTTTAGTGTTTTGCTCAAGGACACTTTGGCACATAGTCAGGAAAAGCCTGGAATTGATCTCCCAACTTTCCAGTTGGAAGAAAACGTCTCTTCCTGCTGAGCTACAGCCGATCCTAAAGTACAAAGATGTGTAAAAACTGCTCTCCCATTATATCTTGTATTTTTCCACACAAAGTAAGGACAGTTCAGCATTAACATCTTCAATAAATAGATTTTATTAATGTATATATAAGATGTAAAACATTACTTGTAAAAACTGACTGTGGATGAGTCGGAATAAGTCAGAAATTTAGAATGCAGAAAGAACACCGCAACCATTGTGCCTGATGAAGCACGACTGGAGCTTTAAAATTTCTCCATATCTCAATTACCATGCCCCTTTTTCAACTAAACAAGCCTTTAACAGTTTTAGCCTGTGGCTACACTTTAGATATTCCTCATTGTGGAATAGTTATGCAAATATCAGCTACAATAACTGCAGAGGGGAAGAGCAAACTGGATCTATTACTGAGTGTCAGTAGAGTTTCTTTTAGTGTATCAGCTGACCCCAAACAGCCCCTTTCTTCTCTCTGTGCTTCTTTCGAACACACCTTTTCAGATGCTCTCTTTCTTTCTGCCCTACTCCACTAAGAACAGTGTGAATATAGGTAACCGTTTTCTAAAATCCTCATTCTGTTTAAAGTTTGATAAGTGCACTCCAGGTGGTAGTGGAGCGAATATTAAATTTGTAATCACTGGTTCCAAGTATCCACCTCTGGAATATTCTGATTATTAAAGTGAATCATTTCCCAGAAGGCCCCCGTTATAATATGTGGTTCTCTAAATGTGCTGTTAAATTGCTCCAACAAGCACAAAAGAGGGGCACATGCTACATCACTTCACCCAAATTCCAAAGAAAGCAAGCTTTTATGTTTTGTTTTTCTGTCTCATTTTTCAGAATAGACATGTAACGGTTTGCTCACAATGTTTAAAGATTCATAAATATATTACAGTAAAAGATATTTTCTAACACTATCCCAGTTTATTTTGCATATCCCAGAACACACAGCTGTACAACATGTGACAGTTTCATTAAAGGGAAATCACTCAGTAAAAGATGAAGTGAGGAACATGACTATTATTGGCTATTTCAGAAAGACACGGGATGTCACTGAGCATGTGCATGTAAAAATCACCTCTACCTGTCTGCATCCCAAGCAAAGTGAGGATCTTGGGAAGAATTGAGGCTGACATGTTGATGCTGATAATTCTCAACTTTATTATAACTTCATCAAAACCAGAAAACTAGTGACTCAGACTTCTATTTTGATATGACTTTTTTCAGAACCTGTTTCGTTTTTGGTTGTTTGTTGTGAAGTACATTTAGAAAGAAAAATGCAAGATCATATTGGTTCAGTATATAGAAATGCTCTAAGATTCTTTGTCTGTTATTTGATGGGTAGTAAGACGAGTGAATATCTAAATATGATATAAATGAAGATGGGACATAGCACAAATGAAACAAGCTGTAGATGTCCTTTAAAAAAAAAAAAAACATTTAGGATGGATATGAAAATCCAAAATGATGCAGCTGAAGCTCTGTCAAGTAGTATGATATGAAAACAGTATCTCTGCAAAGGCCACCTCAGATACAGTCAAGTAGAACAAAATTTGAGGGGTTTTGAAATGTTAACTCTCTATACCAGCATGATGAAAACACCAAAGCAAGAAATGCTACACTGTTATCCATATACAGTAGACACATGTTGCATAACACATAGATGGATCCCTTGCTGAAAGCAACTAAATACACTGATGTACCTCTGGTATTGTCATTTTAATTACCTGTAAACCATATGAGCTTAATATCCAAGAGATAAATGTTGTTCTGCCTACTACATGCTTTAGTTATTTGTTTTTGTGGATGTGTTTTGATCCACTGCATCTAAGTTACATGCAGAAAGATTTTAAAGAAAGTGTTTTTTCCTTTCTTTTCTTTCCTTTTCTTTCCTTTTCTTTGGTTTCGGCTTTTAAATTTTAGTTGGCCACTTTTCAAATCCCTATAAGGTTTTTTTTTTTTGTTTGTTTTTGTTTTTTCTTTTAAACTTGCGATATAAATTGATAAAATGTCTTCCCATAATCAAATGTAGAGGGGAAAAAGTCTGAAAACTAAAACAGATTTATGTATGTAAACTTTTTTCTATCCTGTCCAATTACTCATCCCACAGTCACTCAGATTTATCACATGCTTCTGTATATAAAAAACTGATATATGAAGTCGTTTTTTATATCTTTGGCTTCAACTGCTCTGACTGTAGTATGATGCTTCCACCCTGGCACTTCATTATTAATATGACGTCATCAAGACCCAGCCAACACTTCTGCTGTAGCTGAATTTACAGTTTTTTGGGTTTTTTTTTACTTCAGGGTTTTTACTAAGGCTGTGACAAAATGCTTTTGTCCCGATTTGATTCGATTCCAATTTTTTTGGGTGCCGATTTGATTTAAATTGCAATTCTCAAAATTCTTCAATATTGATGAAAAATTACTAGCAAAAAGAAGTTTTATTAATTTTTTTTTTTGTTTTTAATTACAAAAAACTTCTTTTTGCTAGTAATTTTTCTTGATTTCAGTTAGGAAAAACCAATACAGCAGCCAGATCATCATTCTGCTGCTATAATGCCCAAGAAGAGAAGTAAAATGATCGATAAAACTAATGAAAATGACAAAAATTTTACAGTGGATTCATTTTATTTATTTGAAAAAAAAAATTGTTTTTTTTTAACAAAAAAATTGTGAAGAAAAAAAATCCAGATTTCCGATTTTTCGATTCGATTTTCCCACCCCTAGTTTTTACATAATATATTGTTGCTTTTAAGTATGCAAACACGCCATTGGATTCAACAGTGTGGAGAAACACTTCCTGCGACTGGTTAATCCTCAGTCTGTGCATTGAACGTTCTCAAACATATCAGGAAACCTGAAAACCAATGGGATGCCAGTTTATCACTAAGAATAATTATTTCAAATCCATTGGATTAAGGATGGAGCAGATATCTCTTGACAAAAAATAAAATTGGCCCAGTTATAGAAAATTCTTAGATACCTGGTGAAATAAAACAATTTCACTTATAAGTCACACTTTCTTTAAGAACTTAAACTGCAAATCTGTCCTTTTTCTGATGTAGCATAATGGTGGACCGCATTGTGTAATTGCAGCGGCTTGAAAAGTAATCCTTGAAAAACACAAGAAAAGCTCCAGTTTCTCATGACTGCCTACTTGAATCTGGACATATTACTCCAGCTCTTCATATTTCTACAATTAAAGAGCCGCCCCTCCCAGCCCTACTCTAACAGCTGGCCATTAATCAGTCCTCGCGCTCAATTTCTCTTTTGCCACAGGTTATGATTTTCACATTACCCAGCGCTCCTTCACTGCCATCCAACGGGAGAATGACCCCGCTTTACTACAGCACACACCTCTAATGACAGCAACTGTTTGTATGAACCACACTCACGTGTTGTTTCTATTTATGCTCATACATGTTAGCATATGATTGTCAGTAAGTTGACGTGGTAACCACAAAGGCGAATCCTCTCCCCACCTCCCTGCCCACATCTCACAGCTATTATCCTTTTCTAATTACACTTTCCATCTGAAACAGTGGATCAGAGGGCACCATTGACTGCTTTTAATCCGCCACCAAATTTTAATTAACACAGACGTGACCCCCGTCTCTGATACATCCCGCAGAACGTTGGGATCACAATAACTCATAAATCACAGCCACAGATTTCATTCCCCCCACTTCTCTCAGCTGATGAATTTCCAGATGGGGGCTGGTGGCTGTTAATGTCGGGAAAAATATGAGAGATAGACAGAGAGAGAAAGTGTTTTAGAGGCACAGAGGGACAGAAGAAGATGAACGGAGAGGTTAAATTGTGAGAAATAGTGTGTCTTTATGAGTATGTGTGAGAGATGGCGTTGAAGAAAGCGAGAGAGAGGAATGGCAGTAGCTCTGGTATGCTGTCAACCTTTGAGAGATTTGTTACCGGGGAGAGGATTATGGAGGCTGTGAAATGGGCTTGTGTTAATATGCTGGACGTTGAGGAACACGATGGGGGCCTGCCAACTTCACAGTCTCCAAAATTCAAAAAGCTGAACAAGTGAAAACTGACGTTTTGAAGAATTAATTGACACTTCTCTGCATATGTGTGTGAGCAACTGCAGTATTCTTTAATTATTGATTTAAAATCATGAACTTTTCATAAATTAGCATTTCATTTATTGTAATTAAAGCGTATGAGTTATTAATTCCCAAACGATATCAGATAGCGACTCAGTGTGGTTTTGTTTATGCATGTTTGCAGTGTGTAACAGTGTTTGAGTCAGGGAATCCGATTGTCTGTGTGTGTGTGTGTGTGTGTGTGTGTGTGTATGTGTGTGTGTAGAGGTAGAGGTGGGCAGGGTGCCGGGGGTTTGTTATTACTAAATCGCTCATCCATGCTACTAATTAAGATGCATAGCATCCCCCCTATGAACGTCAGTGTCGCTAATTATCAAACAATGTAGTGCTCACTAGATATGAGAACTGGCAGCCTCTGTAGTCATGTTACCAACCTATTACTGCTACAATTACCAAGTGCCTGTCATTCTCCTTGTTAGTCATCTGACTTCATTTTTTCCTGACTAAAGTCTATTTTTTTTTTCCTTTTTTTTTTTTTTTTTTAACTCCCTCTCTACTGTTCTCTCTCCAGGCTATGGCTTTGTGGATTTTGACAGCCCATCTGCAGCACAGAAGGCCGTGTCGTCTCTCAAAGCCACTGGGGTGCAGGCCCAAATGGCCAAGGTAAGGAGTTTCTATTATGTGAGCATCTCCACTTCCTGATGCATTATCATTAGCACTCATTCAGCTTCCTACAGGATTTTTTTTTTTATTATTTATTTTTATTTTTTTTTTTTACATTTAACAGACTTAATAGACCTGGAACGGATCTGAAAGATCCCACATACAAACTGCTTTGGACTATAAACACACTTTTATAGGAAGTATTTTTCACAGTACTTTGTGGATTAATGACAAACTTGTTCACTTTAATGTAAGAAGACTTCAGTGTGGGCTGTTAACTGCCTTTAAATGTCATTACATGACATGTTGAAGGTCACTGTGGTGTGTGTAGGTCTGCTTTATCTTGCTGACACTGTGTACAAGATGTGTGCAAGTGTGACCACTTATTTGATGAGGTGTCATTGGCAGGTTGTTATGGGTTGGAGTATGAATGTGTGCCACATCACAGTATGTCATCGCGTGAGCTCGCGAGCTCTGCTCTTACAAAGCTTTGGCCAGCCACCTGTTCTGTGTTGTGACTGCTGCAGCTCTTCAGCCACAACATTGTTTACAGTTACCATCAACTTTGAGAATCTCACATGATATTTTATTACACATTTCAAAAGATGTTCAAAAGGATTTTATTTTTCTTTCTTCCGATAATTTCTGCTGTAGCCCGCTTCTTAGGAAATACAGACACAGTGAATGCACGATTATCCTCCATTTTCTTGGTTTCAAAATGACCGTTTTTGCTGTTTTAATGCACCGATGTCGGCAAGGAGATGAGTTTAGGAGTATAAAGTCTTTTTTTATCCTTTTGTACATTTCATCCATGTGAAACAGTGTTTTTTGGAACCTGAAAACCTCCACTTTGAAACTGGGTTCCACAGTGACTAAATCTGAAAACACCACTCTTTTGTTTCTGTGTTAACAAAGTTTTCCTGAAGCGACGGCGCCGTAGTCCCGTCTCTACCTTATACTTTGCCAACAGCAATGGCGGATTCCAGAGTTGTTTGTTCTGCGGAAGCAACTGAGATAACGAATAATAGCTCTCTGAAATTAACACAAATGTCTCCTTTTCTGCTCGACTGTCCACCAGCTTTATCTTCCTATGTTGTCACATGATTGGTGCACATGCACATGTTTCTGTGGCAGTGTCAAAGTACTACTTACTGGCGTGTATATTACAGCATTATCAGTCGTTATGTGTGGACACACACATTTCATAAAACAATTTTGTCTCTTCCATATCTTTATTAATGTAACCTTAATTACTTAAAAAAGTGTCATCACATGAATAGTTTGTGTTTGAAAAATTCACACATCAGGTAATTCTGCTCAACTTAAAAGTTTTGGTCGGAGCAGGTGCACACACACACACACACACACATACAAAACAAAAAATGGGGATTAAGGTCACCACATATCCTGCCATATGTGTTCTGTACTCATTACGAACAATGGGGGTAAATAAGTGTTTAGTGGACAAGAAGAACCTCAGTGAGAGCCTGTACAATAATGGAATTATTTTTGTTTTGCTTTGCAACCCTCATCTGTGTTCATGCCTTTTTTTTCCCCTCATATTTATCTTAAACTGTTTCATTTTTTACAACACAGAGTCATGAACTAAAACAGAGCAAGTCCCTGTTTTTTGTAGACATCTGTGATTGACAAGTCGACATCAACCAGGCTATTCTTGCACCAATCAAATATTTGGTTGCGCTGGAATATCTAAATAGGCGAGGAAAATGTCAGTAGCACTGAAGCAATAAATATGGTGATGGCTTTGAGTGATTTTCTCAGATGAGATGTAAGCATTTGATCTGATCCCAAAAAAAAAAAAAAATCCCCTCCCCTTGAAGCCAAAGAAGGCATGATGAGATGGAGAATGGCGCCAGTAAAGATGACAGAATTGATGATAACGATGAAGGTGGCAATTATTTTGATGAAATGGGATGGGATCTGACAGGAGGAGATGATATTCTGTGTGGTGCTCAGGTGTGCCATTTCTCAAATGCACCATTTGGCCATTTCCTTTCCCCACCAGTGTCCTTCTTCCAATATTTATAAGAGGGCAAGCTCTCAGAATATAGATAAGATCTTTGTCCGTCTCATCTTTAAGACCGCGCTTTGCTCTGCTCCCTTTCTTTCAGTCAATATTTTCATGAGAGGGGTCTTGTGTCCCAAAACAAAAGAGCTGACCTTTTTAAAAAATCTTTGTTTGCATATGAGTGTGTGAGCACATTCACAGAATCATTTTCTATTAGCATTTTGTGTATAATAGTTTAGCTTTGAATGCTCCCTTGCTTAGTTCACACAAATGGAAAGGCCAGCATGCTCTGCTGCAGCTCTGTGCTTTTTTATCACACTGGTGAGAGACATTAAGAAGTAGTTTGCTTTTATAGACTCCTTCTGCATCTCTCTAATGTCTCTTTACCAGGTACAGCTACCATCACTCTACCAGCTCCTCCTCCTACCGCCTCCACATCACCCCTTCACCCGTTTCTGTTTCTTTTATTTAATCCGGCTTTCTCCGACCACCTTTCCTTTCCCATCAGCAACACACACACATAATCGCATTTTCATTTGCATCAACTGTGCCAGCGTCCAATGAGTGCAGTTTATTCCCATCAATAATTAACAGCGTGTTGTTTCTTGCATCTGCCTACCTGCCAAGGTGTCTCTCTCATCCAGCATTCCCCGGTGGGGCTGGATGAAAGCACAGGTGAGCTCTGAGGAGGGTGTAAATCACACCGACTACTTCCTCAATAAGAACATTCAGCCTCATTCGTTATCTCCCTCTGCTCCGTTTTGTCACATATATCTCTCCACAACAAAGTAATAAACGAACAGCAAGTCAGAGCCAGAGGCTTTGAGCTCATTAAATAAAACTGTCACAGTAATCAAGTTGCACCTTTTTTCCTGCCTTGCCGCCATTAAAACGCTTTTATTAAGGTGCCTTATTTCAAACACAGCTGGAAAGGAGGCAAGGAACAGAGGGAAAAAGGGAAGCATCACTCGAATTCCTCTTCTTTCCACCAAAGAAACAGCACGATGTCTCTCTCCTCTTGCTCCCCTTGGAATTTGAAATACCAAGGCAGCGGAGATGAAACATTGCCTTCCTTTTGTCTTGCCCTCCCCTGGGGATGGTGACAGCGAGAGGGAGGAGAGGAGCCATAATTAAGACACCTAAAGGACACTCCCCCCTGTGCCTCCCTCCCTGTCACTCACCTCTACACAAGTCATAGATAAGAGCACTGATCGTAGGTGAGAAGCATGAGTTTGTGCGTCTCTGAGTGTGGGTCTTTTGCAAATTTAGGTTTGTGCTTGCAACTTGACAGTGAATGTCAGCATATTTGTTTGTGCATACAATATGGTTGATGCATTAAAAAAAGAGTTAACTATGAAGTTAGTTTTTTGTCTTGAATACATGATTTCATACACTTAGCATGATAACCCGAAGCAGTTAAACAGCGACGGTCCAGAACACATGCTTGTTTGATACGTTAAGTATTACAGTATGATAAAGCTTGACATGAGTATGAATCCTCACAAGATGATTTTTTGAATATTGAATTAAACTATTGCCTTATGAAATTTATTAGATTTTGAAGATGAAAGAGTGGATTTATTACTGTCGGCGCTGTGTGCCCTTGTAGCAGTTTAAATAGTTTGAAAAGTTTGTTTCTTTATAAAGTAAAGGGGAAAAGTGCCTTTCTTGTGATAAAACAGCACAGCTTCATCATTTGCGATGTGTGTATGTGTGTTTGTTAAACAGAGCACGGACGCATATGATTCTCCTTGCATGGTGGACTCTATTCTCTTTGCCACTTTGTTCAGGTAGCTTTCCGAAGTGAGAAAACTGACATGTCGAGCAGACAGAATGATAACAGGCAAATAGCGCGTCTAGCTTCGCAGATGCAAACCTGTCAAGCAGCCGCTCGCCTCACTCTCCACAGGCTGCCATTTTCCCCTTGAGCCAATCAGACTGAATTATGGGAAGGGCGCCCTCGATTGTGGTGTCTGTGTCGGAGAGGTAATTCTGCCTGACAGCTGCTTGCTTTCAGACAACAGCCAGTCTTTATGGAAATCATCCCTCCCTATTCTCGCTGCAGTCGGCTTCTGCTGATAACAGCCCGGATGAAAACAAAGCTGTCTTTTTTTGTTCTTGTTGTGCTTTTTTACCCCCATATTTTTCAGTTTGGACAGCTGAAAAGGAGCAACGCAGCTCTTATATCTTTCAACAACATACTTTGTACCATACTTTGCTGAACTTCTTATTCTGCTAATATTAACTTTGGATCTTTCTAGAAATCTTGTGACACTCATAAAGATGCATCTACATCAGTGCTATTTTAAGTTTCTTTGCTCAAAGTTTATTTCTGGTTTGTTTTTGTTTTTTTATATCTGCCACGTTAGATCTGTTTCTTCTACATATTTTCTGAGAGCTGTGCCTCCAGCATCTAATGTCTTAGCGTTTTGAAGATGCCTTAGTTGAAGCAGTTGAAGCCTGTGCTGCTGAGCGTCTCCATTATAACCAATATTTATTGGGTTCATAGAAGCTTAAGGCAGACAGAAAGGCGCTGCTCGCTTCTCCCTTCCCCCAAAAGTGGAGAAATTATGTTAAAAGCACCATTAAAGTGCCTCAATGAAGTGAATCTCAAATCTTTATTATAACAGAGAGCAAGAACTGGCCTGTCAACAGGTAGTCACCAGTGGAAGCTTCAGATTGTTTAACAGTGTGATACAAACCACTTCCTCTTGGCTCATTTTTACACTCTGCAGTCTTTTCCTTCCTCTCTCCTGGGGAACATTTCCTATCAATATCACATTTATATTCATGTGAAAAGCACAAGCCGCCACTACCCCCCCCCCCCCCCCCCCCCCCCAGGTGCTCTGCAGTCAGTCAGCAGTCCTCTTATTATCCTTTAAAGGTGACTCCTCTGACGTCTTAGCTCCGCTGACACCCAGGACCCCACGGTTTGGCTGAACACAGGGTGACCTTTGGGCGATAATCAAAGGGACGGCTGACAGTGCTGTTACAGCTGGTTGCTTACAACAGCTAGTCCCAGTGAGGCCTGCTTCCCCCTCAGCATGCTTTAAATCTGGAGAAAGTACAGCAGGAATACAACGAACTATGCAGCTGGATAATTGGACAGACTTCTGGGATACAGGTGCTCACTCAGCAGCATCACACACCTATCATGCGATGTGCCACCTTGAATGCAATGCCAATTCCCCTCTGACATGTGCCTCTGTTTGTTGGCAAAGCATATGGTGTCAGTGTGGTGTTCAGCACTTTCCCCCTGAAGCTGCCATCAACACTGGCATCCTAATGATTACAGTCACTCACAGCAGCTCATTGCTTCCATATTTGTTGCCTTCCACACTCGGCATCTGTATGCAGCAGAAGGATCTGAACAATGCTTGTCGTCGCATAAGCATAGCGTGTAAATCCTTTATGTTCAGTTTTAGCCCTTTACAATCACATGCAGCTCTGATTTACTTCACCAAGGTGATGGTATGGCTCTCTAAGATGCCCATGTCACTTCAAATTAACGTAGCAGGTCTGCAGTTCTGTTGTCATGTTTGTCCAATTTTTTTCATTCAGTTTAAAAATACAGTTTAATCAATTAAATCTGTGACGTTTCAATTTAAAGATTATGGCAAATATGTGGTTAAATGAAAGCCTCCAGAAATATCTGCATTGCAGTGAGACAATATGACTCATTTAAAAAGATGGGATCGCTTGCAAATCTGTGTGGGTTTTTTTTTCTTTTTACTAAATTTAGCCCCGTGCAGCACACCATTCCCACCCTGTTTCTCGTGCAGAAGTGATACTTTTGAAGGGCAAAGCCAGTGAGAGTGAGACGGACCATCTGACGAGCGCTGGCTCCCAAGCACCTCTGTTGGCTTCCTCTGTCTCTGCTGTCTAATTACGCTTCAATCATCTGCGGGAGCACTGCGTGTGGTAAATTATTTTGCAGAGCAACGCGGAGACGTGCCGAGCTGCAAGCGTGAGAGAAAGTGAGAGAATCAGACACAGAGAGTTGAAGTGAAAAAAAAAAAAGACGAAGCAAAGAAAGTTGAGGAAAATGGATTTGAGACACTCAAGAAATGAGATGCTGGAAAAAGTAAGTGCACTGGAAGGTGAAGGTGAGAATACTGCCACCCGTAATGTCATCTCAGACAGCCTGTGCGGCGGGAGACGGACCAGCACTAATGAACAAAGTTACAAACTTATCACTCATCGGGCCGAGAGAGGTGAATGAGAAAGTGATCCATGGAGAGATGATGGGGGAGAAGATAACTGTCAGCATCAGCGTGACTAATCTTGCGGTAGGGAGAGATCAGAGCAGGAGTGGCCGAGAAACAATAACCAAGTAGTTTCTGCTTTTATCTTAGATGGCACCGGTTGACTCAGGTTCACACTAATATCCTCTGTCTTCAGGAAATAGCCATATGCTTATACTGGAAAGTCTGACATGACAAAAACATTTACTCTCCTACGCCTACTCAGCTTTTACGTATTACAAAACTAATGGCCAGCTGTGTAAATGGAAGAATAAATACAGTTAGAAATCAGCTTTAGTAACATGTAGTGAAGCTTTGCTTCTCTTTTTTTCTCTTTTTGAAGCCATGCAGCTGCTGTCTGATATGCATTTTGTTCCCAGGGTTTACCAAAGCTGTATATCCTCCCAACTCAAACCACACAGTCCAATAAGAGCCATTTATACCTAAATTGGCTCAACTTATGCTCACGCAAGCTCCTCTGAGACGGACTGAAGGAGCATGAGAGATCATTGGATTCGGTCCTGTACCAGCATCAGACTTTGTACTGATAGGCCTGTTAGCCTCAAGGCTTTGGACAGACTTGTCAGAGACTGGTGATGCCAAACAGCTGACAAAACTACCTGTAATAGTTTTACTATTGGAAATGTTTCAATTTCCAATCCATCTCCTTTTCCTATTTCTATGCTGCAACCATTAAGATACATGCATGAACTATAGTCTACTCCAATTGAATGTTTTGTAAGGCTCTGCATACAGGACCAGCATATCACCGTTCGCTGGGACCATGCCATATGCAGTGCTTTATACTCTTTGTGTTTAAGGAACTGACATGCACTAATTTGAAAATTATTGCAGGTTCTGCTTCAGAGTATTAGCCTGCCATTAGGGTGTTTTTCCAAGTGTTATTTTTATTGCCATACACTCGCTGCAAAAATGGATCTAATTAAAGCTCAATTTGAATGCTTGTGTTTATGTATGTGTGAATTGTCTTTTCTGGTGTAAAATTGCGTTAAAGTGGCTTTGTGGCTAAATCATTGGCTTGAAAAAGAACACTCAAAGCCTACATTCTCAGTGTGTTCAATGCAGCCATGCTTGCTTTGAAGCAAACATAAATATGGCTTTTCCTGGCTTGGTAATGGCCACAGTGTGCAGTTATTAGAATCTCTTTGATGTGGCAACTGTGCCAACCTGCTCGCCGTCTCTGTGAATTGATCTGGCTCAATTAGCGAGGCCCACGGAGACGGCGTTCAAAGGACTGGGCTCCCACAACTCAGCACTGACACAGGCGTGCACACACGCACACAGACCAGGTGAAACGCTTTGCATTCATTTACTCAGTTGGCTTTGAGAAGAAAACCCGTGAAAAGACGTGAGTATTGAAAAATCAGTGGTGCAGCATCGGTGTTGAAGAAAGCTTTCATCAAGTGTTTGGCACATTCTTTTACCAGTACTCTTTAATTTCCCCCCAGCACTGAAATGGGATTTGAGTAAATCCCTACTTACATAATGTCACCATCTTTTTTAAATTATTATTATTATTATTACTTTGGGGCTTCTGAATGCATATTCTCCTTCCCTTTTCCATGATTTTGCTTTTAATTTGTCTTCATCAGTCTTTCAAATAAACTCAGATTACAGTCCTTAGTTCCAACCAGAACAAGGCATCCTCACATATTCATCCCTTCTTTCCCTCCATCCGTCCTCCATGTGGTAGCGATGTGACTAAACATTTATGAAGCCAAACTTTAGGTATTATGTTGAGACTTTTCAGCAATTGGCTAAACTTGCAGATTCTTCTTCATCCTCCCCTTTTTTATCCTTCTTCTCCCCAACCTCCTCAACTGAACAGCTTTTTTTTTTATTTTTTTTTTATTTTATACTTGGTATTTGTCATGTTGTTGCTTCCTCATGTATTCAGCTGACTTATGTGAGACTTGATGATCAGCAGTTTTGGCGTATGATCTGACAAGCAGGGTTTTATAGTATTACCTTCACACACAGCGGAATCAGTGCCAAAGGAGCTTTTCCAAATATTCAATAGGATAACAAATTATTGTGCCTGTTTTCAGTAATGCTGCTGTAACTGATGCGTTATAGGCCATTAAACGAGTTTAGTTTTTCCAAAGAGCAGGTGTTGGGCTATTTCTGTTATAGCCAGTGAGAGCAAAGGTAATAAAACGGTAAAATTCCTGCAAGAGAAAATGTTGTGTAGAAAAGACAGAGTTTTTGTTAGTTTATAAAATGTAATTAAGTGACATTATCAAACAGTGAATCCCAGTTTGTTGTCCTTTCATTTGTATGTAAATAAAAGAAAATGGACAAAACAAAAATCTCCTTGCATCCCTGCAAGTATCAGGTTGTTCAGGTATGTTTTGTTGAAAGGGAGTGAATCTGTCTTTTTCAGTTGCCTTGATTTGTCCTTGATGTTTCCAAGTGGACTTTTCTGCACCTGTTTAAAAATATTTCTTGGACACAGACTGAACTTGACTGTAAGCAACCACTAATAAGCAGCATCAAGATCAGTGAAACATGATTCAGTTTCCTGTTAAATCATGGTCACACGCTGGAAATTGGTGCACAGATCATTGCTGACTAAATTAGTGTATAGTTTCTCTCAGTTTCTCTCTATGAAGACAGAAACTGTTTTGGCTCCCTTGCAGTGTCCACTTCGGACTTCTTTGCTCGACATGAAGTTGGATTCAGGACACTCCCTCCAGTTGTTGGTCTCATTGTAGAGATTGAAAACATCCATGAAGAGCAACATTTGTACACAACTAAAGTCAGGTGTTAGTAGGTTGCAAATGGGCTTTATGAAATGCACAAACAATGTGTATTCAACATGCCTCTGTTAGAATCAGCAGTGTTTGATGTGCCTCATTCTCACAGACATTTGTCATGATGGTCAAAAAATCATTTTAATTATGTCTGTGCAGTAGAAACCTTTCCACAGTGTGACTTTTGGAGCCCTTCCTAAATGGGTTCAGCTTAGTGTAGGTCCTTAAAATTCACATTTAATTTAGTAGAAAATGAAATTTGATTAATGAAACCGGCCCAGCGATTTAAGATACCCTTTACTTCCACACTTGTGTGAGTTCACATTTCAGTTGCCTGAGAGTAAATGGTAAATGGACTTGTACTTCTATAGCGCTTTTCTAGTCATACAGACCACTCAAAGCGCTTTACACTACTTGTCACATTCACCCATTCACACACACTCATACCATGATAGGCACATTGGGGGGGCAGTTTGGGGTTCAGTGTCTTTCCCTAGGTAACTTTGGCATTTCAGGGGAAGCCTGGAATCGATCCCCCAACTTACCAGTTGAAGGACAACTACTCTTCCTCCTGAGCTACAGCCGCCCCACTCCACAGAGTCACTCCACATACGTCATAGTTAATGACTATGCATCTCAATCAGAGCTTGTATCAGTGCTGAATTTGAAGCCGAAAGGCAAACCTGTGTGTCTGCAGCCCATGAAGCAATGGCACGTTGCAGTGTTTCCCACAGACCAGGTAGCAACTTGTGGTGCTGCTCTGGCGCCGCTGAAGAAACTGTTTGTCGTAGTGGTGGGTGGAGTCATCAGGATATATGCAAAGTGTGTGCAACAGATGCATTCAAACTATCATTTTCTGTTCTGCCACATTAAATATATGCCTGTGTGATTGTCTCTTGTTCTTCAGGGTCACCTGTCAAATACTGTCTAATGTTACACATTGAGAGTTATTGTATTGTATATTCTCCAGTCATTTGGCAGACGCTTTTATCCAAAGCGACTTACATGTGATACGGGATCAAGTAAGTCATCATAGTAATTACATGAACATGCACACCAAAATTTTAATTCAAGTTTATTTTAGTAGCAATCTTTAGGTTCTGCGATATTCAGGGAAAAAAATTAAAAAAAACATCAGCTTTTTGGTCAAATGGAATAATTAGTACAGTGTAACAACAACTATTCAACTTTTTTTCAGACTGATTTCAACTTTTTATTCTTTAGTTTCATATGTGTAAGTAGATACAGGCTTAATAACATGGGTGAAAATCTCAACTTTGAAATCAGCTCTGATGAATCATGAGTTCATGAACTCTGCACCAGTAACAGGTAACGTACCCCAGTGGGGATCTGACGCCTGATACAGAAAAAACGGCCTAATTTAAACATTGTCTGACAACTAGACTCAGCTGTGAATTCACATCGCATCTGAAATGAATGCCAAAAATCATCGCGGATCAGATACTCTTGAAGTTCACAGCTTTGATAATGTGTTGATGTTATGAAAACATTGTGGATCCATTTTAATCTGAAACATGAATCAGAACTAACTAGAATGACAGATTTTGCTTGTTCCGCGATGGGGATGAAGTTTTCCTGATAACGTCAGAGCAGGACAATTACTTCTTTTGCTTCTCACTGGAGCGTGATTGCTTCCATCTATAGAACAAGAAAAATTTGGCGTAAATTGTGTCACACATCGGTCTATGTGTCGGAAACTCTGCTAGATTGCATTGGTATGTAGCATTGCATATACTTGGAAAATTAGACGGAGTATTGTCATATTTTCCAGTTTTTTGTCTCTGTGTTAGAGCAACAATTAGATGTATGCATCATGTGTACCATCAGACACATCTGCTTCTTTTTTCATTGGGTTGCTTTTCTTAAACCCTCACCAGAACTTTCATTATTCAAAAGCCCCTCTGTTTTTCATGTTCCCTTACTTCCCTCTTCTCATAGCAACCCATCTTGCACTCAGCCTTCCTCTCTATCTGGCTGTTTAATGAATTCCACGGGTATGCCATGTGAAATTATACTGACTGTTTCCATTTCCAGTGGCTTCAATCATATGTGAGAGGCCTGTAGTAGAAGGGGAGCTGCAAGTCCAGGCAGGGCAGATCAGGGCTGGAGTTGATGATCAGCTCTTTGACACAAAGTCCGTCGCTCATTTTGCCTAATGAGGAAGAGGAAAGCCAGAGCAACGGGTCCCTTTTCATCATTTTCATCTCACTGGCTCTGCTTCCATGAGGCTTGGGGTGTGGACATGGCCATGCAAGAAGAAGTGATAATAAAAAAGCAAGGAAGCTCCACATCCGATTATCCATTCTTGTAGATTGTAATAAATGCTTTATTCTGTGTGTACCTTTGTGCATTTTCTCCCTTCATGCCTCATCTTGTATTGTTCAACTTTCATCCTGACTTTCCAAAAGAAAAAGACAAATAAATAACAGAAAGATCTGTGTGGTTTATATGTGAAAAGAGGGCAAGACCTAAAGCCATGTCCTGTAAGTCCCACTGTGAATGTGACTTTGCTGGAAAGGAGGAGAAAAGAGGAAAAAGTAAAGAGGAGGATTAGAGCTTCAAGTGTGGTGGTGTAGGGAATCCTATAACTCCATGGTTTTCTCCAGGGTGGGAGTGGAGTTGGAGATGGTCAGCAGTTCAGAAGAAGAAATCAAGAGGAGACTTAGACTTAGGTAGATTTATGGTGCACAGGTAACTTAGGCCCCTCTGAGGTGATTTTAGATCACTGCCCCTCCATCTAAGTGTTTTCCCTAAGAAAACAAAGCATCAGCACATTTGTAAAACCCACTCCAAGGATGTGTTTCTTCCACACAATGAAACACACACTTGAAACTTGGTGATTCAATTCAACTTTATTTATATAGCGTCAAATCACGGCAATGCCATCTCAAGACGCTTTACAGACAGAGGGGAAAACATAATGAAGGCCAATTCATAACAGCCTATATAAGGAAACCAACAGATTGAGTTGAGTCCAACTCAATCTCCCATCCTGAGCAAGCACACTGGCAACAGTGGGAAGGAAAAAACTCCCTTTTAACAGGAAGGAAACCTCCGGCAGAACCCGGCTCAGGACAGGCAGCCATCTGCCTCTGCTGTGTGGGGGGAAGAGGACAGAAAGACAACAGACAACAGGAACTGCTACTCCCGGCCAGGGAGACCTGCTGAGACAGGAGACATACATGTTAATGATGCAACACTGTTATGGGGGGGGGGTAAAAGAAAGAGATAAAGAGAAAAAGAAAGAAGCTCAGTGTATCAGGAAATGTCCCTCAGCAGTCTAAACCTATAGCAGCATAACTAAGGGATGCTAACCATCCCTAGCTATAGGACTTATCAAAAAGATAAGTCTTCAGCCTAGTCTTAAAGGTGGGGAGGGTGTCTGCTTCCCTAACACTAACTGGGAGCTTATTCCATAAGAGAGGGGCCTGATAACCAAAGGCTCTGCTACCTGCTCGGCTCTTTGAGACTCTAGGAACCACAAGTAAGCCTGCAGTCTGTGAACGAAGTACTCTACTTGGTATATAAGGAACAATGAGGTCTTTGATATATAGTGGTGCCTGGTTGTGGAGGGCTTTATATGTAAGGAGAAGGATTTTAAATTCTATTCTAGATTCAACAGGCAGCCAATGAAGAGAGGCTAAAACTGGAGAAATATGATCTCTCATGCTGGTTCTGGTCAGGACTCTGGCTGCAGAATTCTGGATCAGCTGAAGGCTTTTCAGGGCATATTTAGGACAGCCCAGTAATAGAGAGTTACAGTAATCTAGTCTCGAAGTAACAAAAGCGTGAACCAGTTTTTCTGCATCACTCCGAGACAGAATGTCCCTAATTTTGGCTATATTACGTAAATGAAAGAAGGCTGTTTTAGTAACCTGCTTAATATGTGGGCCAAAGGACAGGTCAGGGTCAAATATTACTCCAAGGTTTCTCACTGTAGCACTGGAAGCTAAAGTAATGCCATCCAGGTTCATTACAAAACCGGAAAATTTAGCTCTGAGTTTTTCAGATCCAATGAGAATTACTTCAGTCTTATCTGAGTTTAAGAGGAGAAAATTTCTAGACATCCAAGTCTTTATGTCTATGAGACAATTTTGTAGCCTATTGGGCTGATTTGTTTCATCTGGTTTAAAGGATAAGTATAGTTGAGTATCATCTGCATAACAATGAAAGTTTATTCCATGCTGTCTAATAATTTTGCCTAAAGGGAGCGTATATAGTGTGAAGAGTATTGGTCCAAGTACAGAACCTTGAGGAACTCCATGACTTACTGTAGTTTGGGAGGAGGACTTGTCATTTACATGAACAAACTGAAGTCTATCAGATAAATATGATTTAAACCAGCTTAACGCTGTACCTGTCTTCAGCTTTGTTTCTTTTTTATTAATTTCGTCCCGTTTTCTCGCTGTTTTAATGAGCAGCTTATTTGCAAATGTCACTTTTAGAAAGAGCTTGTCATGCAAATGCACAAGTACTCAAAACAACTCTTTTCCAGCGGTTGCTGAATCCTCTGCTGCCCCTGTTGTCGCTGCAGTGTCAATATTTTGTTGTGTGCATTGTGATGTCAGTTTTGCTACTGTGTGCTGTCTTCTGTTATTTCCCTCTCTCTCTCTCTCTCTTTCCTGTTATCTCCATTTGTCTTTGTTATGTCTGTCAGTTTCTCATTTCTGCACTCCACTTTTAAAAGTAGCTATTCTGTCTCCTTCACTTACTGTATGCCTGATAGCTGGTCAAAGTGCTGGTTTCCTGTGCTTTGCTCGTGATGCATTTGTGTTTCCGTGTCATGTCTGTGTTCTTCATGCCTTGGGTTGCTGTTGTGTTGTGTGCACCTTATCGTGTTGCTGTCTTTTGTTTTTATCATTGTGTTATCTCTCGGGTTATCTCAGTGCTGTTGTCCCCCTGTTATCACATGGCACCATCGAGGTGGTGACCTTTTTCTTTGAATTCTTCTGAACATGCTCTTAGAGATGTCCTGGCAGTTCCTGTGGGGTTGATCTAACTGCCATGGATGATAAAAGTCCTTTTTTTTTTTTTTTTTTTTTTTAGCTTGTGTATCTATTTTGTGTGTTGAATTTTAGATGATTTGATCTTTTTTGTTCCACGTGCATGCTTTCCAGACTTTGTGTATGTTCCACAGCTTGCGCCTAGATGAATGCTTTGTCATATGCGTCAAACATGTTCGGCTCTTATTGAAATCTCTGTTTTTGCCAGAAACTGTGATTTGTCTCCTGCCATCACTTTTGTATGCCTGTGTTTACATGACTGTGTGTGTGTTGTTACATTTGATTCAGAGCATGATGTGATTTATAGCAGATGGTTGCCTTCATCCAAGAGTCTGACAGCTGAAGAACGTTAAAACTGAGAACAGTAAACAAGCTGGAAAAGGGAGAAAAAACTAGAGATGTGATTACCATCAAGCCACCAGCTCAGTAGACGAAGCATCCATCCGCATCCTTCTCTCTGCTTGGTTTCTGACATGGATGGAAAATGTCTCCCAGGCTAATTTGCAGAGTAGCGAACGCTCTTCACAAATTCATTTTGAAGTAAGTAGTCAAACAGAATCAGCTCTTTAGCCTCCATATAGTTAAACAAGTCCAGAGACCCCCTCCAATGTGTACTCGAAGCTGTTTGCACATCAGTTGATCTGCTAATGCCTCTTTTCCTTCCTTTTTGCTCCTCATGTGCAGTATCTTGACAACCACCTTATCTAAACAGTACACTGGATGTCTCTCCCAGACTCTGCTGGTCCTCATGAGAACAAGTCAGAGCTTTGGATACCATTTGTTTTCATAGCAGTGTTACGACCTGCACTATAGCAACCACAGCTCAAAGCACAGAGTCAGTATACCCTTATTAACAGGGTACAGACACCTCACAGCTGTCAGAAAAAGGAAGAAGCAGCCTTGATAAGCGAACTGGTAGGGAGGCTCTGCCATGTCCAATAATGATCAGTCTCTGAGAGGCGCCTCTGCGAGATTAAGCTTACATATAGGGATGTTTTTCTTCACTACATCCCATCACTCTCTGTCTGGACTGGCGAGGCCTTGATCTGAGCCAAGTGTGTTAAGAAAAACCCAATGAAGCATAAATATTTCTAATCAGCAGTTTTGGAATATATAATTAAGTCTTTTTAAGTAAAAATGTCAGAAAATGAAGAGCTTTCCTAACAGCTTTGTAAAACATCGGCTGCTTAAGAATTACAACATTTCTGAATCTTGAGTTTTTCATGCAGCTTTTATCACATGTCTGATCAGTTTAAAGGAAAACTGAGTAGTCAGATATGAAGTACATGAATTATAATGGGATTCTGTAAATTGAATCCCGTAAATGCTTTGACACAGATCCTCGCTTTCACACTTTATTAATTATATTTACATCAGTACACTAAAAAAACAATGTAACTTTTCTGGCCAACGCCTGTAAATTTCAGGAATTATCCCCACCTGTCACATAGTTTAATGACTATAATACTTATAGAAAATAAAATTAAAATTTTCAGGAAAAACTACTACTGTTTCTATTTTTAAATTGCGTGTGTCCACAAATTTTATACCAGAAACATGTCACACCAATGTGTGTGTTTGACAGTCTGTACGCTGCTCAGAGTAGCTCAACAGTGTCAGGATGTTCTTTTTTCCTTTGTCGGTCGTTTGACACAAAAAACTAAGTAAATTTACAATGCAAATCCTATCATTTACATAAAGCAATTCTACAAAGGTTTCTGACATAAAAGATGTCAACTTCTGACTTGTTTTGATGCAACACTGTCATTCATCATGCACATTCCTGGGCCGTCATCATCCTGCAGCATCATGTGGTTGAGAAACTGCACTTGACAATTTTGTGTTCCAGCCTGGAGCTTGAAGACAGCTGCATCTTGCTTTCCGTCAGCACGTCACATGCCAGCAACTGGATATCAACACACTTTGAATGTGCACTGATGTGAAGTAACTGATTGGATAAGAAAGATTACAGGTCATTATCAGAAAATGGGGGGAGAAGGAAGAGAAATAGTAACAGAAGATAAGACAAGAGTCAGCATTGTACTGATTTTTACTGTCATGAAAGAGCTCAGAGAAGAAACAGGATGCAAGACAGATGCTGAATTAGCCCTCAAGAGGGGACAACAAACTGTGAAACTCTAAGATCTAAAATCTAACTGTCTCATTTTTATGTTTCCAAGAACTGCTTATCTAGGTTATGCTTGTCATTATTTAGCCATATTTTGTAAATTATTATTTAAATTATTATATTGTTATCAATGATAATGATAATAATTTGGACATATTACTATATATAAATGTATTAATATTAATATTGTTTTGTCTTCCTTGTATGAATTCCTCCTTTTCACATTTTATTTATAGCAATGACAGCCTTGTTGGACTGTCCATCAGTATGTATCTCCTTCAGTTTAACGTCATACCGGTTAGTAAGTATTCAGAAAGAGTATCACAATATAATAAAACAAAGGGTATTGAGTCCTCTGCTGCTGCGAGAGATTAGATGGTCTTCTTTTATAGTTTAACAGGTTACATGGAAGCTCCCACTCCCCTCTCTCTTTTTAATAAATCAGTTTTGCAATCTCCATGGAAACAGTCACACCCAGCTTCAAAAGCTGACAGCCAGACTTCTTGTTGTTGCCTCAGGCGAGAGGGAGACAGGGAGGAGAAAATGGGAGAGAAGGAGGGACAGGGAAGATGGAATCTGAAGAACCAGGGGAAGTAGAGATGTGACTCCAATTAAATTATTGGCCAATCAAGCCATAACTTGAGTAATTCAAGGCTTACATCAACGGTCCTAATCTCATTGCCTGTGCATTAAGGGCTGGAAGGCAGGCTCTTAGCATGCTCAGTGGGAGGTCTTGGGGAAAAGGTGCTTTGATGGGAGATTTACATTTGGTGGTGTGTTTATGAGTCAAAGATAGGCAATCTGTTGGGTTACTGAAATGTTGCCTGTCTCTTTACCTTTTGGAATAGTAAAAGAAAAAATCCATGCAAAGAGGTTTACATCACCCTTCTTTTGCCATCTTCTCCCACGCCATTGTTTAGCAGCAAATATCTTTTTTAAACCAATTACAGAGAAAGGTTGTCGTGTATCTTTTCCTACCTGTAGGCTCCCTGACCACATTTGACTACATTTTTTGGGAAAAGTATCAACTAGCCTGAAATGAGAACCTGCCAAGGTCTCATTAGCATTTTCCACAACATACAGCGTTTATACAGCATATAATATGATTGCATAAGATGAATTCATTGCCTACTTTGTCAGTAAAGCTCGGCTGTGTAGAATTCACTGGAGGATTTTGTCTGTCTCCCAGCCTGGCAGAGTCCAGTTTAACTGGTGGGGTGAATGCAGTTCTCCAGGAGAGCTTACACCTGGAAAAACATGGCAATGGGGCCAGCCATTGAACGGAAGGAGCTTCAACAATAGGCCAAGCCCTCAGAAAGAGAAGGGTTTCCGGCATCTAACACTGCTGTTGAGAGCTAATCGTGCTCAGTTTCAGCATCCCCAGGGCCTTTCTGAGAAAAAAACTTGGCACGTTTCCATAGTGATTTGCATATGGAGTGTTCCTGGATTTGTGACCTCCCTCCCCCATCTTGCATGGACACATGCGTGCACATATACACTCCATTTTCCCCTCATGCTTGGGGATCTGGATTGTCAAAACAGCTGCCAAGGGAACAGCTTGTCTCGGAGAGAGGGAGAGCGAGCACTAGAGAAAGGGTAGGTAATCAGTTTTTGGAAAAATACTGCCTCTCCATTCCCTGCCAAGAGTTAGTTTGTGTTGTGGCTTTTTTCTGGGCCAGTGTAGCCCTGGCACCGTGGCTCCAGCCACCCACCCCTCTCTCCGTGGTTAATTCAACAATGGGGGGTTTAGGTCATAAACTGACAAAAACAACAGCCAAATAGAATGAAGTTCAGAAGTGTGTGTGTGTGTGTGTGTGTGTGTGTGTGAGAGAGAGAGAGTGCTCTGGGGGTGCTGAAATCTATTTTTTTTTTTCTAATTTCAGCCATATGCTTATTTGTGGAAGACAGTCAGACATCCATTAAAAAACAAAAAAAAAGGTCCATTGTTGTGATATCACCACCGCAAGTCTCCATAAATGAGCAATCACCCTTTTTTTTTTTTTTTTCTTCTCTTTTTCTCACAGCTCTGGCACTCTGCCTTCTCCCAGTATTGTGGCGTGTGTCCCTGTTCTCCCACACACACATTCTCAGGAACAAATCTGATTCCATCACCACGAACTGACTAAAGCCATTGTACCAATGCAGCACCAGTTGAGCGAATGTAAAAAGCTTATGCACGGTGGATCTAGTTTGGCACACGCCATGTGCCGTAGACTAAGCATGAATAAACACAAGCGTTCTTCCGTTCACTAATAAAGTCCATCAGCTCAAGAGGAAGTGACAGGGTCAACAGTGTTCCTGGTTAACACAACAACCAATGAATAACCTGATCCCGTAAAACATTTCCCTCCTCCCTCACCCCCCGTCAGGCATTACACAAACAAGGCCCACATGTAAATGACGGTGTCAGTCACATAACATAATGTCTTGGTATTACTTTTATTTATTGTCTTCTTTTTTTTTTTCTTTTTTTTTTTTTTTTGCTGATTATTATGTTTCATTATTAATTTAGCTGCAGACATGATCATCCTGATGCACCATTTATTTCCAAATCCCAGATAAGCATGTTTACCACAATGCAGCTAGTGCTTTCACACTTTAACACACACTTTTCACAGTGTTCGGAAAAATGTTGGACACATCCAGAAGATTGATTATAATGGAGAACGTAGTTTGATCACAGAAGAATAAAAATCCTCTGGGGATTCTTCTCATTCCTTTGCATGTGCCCTTTACTTGACCTTCCATACTGCTTAGCTGTTGCACTCTTGTCCTTTTCTGCTTTGACTTCCTTTTTCCCCCTTTTTTTTCCCTGTTTTTTCCCATCTAAACTTACTTCCATCAGCTTAATTTTGTGTTTTACTTTAACTGCCTGTACTAAAAGTCTCCTCCGTACAGCTTAATATCAGTTGTTTTTTTTCCTTTTGCATTGTGTGTGTTTCTCTTTGAATGCTGCTTGCCAAATTGTCAGATTTTTACTGTTCTGATTTTAAATGTTGTTATGTTTTACTGTTGTTTTTAATGGATATTTTAACATCTGGTCTGGTTACAAGGCTTTTTTTTTTTTTTTTTTTTTTTTTTTTTTTTAAGTCTGACATGTTTAGAGTTGTAACAATCAATCTGCACTGTTCTTGGAAAAACTGGTCAATAAATAGCAGCCATGAAAGAATCACAGGATAAACAGAATTACAACATAAGAAATTGAAAAAATGAAATATTTAATTACTTTTAATGGTATTTCTAACAGTGAAGTGTGAATTTTAATCAACACCATTAATGGTTTCCAGTCAATCCATCACAAACAGGAAGTTATCGTGCATCAGTTTGCTAAAGCTTTGTTTTCTTTAATATATATAATATTGCAGCTTGACTGCTTTATTACTATCAAGATGTTTTCCCAGCCTCCAGCCTGGGAACCACTTAAACATGTTTGACTGAATAATCCAAGAGCCAGTGCTTGCAGATGCAACATCAATTAAAATCAAGAGAAAGGTCAATTAGTGCTCAAAAAGGATGGAGAGGAACTGAACTGCAGAATATCCAAAGCCAGTGCCTTTTTGCTGGTTATAAGCCTGGGAGGAGGCAAAAGGAGCCAGCACAAGGGAGAGTTAGTTGTTTACATCCTATGCAGACATATACAAGTGTACGCTGTCACACTTTTAATCACTTTGGAAGCTTTTCAGACTGAGCTAGGGGAATAGCTTTCACTGTTATGCTGTTTAGGGAGACGGAGAGGAAGGAAGAGAGGAAGAGATATGCTTCTGTGGCTCCTCTGGCTACTATTCATCCTCCTCTTTTTCTCCTTTTGCCTTTCCCCTTCGCTTTTTTCTTTTTACTCTCGGCAAAGGTATGTTTAATACATAAAAGTGTAATTACTATCACAGCTGCGGCGCCATTGCTTGTCTGTATGAGCGCTGCACCAGGTCTTTCATGTCTCTCCTCATACTCCCCTGAATGGAAAGAGGTTTTATTATTGGCTCTAAACAGTCCATATTTTGTTTTTTAATCTTGAATATCCCCTTCTTTTTAAACTTTTTTTTTTTTTTTTTTTACTTTATGTTAGCTCACTATCTTCTAAACTCCATAAGAACATCAGTGCTTAATAATACCTACATTTTAACATTATCAGATATGAGATAGATTCTCAAGTGATTTGGCCTATTTGATTTTGGATGTTTGTTTGTTGCATAAAAACACGTGTATTAATCAGAAAATACAGAAACAAATGTCCAAAAAAATTATTTTTGACCAAGACTAGAAGTTTTCAGGTGTGCCTTTTTGTAACACCTTACTAGCCTTCCAGACCATTCAAGCTACAAACACTTTTACTCACCCTGTTGTTGAATTGTTCTTTACAAATACATCTGCATTGCCTACAAGCATTACACTTCCTCACACATGTAATTTACCTGTAAGTCCACATGTATGACTTACACACATGGGTACAGGGGAATAATACCACTAACCCAAAGGCATCAAAGTTAAATCTCAAAACCATTAACCACTAATGAAAACTTTGTATTAGCTTTATTCGGATGTGCTTGTGTCCATTATTTGTGAACAAACCCAGAAGTTTGGGCATGAATATCCATTATTTGTCATTTAGTTATCTGGTGGTAAATAAAGTCCCCTGTCCCTGTGTAAAACAAAAGCCGACCATAGCCGATGGGTTTCTAGATATTTTGCTGCCATTTAGCCGCAGGCACTAGAAGTGAGGCACTGATGGGGGTCCATTTAGACACCCGACCAAATTGGTTACACACCAGGCCTGGTTTACATCATTACATGATCGGGTGTGGGATTCAAAAATGTATTTGCAAACTGCAAAAGCAGAAAGGAAAAGAAAAGAGGAAATAAAGAAAGATTAACCTTATTTTTTGCTCGGGAAAATTGAGCACATATCTGGCTTTATATATGGCGGGTTATTTTTGCTTGTGCTGATTGACCCTATTTGTTCCACCTTGCTTTTCACCACCTAGCCTGCACTCACCTCCAGTGTGAAACAAGAGGCAGCTTCTCTCTCTCTCTCTCTCTCTCCCCCTTTTTTCACTCACTCTCACGCACACACACTTTCTTTTCCTTCTGCATTAATGGATGCAAATGGAGGAGTGTGCGAGGGAAAGGAGCTGACATTTATGCTTCTGATTAGAACATGCAGCCCCAACGCTTTGTAATTGATTGCAGCCAAAGGCAGCACACACCATACCCTCTCTTAAAGGCCTGCACCACTTTCTGCATCCTATTAGTTTGTGTATGTGTGGGTGTGTCTAGCTCGCACACTTCCAAATGTGCATAAAGATGCTCATACATATACAGTATAGTTCCCATACTCAAAGAGATATCCACACAAGCTTCACTGCATCCGTTTGAATAAGAAGCTTTCAGTGGTTGCAAGGTTTAAAATGTAAGGCTCGATCTCTGCAAAGCTGAGCTAACATAACTGAAGAGGTTGATCCCACTTCCTATAGATTAATTCCCATTCACCACCTGTAGATTTGGATAGTCCTCAACCCATGTCAGTGATGAGGTGAGTGACAAAAAAGAAGTTTGCATGTTGGAAACATGATAGGATTGCAGAATGGATGAGCGGAAAAGTTTCTTATACAAGAAGAGATGCGAATCGGTATTTATGTTCATGTATTCACATAGACTGCGGGCTAATTTTCAATAAAAGGCATAAGCATAGATGAAATCAGCAATTGTTAAAATAATCATTTCTTTGTCTTTATTCTGTTAACATGGTAAACATGTTCAGTTATACCAGTCTGATCTGTAAGTGCATGATCAAGGTAACTATACACAGTAAAAAAGAAAAAAAAAAAGAAAATGAACAAAACTTTAATTTTTGTCCAACTATAAATGAACCTGAATGCACATGCCAGAGTTGTAGAGGTCTGGGCAGATTTTGCATGTAGAAGAAGCTTCAAAAAGCCAAATCTGTTTTAAATAGTTACAAAAGGACTTCCAAAGGCTCAAGTCCAAAATTCTAAAATATATGCTGCTTTTTGCTCTTTATTTTTTCTTCCTGATACAGTAATATCAAATGCTGCACTTTTCTTCACATGTATATATTTTTAGGATGTTCGACATAAACATGATGTATGAAGAAATATTATATATGTAAAAACTGAGGAGAGTTCATCTTGGAAAAAAAAAGTGCAGCGATAAAATCCTGTAGTTTCTTTGCCAGATCTTTTATAGCTTGATTACAGCTGGATGTTAAAGGTTTAATGGTTAAAGCTGATGCCCGAGAACACGAGGCTATGCACTTTAAGGAAGGTGTCACCCAAGCAATGGCTGCAGCAAAAATAGGTCTTATTTATGTCCAGTAAATATGCTGTAGTTGGCATATAGTTGTTGTGTTACTGTCAGCAGTCACTGAAAAACCGTGTTTTCTGTTCACTGATTAGCTTTGAATATCAGCAGGATGTCATGATTGACAGCATGATTTTCTGAGGTCTGGAGAGACTGTTCTACCTATGCTTTCCATGTCCAAAAATCTGTTTTTTTTATGTTTTCAGGCCTGAAGTCAGTGTAGTTCCACTAAGTATTTCAATGTGAAGTCAAATTAAAGCAGTGAGTGAAAAGCGGAAGATCTTTGGCAGTACGACAATGGTATGGAGCTGAAATGAAACTATGCTAAGACCAGAGATATGCTGAGGGTTGCGTCTTGTTTAACTCTGGTAGTGTGGGGATATTGTGTGTGCAAGCTCATGAATGTGAGTGTGCATCCAACTGTGTGAGTTTATTTGTTCAGTTTTATTTGCCTGCTTGCTTGGATGGATCATTTCAGGATTTGTGTAAGAGTGCATGTGTGTTTAGGTACATCCATATGTGTGCAGATGCACTTGTGCTCCTGTGAGCATCTGATGAGCAGCAGGAAAGAGTGGTGAGGTGCTGTACAGTAATTAGCATCACTCTCACCAGGGAGGCGTTATGTGTGGAGGGCCATTAAACACATTGCAGGGACAAACACTGAGCCACAACCTTGTTCTGCTGACTATAGCATGCTTCTTCCCCTGTAACACACACAAACACTCCTTAATCACCTTGGCCTAAATCACCAACTCAAGTATGACAAAGGACACAGCTGTCCTCCGCCCACTTGCCAACTCAAAGTGAGTCATATTCAAACACGTCACACTGCATACATTATTCAACTAATAAAGCAAGTTATCATGGAGCAATGCTGCAGCAGGGTTAGCTAATTTCCATTCTATTCTCTATAGTAGCCTATAAGTTTTCCTGTGTTCACATGTCATCAAGGCATGAAACAATGTAGGATACTGCGACTGTTAATACCCCAAAGATTTTTTTCCTGGCTAGAAAAAAAAAAGATGTGAATTCTTCTTTTCCATACATGTAAAGATGTGTGAGATTAGATCCATCCACTTTCTCCTTGCATACATACCCACACACATTCTATTATGCATCACAACATACACAGACTAATACACACTTACACACGCACACAAGGGGTGAGTGGGGGTGTAAAATTATGCAGCGTTAGCTGGCATGCAGTGTTTGTGCTAATGAAGCTCTCCGTCCACATAGGCTGATAACTTGCTGATGACTCGATATATCTTCCAGAGAGATCTCCTACACAGCTGAATACAGAAGCAGGTGTAGTCTGTGACGGCTGTGTATTATTAGCTGAGGGGGGTTCTTACTTCCTAGAAAAAAAGAAAAGTTTCCATTGGCTCAGTGTAAACATATATTAATCAAAACAATAAACCTGGATAAACATGAACACATGCCTTTGTCAGGCCAGTTAAGCATGTCTGAAAACTCTCAATTTAAAGCACAAAATTGTTGTTCAAAATCCAAGTCCTTTAATTGAAAAGATCATGTAGTCTGTTAGTTCATACCATTAAATATGATATTATTCTGACACTGCCTGTACATATGGCTGGATGGTGTGGTTGTGTGTGTGTGCGTAGTGCTGTCAGTGGGTCAAAGACCAGCATAAGCTTAAACTTAAAATGAGTTTTAATACATTAACTAGTCCAAGGCTTAGGCTGTAACATCATGTCGTTGGACTAACAAAGCAACGCTTGGTTAGAATTACAAAACAGTCCTGGTCAGAACTAAAACAGTCTTTCTACAATGATCATGGATGTCCTTATAACCCTGCTATTGTTCTCAAAACTTAAACATAAGTAAAGGATGTACTGGCCTTTGTGACCAATCACTGCGTCTTAAGGCAACGAGAACAGTCTCCTCTTCACTTTCAGCCTTGTGTTTCATTGATTTACACTTCAACTTCACTTGGTTAGAATTTGAAATCAAAGCTACTTGTTTACAGGGTTACTATCTGATCATGGCTCGGAATAAAACCTACTCTTTCTATAATGTGGGAGCTGCCTTTATTGACACCATTTTTATAGTTCACATACAGTTGCTCTCTATGAAGGGTTCCTTGACAACTCAAATAGAAGTGGAGGGAGGATGTGAATTAACAGCTGCAGGGTCTTTTAGATAATTAGATAACAGGATAAAAGAGAAAAGAAATCAGATCATGAATTGATTGGATTTTTGTTTTCATATTTAAGAAGACATAGTTGGACAATTGATTTCTTTTTTCAATATGTTGCAGGTTTCTGTTTCAGTCCTTCGTCCTCTAAAAATAACAACACACATCACTTAGTTCACTTCCACGTACCTCCACTTCCTCTACCTGTCATAGCTAGCGGGGGCTTGTTTGCGCGCCTGCTTATCATCTCACAAAGGAGCCGATACACAAGTTGAGCTTGACCTTCACTGAAGTGGTGATAAGTCATTTAGATGGACACAGACTCACACTTATACAAAACATCGCAGAGACATCTCACGCACATACAAAAAGAGTATACACACCCTTTCCATGCTGCCAACCCAGCAGAGGGGACGATAATTAGTTAGTGCCCTCAGGACTGTGACAAGCTCTTTCTGACAACAGGAAAGGGCAGTGTGACATTTTTGGTCAGCATAATACGGTCATTGTGCTTCATATTTCACAAATTACTAGAGGGGTTGAGAGTTCAATTCCCTGAACTTGTTCTGCACTGATAGAACCTTAAACCTTTACAGACAGCACTATGCACGCAGATGACATGCTGGCATAAAAGGCCCCACTGTCATATGTCCTTTGGGACGCAAGCATCTCATCTTCTTTGTTTAGACATTAACGGCCTTGAGAGATCTAAAGGCCTCTTAAGTACCATCTATAAAGGATACATTCTCCACTTGAACGCCCAAAGGCTGATGAAATATCTTATGGCCCTTTGGACTGTTATGTTTTATGCTGCCAATGTCTCGGAGTGTTGCTGTTTTCATTTTCAACATTAGTCAGCTGTGTTGGCGTGTTGATGTGAGATTAGAAACCTACAGAATGAGTCTGTCTGTCTGATGAGAAATTTGAGCTGCAACCTCTAATCTTACCTTAATTTTTCTCTGGATATAAACAGAATTTGATGAGTTGCCTTCAGCTGGAATTAATGTTTTTTACTAAATACTTCCATCATGGCCAGTCTCTCCCTCTCAGCTTAGAAAGTTTAAAAAGCTTTAAATGTTGCACACCTCAAAGCCTGAACTGTTCTGGCCAGTTCTTTACTGCTTAAGCTCAAGCTACGATCGCTGTCAGTACAGATTTATTATCCTAACAACTCTGATGGATGGGCCAAGATTATGACTAACTGGTTGCCCACTGGCTCCCTAATCCTGTGACCTTATCACTGGCAGGCTGGCAGGGTCTTGACTTTCTGTCATTCCAACCAGTTATTAGGCCTCTGTGTACAATGGCATGTTACCAAGTCCTCTGGTAACCCAGAATATTTGCTTTGCTTTATATTTTAGCTCTTTTTTTAATTGAAACGCAACACAGCTTGCTTCAGTTTTCTTTGACATGTTAGCACATAGCTGGGATACAACTTGTCAATGCAAAGATCTTGATGTTGTCATTCTGATTAAAAAAAAAAAAAAAAGGAAAGAAATCCCTTTGCAAATTATCTAAGTCTCAACTAGCACATGGATAAATCTTCACTTTTCTTAGATTCTGTTTTTGTGGGATGTCAAGCTCCCTTTAAGTGTTATAGACATTTCCACTATAGTTTCATGCATTTTAATAGGTTTCTTCATCAGATTCTTCTTCTCTCTACACTCTATTATCATGTCAAGGTTCTTAGTATCTTTGACCTTGTCATTGGGACAACTCTGTTAAAGCATTATCTATCTATCTGTCTATCTGTCTCTCTATCTGTCTATCTGTCTGTTTATCTGTCTATCTGTCTCTCTATCTGTCTATCTGTCTGTTTATCTGTCTATCTGTCTATTTATCTGTCTATCTGTCTATCTGTTTATCTGTCTATCTATGTCTGTCTGTCTATCTGTCTGTCAATTAGCTTCAGCTGATATCACCTATAGTTCTCCTGTTTTCCCTCCATCTTTACTGTATTTTTGTCATGTATCATCCAGCTAGCCTGTCTCCATCTCCATCTGGTCTCATACTGTCTAACTGTATCCCTGTCTGGCGCTTGCTTGCCGCACCCTACCAGCTCAGTGTGTGCATCAACCGCTGTCAGGCAGAAGTATCACAGCACATGGCAGTTTGGCAGGCTGACCTTGTCCTGCACTTCCTGGAATCCACACTTCAGCCCAGCTAATCCAGCTAGCGTGCCTGGTGACGGAAACATCTGCTTTTTTAATTATCAAATGATGTATTTTAATCCCACTAACTCAATCTGACGGTGGAAAGCAGCAACGATTAATGCCTATGTGTCTGGCCTTGGGGCTTTGGTAAATTGGTGCATTTTTTCAGCTGTTACCTGTTAAGTCTTATATCTGAGCAAAGATGCTTCAAAATTTCACTTGAAAGATGAGAGCCTGAGCTACTCACAACAAAAAAGGAGAAGTTTCTTAAATCTAAATTTGTGATCTGTCTGTGTCCTGTGATCAAAGAAATGTTGATGGAATATAACACAGTCACAAATCCCAACAAATGCAATAGTTTCATGTTTGAATACAGAGATATAGAGTCAGCTTCACCATGCCGTTCCTGCTTGGACTACCGAACTGAACCCGGAGAGAAGTAAACACGGGGAAACCAGATGGTCACCGCTCATGACTCCACCAGTGGCAGCCAGAAAATGATCAGTACAAGCAAGCAGTAATGATTTACATACTGTGTCTGTATAAGATGTTTTTTTGTCCACATGAATCAGAGCCGAGGAATTCTCAGAAGTCATCTAAACCAGAAATTATATGGATGATCAAAGGTTTGTCTCAGATATGCTTGTTTTATATAGAGGAGTATTTTCATGAAAATGCATACACTTTTTCTTTTTTATGAGTTTTTATTTAAGTATGCAATACTTTATCTGGAGAAAATGCATCTTACCAGGCTTGTTTTTTTTGTGCATTAAATTACTTCATCCTTAGCAAGTTTGCATCTTTGCAGCATAGTTTAGATATCCTTAGCTGTAGGACATGTATTATTCTTCATTGAGCAACAAAGCATTTAAAATGATCTGTATAAAAAATAAATCATATTGTTAAAGCAGGGTACAAATACAATCTTTTTCCATTGTCACACCGTATCATCTGATAGCAGCTGATCCCGGTACCGGCCTACATTAGATAACAGCTTAACTTTTTTACCCCTTAACGCATCAATTTGTTAAAATCTTGTACAGGGCAAACTATTTAAGCAGCCTTAACCTGTCCATCCTAGCTGCCCTCTCCCAAACCTCTTTGCAGCACATCTCAACACCTGCTTTTCCTTTTTCCTACTGTTCCTGAACTAATCACTGTCATATCTATTGTTGTTGATGCTTACTTGGTTTTTTGTACTCCTTGGGTATTTGCTGCTCCTGTCCCTGTGTCATGTTTTCCATGTTTGCATGTCAAAGGAGAGAAAAGAGCCACAGATGCACCATGGACAAGTTCTTTATACATGAAGGAGGTTTATTTTCTAAACCAAGTCGTTTAGCAATGTGATAACACGTTAACATGCTCAGCACTAATAAAATAACCTAAACTGAATTAGCCAACAACCTTAAATATTGACTATCAAGAGATAAAAAAGACCCTACAAAGAATCTCCAAGCAGTGATTTCTCATTTATTCCACAGTTTAAAGTTCTCATCTGAGTTTTAAACTTGTTCACTGATCCATACTCCAAAAAATTTAGCTGGTAACATGGTGCATTCATAAAAAATTTAAACTTCATCATGGCACCTATGAAAAGTGCCTTGATTCCTGGCTGCAGCAAAAGAAATTGGTAGTATTTTTGTATTTTGGCATTTTGTTTCACTTTGTGACATCTTTGAAAGGCCCATGTTGCTTGCTTTCTCCATTAATCACAGTGTGTGGCCTGTTCCCTCAGCCCAGACGCCATTTTGGCTCTGGCAGAGGTTTGTGTTTTTCATCCAAGTGCTCTGTGACAGAGTGTAATCAAATCTCGGTCTCCTCCCACACGGGATGCCAGACATCTCCCTCTGTCAGCCGCCGGAGTTTTGGTCGAGGCAAGTTTTCTATATACCCACTGCCAGAGGGGAGACGAATAGGATGTGGATGGAAAAAGATTCTATAGATTGTATAGAAAATACTTTCTAAAAAAAAAAAAAAGAAAAGAAAATGAATGCAACCCCAAGCAGTTTTCGTATCCCTCTTGTTTAGTTTGGATGAATCCCAGAGAGGTTGATACCTGTCAAAGTGATGGATTTGCTGAATTCCTCGATTAGAAGAATCATCCGGTACCTCCCTGTCAGATGTTTCTGGTTGCTCTACTGGCTTGAATTTTAATACAGTCACCAGCAAATTATTCAACCCTCCCTTTGCATGACATTTACTGTATAATGGAGGTTTAATATTTTTGTTGGCAGCTGTATTAGATTCAGGTTTTAATCATTTTGTCAAAAGTGAGGCACCATCATTTACTCCACAAAAAGAGAAAAGAAACACAACCATCAACTGGTGGCACCTTGCTTAAGATGTTAGCGACATTGTGTGCCAGGCCAGGCATGGTTGAGCAGAAAAAATATTGAATAGTTTTGATTAAGTGGTCTGCAGGGAAGCTGCCACCATACTGTACTGTAATTATGCCTGGCTCATGTTTATGTCCATTCTGTGTAGTGGAGAAAACACCCAGCAGTCGTGCAAGTGTGACTATGTTCCATGCATCTGTTCCCATTGCATCCAGTTATTGTGTGCTTTTGAACGTGGGAAGCTGATTTTTGTGTGCATCTGACTTTGTAAGTGTCATAGTAGTTGAGAATACACACTTGGCCAGCACATCAAAAGCAGTGTGTCATGTTGGAATAGCTTTACTCGGGGCACCGCTCACTCACTGAACTTCCCAGCATTTCAGCTTGTTTACAGTGGCACATGCCAAGCCTCTCCTCCAAATGAAAAGCCTTCAGCATGCTGTTAACTCCCTCCCAAAGGGAAACCTCCCTTTTTACCCCCTCCTCCTGGGTGTTCAGCCTGTCAGAAACACAATAGAGGAAAATTGCCATTGCTTTGCTTCAGGAGGTGCTGTGTCTGATTCTGGTTCTCTGTTTGTATTATTTGCAGAAAATTGACAGACTTCTGGTGGTTTTGACTGGTTGCCTGCTGACTGTGTTTGTGTGCACAGAGAGCAGTTCATGTAGGGTGGAGAAAACAGAAGCTGGAATCAGATGTTAAATCTCCAAGCATTAGATAAGGATCTGCAAGGTCCAAGTAACACAGGAAGGTGAAGTTGACAGAAGCAAATAGATAGATAAAAGGCAGGATATTGAGAAAGTGGAGTTAAATAAGATGAAGAAACAATGCTTTTTAAATTGCTGGGGCAAGTTTCACAAGGTTTTGGGTTCTGAGTGTTACACCAGTTTGTCATGCAGGTGCCGTGTCGTGCTCACACTAAGGCCCTGCAGGCCTGCTGGTTATCCAGAGCCTTAGTATCCAGGAAGCCAGAGACTATGTTCAGGTCAGAGTTCCCCTGCCGACACATTAACTGTTCGAGCAGAGCTGAAAGAAAAAGGAGAGGCAGGAGAAGTCATTATCTATGTGGGGGTCCTGTCTAGAGAACTCCTGGGGGAAACTGCGGCTATAAGTTAACTGAATATTTCTGAGCTTGAAATTTGTGGCTTAGGAAGCAAAAGACTAACAACCTGCTTACTTGGGTTATTTATTTTCTGTTCATTATAACTTCTGTTTTAATTAACTCCTGGATTTATTGGTGTTTTCCTTCAGTTTTTTCATCAAACCTGAGAAAAAATAAAAACATTGCTTCATGTGGGGGTGGATATTTTCCAAATGGAGGTACGCCACTTCTTTAACATTTATATCTATGCAAACATTTACAAATAACTCATGCAAAAATTACTTGACTTTTATACTCTTTATTTCTCCCTCTTTCACAAGACACACAATTATCTATTATAGTCTTTAGTGGCAGGGTTCCTCAGGTTGGTAGGGGGGCTCCTCCATCAATCTCACAACTTGGAGGTGATGTTTACAGCTGAGGAGTGAATGATGATTAGAAGTATGGATAAAGACAGGGAGGGAGGTAATATTTCCTCCATCATGCTTCACGATGCCTGGATTGCAAGACAGAGGTCACACAGTAACAAAGACACACAAACAACAGTGTTTACACATTAGATGCAAGCTTTTGGTTGCCTCAAAGAGACAGGAGAAGAAACAGCTCAGATTGAAAGTAGCAGAAGCTTCTGCAGCAATGTACAGTAAGAGAAATCTGTCTGTTTTCCAAACCTGACAGCAGAAGTGGTAAGATATTAGATTTGGAAAAATCTCCTGAGGAGTAATCAATAAGTCTAAGAAGTTAAGATAACTCCTGACTATTTACCTTATTTATTTATGTAAACTTAAATAAATAAAATTATAATGATGAAGGTCATCAGATATGAACATATCTCCAACGCTGCTGTTGAGCAATGATTTAGGTTAAAGCAGACTTTCAGGTAGTGTGAATGCATTAGCCAGGAACTTCAGTCTAAATGCAACTTCTGCTTCATGTACACTGAAAGTTTTTTTCATGTAATTTAACATGTTTATTTGATACTAGACCAAACTGAATCATTGTGTTAGTCTGACCAACGGAGACTTTTTAAATGCATGTGGGCTGAAACAAGAATCATATGAAACTGAAGCTTTTTAAACTGGATTAACACATGCAGACAATGTGTTTGGGGAACAAACAATTCCTCCATCTATCTACTGAATCAGGCTTAAATGGACCCAGACATTCTGCCCATGCTCCATCTTTATACATCTTTAGAAAAACAAGAAACTGTATGTATATGTGTAGACCTCATATCCTTAAATTTCTAATAAAGCTGCATTTTTCACACTTTTTTTCTGCTGTCAGACAACTGAAAGCATCATATATTGTGACAGGAAAGAAGCCCATCAATATTCTGTGTTCATTCATTGTTGACTCCAACTTATAACTACAGCATCATCTATTTATTTTAATGACTTCCACTGCTGTATACTCTCTGTGTTTCACACCATTCTGTAAGAGGAGCTTTCATTTACGGAGGTTTCTCTTTATTTCTGTTCTGAGGACAGAATGTTACATGCTGCACAAGCACCAAAGTCATCAGAGACTTTGGGAAATAAATATAAAACTAATTTGACACGAACAAAGTTAGACATAGCAGAACTAAAAACAAGAACTAGACAGCATAGTGGCTGAGTGAATTTTGTCAAAGAGCAGTTGCCTGGTGAGCATTGCCTTGAGAAGTTCAAAGAGCGCACCAGCACAAATGCAAATGAAGGCACATTTTTAATATGATACAAAGAAAAAATGCTTGTTTGGTCTTTCTTCAGAATAACTGGCAACCTCTGGATTTTTTCAGTATATTAGTATTTTTCCTTATTTACAGTCTACAGTTGCAAGTTGTCTCGTTATGCTTGTGGTTTTAACAATATTTACGTCCTTTTTATGATACCTGAAAATATGCACATATAAATGAAGCTGTGCAGGCCACACATGCTCACACACAAATGCCTACATGTGTACACGGATTGGCATGCATGTTGCACTGTCTCAAGTAATCCTGAACAGGCTGAGTTTATCTCAAACAGCTTCCAGGTGCAGCAAGCTTGCACACATTCCCGCAAGACACGGAGCATAAACATGCAGACTTATGTTCATACTGTACTCACACACATAGCCATAGTGGAACACAGACAAGCAGACCCACATATGTGTGCACACATGTCATCCAAGGGCCAAAAAAAGACAGGCTTTCTTCTTCCTTAACAAGTCATGTCACCTCGCTGCTGTGTGTAATCCTCACCATATCTGACAGAAGGATTCTATTGTCACCAAAACTCGGAGCTTCTTTCATGGATGCCTAATGATGTTTTATCACACTGTCAGCATTGTGTTCACATTTCTCTGCGTGTTTAAAAGAAAATAAAAAACACCTCACTTCAGAATGGTTGTGTCAGTTAAAGGGGGCGATTGATATGCCGTCTTCCTGGCGCCCACCCTCCCCCTCTTCCTCTCTTCTCGTCATCTCTCCCTCTTTTCAAGATCTTACATTTTCACTAAAGTCCCCTTCTCTCTGTTATCATTCCACCAGAGGCTCTCAAAAGGAGCTTTGATATTGAAAGCAGGCTTGGAATGAAAGGCGAGGGTTTAGGGGAATGTAAATGCTGGGGGTCTTTTTTTTTTTTTTCTTTCATTCTTTTTTTTTTTTTTTTTTTTTTTTAAAGAAGAGATCTTCCAGTTAACGAACACCTCACGCTCCAGCATTTTCTGCACTGCCGACTTTTTTTCTTTTTTGTCTTGATGTGACAAAGTGAGGATGAAAATGGATTCATGGATGTATTTTTAGTCTTTTGTGTTGATTTCAGACAATTCAGGTTGATGAAATATTGTGACACAAAGCAAAGCAATATAAACATTTTCTTAAGCGGAACTCGATACAGGCTCAACAATATTCTAATCCCGTAGGAGAAAAGGCTGCAGTGCCTTGGATAAGAGACATGTAGGTGGCTCTGGTATGTTCTTTGAAGGCACCAAATATTCCTTGGTAAATATGCCATCTTCATACTACATCAACTTTTACGTTACAGAGCTGCGGAATATACTACATCATATCAAACATCCATTATATAGTAAGAAACTTGATCTGCATTTTCTAGCTCGCAGCACTTTCTTATTATCAGTACCCGGAGAAAAATTGTTCAGTTTATTCAAGAAAGATGCACCACCCCCCCCCCTCACCCCCCTCCATCACCGTTACTGTGTCATCGCGGATCAAACTAACCAACATCTAATGTACTTGTCAGCTTGTGCAGTCCCAGCACATTTGTGATGGCTCCCTGCTAAGAACCCTGCTGTGAGCTTGTGCTGGAACTAAGAGACGGCATCCCATGGCTATTCCCCACTCCCACTCACACTGTCTGTGTGGTCTTTGCACTTTACCAAAAAATGACGGCTCTATTCTATCTCTTATTGTGGCCTATGATGCTGCTTAGGCTCTCTAGCATTCCCACCAACTGCTGCTGTCCACGATGACAATCAACCAGTTTGTCCCAGTCTGTGCTGTGACTTGCTACGCAGCCTTTTGCAAATAGCTCCACTCCTCGCTAATGAGTCCCTGGAGGGTTGTACCCTGCAATCGCTCTCTTTAGACGCCATTACAGCCAGTGTGCCTTCAAAGAGTTGGGTGAAAGCATTATCTTAACAAGGGACTGCTACCTGCCTGGGTAGCTTTAGACATTAGCAAAACCTGCAGTGTGCTAATGGGCTGAATGGACTTGGGAACTGTAGTCATGGGAGCTATTGAAGTTCATATCCCAGAGTCCAGACTTCTTTTGGCTCAAATATTTGCTTTGATGTCTCACTTGATGGGGACTTGGATAATAATAGGCTGTAGTTTGAGTAAACTGCTGAGCAGTGTTGACTTTTTTTGTTCTCTTTTTTGTTCTGTTTAATTCTACTCTGCTTTTTGCCATCAGCCTCTGCTCCTCTAAGGTCACCACTCATGATGCAGTTAATTCTATGACTAATTAAAAACTCATCACCTTAGTGATGGAAAGATAATATGATCAAATAAATTAATATATAGACGTTAAAAACTCAGAGCTAAACTCTGTGATACCGTGGTGTTTCAACTAATTTACCCATATCCTCTGCCAGCTGACGTGATGTGCAGAAGCAAATGTCAAGTTAATGCAGTCAGTCACCCATCAAGGAGGTTAAATTAAATGTTAGGCAGCGGTGTGGAAGTCCCAGTGGTAGCTGTCTCTTCAGCAGGCCTAGTGAGGTTTCTCTTTTTCACCATGGCTTAAGGAGGGTACAAGGGTTCTGATACCCCACTGTGTCATGCTCAGATCCTGCTGAATCTGGCAGGTGTTGGACCCACGGGAGCTCTGGCTTTTTTCTCGTTTTGCCCCAAACCTCTACAGGAGCTGTCAGTCTCTTCAGCTACATCACTGTTCTTTCTTCACTGTGATGTTACTTCAAAAGTCTGACCCCACATGATGTTGGACACTTATGAACTGTGCTCCACTGCAGACTTGCAATACTCATCATGGGTAATATATCTAATAATTATACAGAATAGCTGATTTATACTTGTGTTACAACAGTCTGTCTTTAGTTTAGTACCTGCATTTTTTTATTTCATGACAGTTATAAAATATTGTTTGACACATTCCACTCAAAGCTATCACCCTCATGGTGAAAGATTGGGATTTTTACTTATGGAGGATGTTTGATGGCCAAGGAAAAGTGTCCAGCACACAGCTGAAAGAAAGAAAGATTTTTACTGCGGGCACTGAAAGGAAATGTGATCTATCAGCACCTAATAAGAACTTTATGGGGAGTTATGTGAAGATGTTTACTGGCCTTTATACTACTGGCCCAATAGGTCATCAAAAACACCCATCTCCAATTTGCTGAATTTGTCTTTAGCCCTCCTTAAACCAGGTGGTTCAACAAATACAGCAATTTTTCAACAAGGGTTTGCGTTTTTCCACCATACTAAAGAAGCAATTTCCTTTGCAGCTCAAGTGGCAGTTGTCTTCTGCCTCTTTGTTCAATTAGATGGGAGGAGGGGGGACGAGAACTGGAGGGTTGCAAAAAATACTTCTGGTCAGAATAAAAGCTTTTTGCAAAGGCATCATGTCATCCATCTCCTGGTAAATGATACATCTTCCTCTTACAGCCGGCCAAATGACCTTGTTTGTGTGGCCCTGTTAGTGGTGAGGCAGTCTGGGCAAGGGAGTCTGGAAATGAGTCTGGTCATTGTCTGGAGATGCGGGCAAGCACACAGAGAGGGAGATGAAACAAAGGCAGAAAGAGGGACGAAGGAAATGTGCACAGGTCTCATATTCGACCTGCTGCTTGCTTTAGGGAGGCAGTGTGGCACCTTGCATCTGATTAGCCAGACAGTCATTAAACCTGACCTTGGATGGCAATGCTGCATTGACTTTAAGAGGAAAAAACCCCCTAAACACATTAAATAGGTACCCTGTTATTGCATGTGAGGGTGGAAGATGTAATTCCTTCCATAAACATTTTCTCCGAGAATGAAAGTTTGGGTTGGAAGGAAGATTAATATGGAGCAAGAAGAGCGTGCCAGCTCAAAGCAGGCTAGTGGAATATAATGAGTTTTGTGTTTTGGCTGGGGAGCCGCTCGCGCCATGCTAATTACACTCTGTAACGAACTGAGATCTAGGGAGCATCACAGGAAGACAAAGGCTCTGAGCAGTCCGGTGGCGATCGGCAGAAAAAAACAAAAGTGCTGCACACACACATTCAAAGCCCACACGGACAAATGGAAGGAGTGTGGGAGACAGAGATGGAGGTATGCTCACAGTTTTCTGCAAGCCCTCCCTGGTCACCACCCCCATGTTAAGAATAATGAGATGTAGCAGGAAAGAGAGTCTGAACCTGACAAACGAGGCTATCCATCAGGATCTCCAGACACGGTGCGCAAACTCTGCTGGTAGAAAATGACTCGTGTGGAGACGGTGGGATGGTTGGAGTAATTGAATCAACCTCTGTTGACTTCTTGCAGTTCCAGCTCTTTAACTAGATAAACAAACAGAACAAACACACATTCTTGGTTGCAGAGGAGATGAACATTAAATGCCACACTGCCCCCTTTTGATGAGGAGGCCAGCTGCAGAATGACTTCCTTCAGGGTTTGGTGTAAATGAGGAAGTCCTAGCTCTTGAAGCAGGAGTGTGTCTCATTCCTTCATTAAGCTCCCAGTGCCTGCAGGGAATCTAACACTCTTCCCACGCATCAGCGGACTCAGTGCACAAACAGCAAACAATCAGGCTGACTTTCAACTGTGACTTTCAGGAGAATTAAACCACCCTTGCTTCCTTTTCCGCCTTCCTCTCTCTTACTCTCATTCTCTTTCACCCTCTCTCCCACAGTCTCTTTCAACTTAGAGGAAAAATTTGCTCCTGGCACAGTTTAAATTAAACTTGCCCTCTTACCAATGGATTCTAACCTTTAATATTCTGGCCCTTTGTTGGCAAGTGTATATCCAACTTTCATCATGCAATATGTGTCATTATCACCTTGTGGCCTTCTAACCTTCACTATGAAATGTTTGTGCATCTCTCTACCCAAAAGCCCAGGCAACTGTCAGATGGGGAGACTGAATTTCAACTTTGACTCATTTCTGTACATAAATCATGCTGCTATAATTTGAATGCTTTGCCAAACTTACTTCGCATCTATTACGTTACCTGACATCATACTTTTTGTATTGCCAACAGTATTCAGACTCCAACAGGCTCTCTGCAATTTGTTTTTTGCGTTTACTGCAGAATCCTGCTGCTTTTATTAAAGCCAGAGTGGCCGAATGCGTGACTGTAGACCCCGTTCCTCTGCCATGCCTCCCTACTGCCTCGTGCTCTCTCTGCCAGCTGATTTCCCCGTGCGGAAAAGCCCCATAGCCCCTTCTGCATTCCTTTCCAATTAAGCTAGCATCATCTGATTCCAATTACTCTAATTATAGCAGCCAGGGTTGTGAGTGAGAGGGGAGAGAGATACGGGGAGAGACAAAGGGAAAAAAAAGGAGTTAGTGCAAGCGAGAAGAACATGGCGAGCGTTCACACTTAGGAGAGCAGGAATGCATGCGTAGCGAGGCGGGCTTAAGGCCACTCAAAAGGCAACAACAACAACAACAGTAACCAACAACAAAAAGTGCTTGCAACATCACAGCAACAGCTGCAAAGATTTCTTCCACACTGGCTGTAGTTTGTAATGGTGGAAATGCATGATAGTGACAGATCATGTAATCACAGCGCATATACTTAGCAAGGTCATGCTAATGGAAGGACATGGGTGTTGTTAATCACACTATGACGTGATGAACAGTAATCCCCTTGGTTTGTCTTGTAAAAGGACGTCATTTAACAAATCCCTTCTTGCTCACTGAAGTCATGTTTGACACCTGCAAGTCCCCGTAGCAATCTCTGACGACCTTACACAGAATGACACCTTTCATATGCTGCTGAGCTAACAGTGCTGCAGGTGATCGTGATAGTTTTCACAGCCGACTGCTCAGGAGGAGATGTCAGGGCACTGGACTGCACTGGGACTTTTTTTTTTTTTTTTCCCTACAAATCTGCTCAGAGATGGCAAACACTTGCTCTGTTTAGGAGATTTTGCTCCTTTGTCTCTCTACGCTGCTGTTCTGCTTCTCAAAACACCTTTCAATGACATTATCTACAGACACTATAAACCAAAGTATTAAGTCATTATATTTCTTTCTTTTTTTTTTCTTTTTTTTTTTAAATTACTCGCTCACATCTTTATTTCACACAATTATAATGTGAGAAATTCAAACACTTGTGGAAGTGGATGCGTTGTAAACAAGTGCAAACACATAATTAACATGCATTCCCTGTATTTATTTTGGGATTAAAGTATCATTTAACATTTATAGCTTCAAACAACAAGATACGTTGCGATGCAAACACTCAAACCAGGAGCTCGTCAGAACACGATGATGAATCGTGACATTTTGTTGAAGTCTTTATAAGTAAAGCTAGTATTTCTTTTTAAAGTAGCAGTTTGCAGGATAGTCTTGTACAGTGGAGCTTAGCATTGCTTCCTGAATGCATATTGTTTTCTTTCCAGTATTAACTGGTGTAGGTGGAGTCTCACACTTGATATGAAGAAAAAGATCCAAACAAGTGCAATGACAGTGGCATTTGCCATGATGTTATCTTCTTGAGTGGCATTGATAAATGATGGTGCGATTATGGAAAAGTTCAGACCTGCAGGGGCGCGTGTGACTGTTAATTATCTGGAGATATAATGCAGAGATGGACATTAAATGAGTGAAGGTAATTTAGAGTCACTTGATATGTGATTCTCTTCTTCCTGTCTCACTCTTGGCCCACTGTGACCTCTGGATAAGTTGACCCTCTTCCTTCTTGCAGTATGCATATCAGTCATGGCTCTTTCACTGGCCTCTGTCATGTGGACCCTGATGTCCCTGTCTCTGCTGCCACAACCCATGATATCTGTCTAGAAGCTTATTTTCTCTTGGCTTCCACACTGAGGACTCTTTTTCCTCATGATGACAGTCCCTCCCCTTTCTCCGTCTTTGTCTCCTGACAGCCTCTCCCCTGTCTCTTGCTTTTTCTCCTGTGATGCTTCCCACCTGTTGTAAATCTAGTTCCACTATCTTTTAAAAAGCATTCACTTAACAATCACGTGTCTACTTGAAAACTTCTTTTTTTCAGCTGGAGCTTATCCCAGCAATCAGCAGGCAAAAGGCAGGGTACACCCTGTGCAGTTTGCCAGTCCATCACAGGTCCAACACACAGACAAACAAACAAACTACCACCGAACATGCGTGTCTCTGGATGGTGGGAGGACGCCGGAGTACCCGGTGAGACCCCACGCATACAAGGAAAGGCTTTTATATTTATACTTCGTACAGAAAGTGGCTTGAAAGAACAACCATCTTGTCATGAGGACACGGCGGTAACCACGACATCACCCTGCAGATACATGTTTATTTCTTCGTTTTTTATTTAGTCATTTATTTACTTGTTTTATTGCATGATAACAACACTTTCTTTCTTTCTTTCTGCATGAAACTATACATCTGTTTATTCAGTCTTTATGTTTAGTTCATCTTGCCATAATTTTAAAACTTGCCTTGTCAATGCTCTGAGTGACAGTTCTCCTTCGGTCTGTTCAGTTAAAATCTACAATACTCAGCAAAGAGAAACAACTGCTTATGAACTAAGTCATGTTATTTCAGTGGGAAACTGGGAAAAATCTCATTGATGGTGCTGGATCTGCGGATGCTCCTTTGATGTTTAGGGGTAACTGGTTGCTCAGCTGGTGGAGTTTGAGTTTTACAAACTTACAAAAACAGTGTTTTGACTGTACGGACAGCGGTTCTGTTCAGTCTCTGAGGATTTTTGCAGCCTAATTTTTTTGAGCCCGTTATCTTCTGGCAGGTTTTAGATGGGTGGAAAAAGGGGACTGAAAAATTGGAATGTAGTGAAAGTATCTTTACTTTGCTTAAATTCTACTCGAGTAAAAGTAAAATGATCCATTTAAAAATGTACTTTAGTAAAAGTAAAAAAGCACAAAATTTACTTAGTTACTTAGTTACTTTCATTTACCTGATGTAAACAAAGGACAAAATAAATCCATAAATCTGGATAATTCAACACTGTTTTAAATAAACTTTAAAGCAGTTCATTCATGAGAAATGTTATTATCTACTTTCCACATCTGGTTTTAGAATTACCGGAATGTAAAATCAAATGCTGATCTGAAATCTTTCCTTCTTTTTGCATTTTTGATCCTCCATCGAAGACAGCTACTTTTTCATAGATTAGCCTTGAGGACTGCATATCCAACACGTAGAGGGGAAGATCGTTCCTGGGTTTATTTCACCCCTTTTCTTAATATTAATCCTGAATTAAGTTGATAGTCATACACCAGCAGTTCCTCACAAAACAGAGGGATGTAATGCTTTAGGAATTAGATGAATGAAGTTCCCGCCGCTTCATTTATTCTATCAGGTCTATTTCTTCCGTTATTAGATCTCAGCATCAGTGAATTGCTACTATGAAATTTGATAGAATTTCTGGAATTTTTCTTATTTTCTCCTCTCTGCCTTTACTATGTCCTTTGTTCACCCAAATAAGGAAATACTTTTCCAAGTTTTTATAGAAAGGAAGTGATGAAGCCGCTGAACTCTGTGGGAAACCCTGGGCGGATCGTTAGCTTGCTTCTTCTGTATCATTAGTGTCCGTAACAAACACATTATCACCCACTGTACCACCCCTCCTCCAGGCCATTTAGGGTGATAATTAGACTGTAACAAGCAGCCGTCCCTTTTATTTAGGTCATCTGGTGTTAATGTCCTTCTCACTGATGTAGACACTGGATCGGCTTTGAGCTGGATGCTGCTTTGAACAGGTCAACACAATTGTTCAGTAGGAGGAGATTAATTGTAACTTTCTTTTCCCTCCTTGTAACAATTTACTTAGCTAAAGTTAAACACCTTAATCCTGAGACCATTTAAATGCATGACATCACTAACATCAGCCTATTAATCATTTTATTGAACCAGCAAACATATTGGGAGCACATCTTTTTACTTCCTACTTGGAACAGAGAGTGGCAACTAATTTAAACGTCATGCTGAAAACGTGTCACATAGGACATCAAGGCCAATTCATTAAGATGGAAATACTTATGATGAAGCTCAGTTGTACGTTTGTACATAATTAGTCCCAAAAGGCAGCTGTCACACATTGGGAAAACAAACTGTTACATCTATAAAATGGGATTTGTAACAATAATTTCATGTGATATACAGCTGTTTGGATACATTTAGGTTTCTTGTCATTTGTAGGACAGTGTGCATAATTTTCCACTGCATCAGAAACAATTTCTAAAAGCTTATTTATTTTAATTTTCGTTCATTTATTTCATTTTCATTCATATGTTTTATTTTATATGGCCTGATCATCATGTCATGAAGATCCATCTCTTACCTCTGATGCTTCCGACCATGCATGAAATATGTTCGATGTTTTATGATAATGTGCGACAACTATAAATCTGAGAAACACAAATCTCAGTAACTCTGATTAAGTGTTCAGAAAACTGTTGAAATTAGGAATTATTCAGCATACAAACAGCAGCAATAAAATTGTTTTTTTTGTTTGTTTGTTTTGTTTTGTTTTTGATTGAATGGAAGTAATACTCCAAATCGCCGTTTGTAATTGAAAATCATTGCATCAGCTCCAGCGCTGAACCTGACTGATTTCACATAAATGTTGATTTGTTCTGAGTGGCTTTCCCCGCTCAACACTCCATTATTGCTTTTTTATTATTTTTGTTGTTGCTGTTTTCCATTGAGAAATAATTCTGTAATAAATATTTCAATATTTCTGTGGTTCTCGCCTCGACTGTGTGTTCATTTCTTCAACGCAGATGTGGCGGAGTTAAGGCAGAGTATATCTACTACAGTTAGACATATGATGATCACATCGCTGCGTAGTTTCATGTGGCAGTTGTAGCGTTCCCCGGTGAGTATTGTCACATTAAGGAATAACAAATGAGTTCGTGACCCAGGGTACTTACTCGGGGTGTGTTTCCAGAGCAAGAAAACAGCATATGCTATTTGCTTTGCAGTAGATTCATAAGTGAAAATTGCATTGTGCCTCCATTTGGAGAGCAGGTGATGGAGTGTGGAAGGAAACAAAGAGATTGTCACTCTCCATGTTTCTGGGGATGCGATCCCACTCTGCTGAAAGGCTCAGACATAGCTAGCTGTCATCTTAATACGAAATCTGACTTGTCAACATATGTTGTGTACCTGGCTTCTAAATTACACTGAAAAGAAACTGTGTGTTAGTGCTTGTGTATTTGTGAAAGTAGCTGATGCATGTTGAAGTGCTTCCATTAGACTCTGCATTCTTAACTATCTGGAAGCTTTGATCCTCTCACCCAGTCTGTCTGGTGAACACATTCCTCCGACAGACATGTGCCTCCTGTTGAAGCCACTTAACATCCACCGCCACGGCTCATTTGACCCATGCACCGTGACGTTAACATGTATGACAATTTTATGATGCGGTAAACCCCGCTGAGGGCACTTCTGAGGATTGCATGTGGCTCCGAGAACAGCATGTACTGCATCAGACAGCCTCTGTGAAGTGGAGATGGGACTGTGGTATGTTGGAAACACATGGGGATTTTTGGAGTTTTAAGTGCATAGGTCAATGTGCAGCATTCCTGTGATCTTGTGAGACAAGCACTGGTTCCCAATTTCTGTCTGTCTGGTGATGTTCCACAATTCAAAACAGCCCAGAATGGTTCATGCACTTCCCAAACATGATCCTTCCATGAAGACAGCACCCTCGGGGAATTGTTAATCTGTTCTTTCATGGCAGTCAAACCACGGTGGCTGCAACTGATTCTTGACTTAAATGAGTTGTAATTCAAATGTTTATTCTACTTTTAAAAAATGGGTTGTTTTTTTTTCAAATAAAAGTCATGTAATCAGTTCTGCTCCTTCTCTACAAATACATGTTTGCATTTATCATATTTTTCTCAAACAGTATTTGTTTTTCCATGGCAACTAAAGCAAAATCACATAAGCCATCACTCATGCACCGCTCACGCACTATTGAGTTCTTGGTGTTGTATTCCAGACCGTCCAGCAACATTGACAATAAAAATGCAGATTTAATCTGCATATTGACTTCAGGAACTTTCCCAGGGACCAAGAGCTTTGGAGGTGTTCATTGTGTTTCCTCTACCAAAACCTGGACCTAAAGAAAACACAGCTTGGTGGAATTGTGTACTTGCAAAAGTTTATTTCAGCCTGTTTATTTGAGCTAGCTCCAGGCCAATCACAATAATAGTTAAAAATCTGTGTTTTTCTTGAGGTTGCATGCAAGAATTTATACTGTTCACATTGTTTGTGTTTGTTAATAACTGGCAATCTTTGCAAATTATGTTGTTTGCTAATCGTCAGCAATTTGCCATTTCTGTTTTTTTTTTTTTTTTTTTTTTTTAACTCCACAGAAATTAAACAAAAAGAAAAATATGGTTCTGAGCCTCCTTTTCAAGTCTGTTAGGAATATCTTTCGTAGTCATTTTTTCCTATTGTAGCTTAAGATTTTATATTAATAATGTCATTAAATGACACGTCTGCGATTCCTGGAGAGAGCTCATCCCATGCTTTCTCAGTCTGACAGCAGTAACAACATATACAATGTTCACTTTGGTGCTCTATCTCTAATCGGCAAACAATAAATCAGTTCTTTTCTAATGTGTGGTCTGTATAAGAAAAGGGAAACTAGTGAAACAGGCTTAATGTGGTCGAAACGAAACATCTAAAAGTAAAAATTTGGAAAGTCTTGATATGTTGGCGGGCCAAAAAAGGGGATGAACTCTTGTTCAAACTGAATAAGTACCTGCAATATACAGATTCAATGGGCATACTGCATATGCCAACAGAACTCCTCATATTTGTCAGTAGTGGAAATCAAAAAGCTCACCACCATTTCCTTTTAACACCCACCCCACATTCACACACCCCCATCTCAGTCCGACACCAAAACCTTCACCACTACTTTCAGCCTCCACGTGATGCCAGCCAGGAGGAATTCAATCTCAGAAATGATATCATGAATGATGCATAAGATTGAAAAATGCATTTACCCTGGCGACAACACAATGAGCTGTTGTTGCAAACACCATAATGGAAAAATACGAAGGTTACAGTGATGACAATGCATTATGAAACCAGGACGACATTTGTGAATGTTGTCTACTCCTGAGCTGAGGGAGCTCAGACGAAGGAGCGGCTTATGGGGAAAATCCTCCCTATTTCTACATAGGAAGGGTGAATTTGTCTTCAGGTCTTGAAAGAGCAGAGACTTTGCATGCATGTATACCTGCCCGCTTGTCCGTGCAGGAGTTTTGTCTCCTTTTGGAAGAGCACCGAGGTAAAAGCTGGCATGCCCATCTTCCATGTTAATAATGGATTTTTGATATGAGTTCCACATGAAATTTTAATCTCTGGAATATTAGCTCACCCAGGGAGATACAAAATCAAATCACAGGGTCGTGATTAAGCGGGTGAAGCCCATATCGACCCATTTAAATTCACATTAACCCAGCATCAAAATGTATGAGCCATGACATCGATGGCAGACATAATTTAGTGGTGTTATGTCTGTTTTGCAAAGTAAAGGTGTGATGAATTCATCACACATCTGCAAAAAAGAGAAAATGAGGCTTGGTGATCTTTCAGGGTGCTTGGAAATATCGAAGGATATGCCTCATGAAGTTGATGCTTCCTATCGTCAGCAGTATCAAAGCTAAGCAATTAAATTATCTATACGGCATAGGCAGAGTTGACCGGATTTAGGTCACCCTTTGGGGCTGTAGACATCCATTGTTGTCAAAGACAATTAGAAAGCATCTGTGAGACATCCCATTACATGTTCCTCCATCACACTGAATGTGGCTTCATGTAGTTTATTTCTAATCATTCCTGGGGGCTGTGAAAGCTAATCTGTTATAATCTATGGCTACAAATAATCCCCCATAAATTGACAATTTATAGGGGATTTTTTTTATGTGACTCCACCATCGACTGATACAAAATCATGTGAAATATACCCTCTGCCCCCCCACCCCCCATGGGAAAATCTCTCATGGTCAAAAGGCTACTGTTGGTCTAAGACTGAGCATGATGCTAAACCATCAGGAAACATTACAGCAGGATAAATCATTTGCTCACATCAATATACAAGATGTAGCTAAAATTTTACAAAACAAAAACATCAACCACAAAAGGTGGTGTTAAAGCCCTGGAGTCTGAATGAAAAGGTTCATTTGTGTCCAAATAAACAAATTTCCTTCGTTTGGATGTAGGAATGAATAACAGCTTGAGGCAGTTTGATTTATGCTTGCAGGCTTTGTATTGTCTGCCTGAAGGTAACGCTAGCTGGACTGAATCAGTTCTTCCTAGCACAGCAGTGTTGGCATGACATCTGTGCTTACATTATGCTCTGTAAATCAGTCATCCACAATGTCTCCTCAGCATAAGATGAGCCTTCTCATGCCGAAGAAACAACAACAATAACCGGAGGATTTCAGTGTTTTGTTTGACTTCTCTAAAAAAAAGTTTTTGCCCGTAGCTGCGAATTACATAAACTAGTCTTAACAGTTATTGTATGTAAAGATCAACACTATTTGGCTTCTTTAAAGGTGGAGTATGTAAGATTTTCAATATTTTCAAAATAAATTAACTAAAAAAATAACTACAATCATAATTAGTTTTTTTTTTAAATGTAGGTTCCAGTCTGTCCATATTTGATGCGTTATTAAATTACAAGTTTAATTAATGACAAAGACCCTTCTTGAATGTTTTCTGACCAGTAAAAAAAAAAAAAGTACTTTTTTTCCACCAGTAGGGGGAGTATAAGCCCATTTATTGCAGAGCAACTTTGAGCTACAACTCACAAGCAATTCCTGCCCTCATTGGAGCTGGCAAGGAGGAGGGGTGAGGGGTGAGTTTTGCCAACCTGTGGTCGTTTGTGGAGGTAGCAGTTTTGTGGTTTGGCTCACGACCTGGTGTTTGCCACCTAGTGGTGGAGAGAATCACCTTGAAACTTACATACTCTGCCTTTAAACAAAAAAAAAAAAACCCTCATCTAAAGCATCAACCACTGTTTTGGCTGCAACTTTGTGTTTCATTCAGAGTTTTATTGGACAAATATGAATACATATTTATTTGTGAGCACACCGAATATACTTGATATAACTTTCTTCAAAATGTTTGATGCAAGTCTGAGTAGACGGTTTAGTTATTGTAGTGGTTGAGCCTACAGTAATTGTCCTTTTTAAGTCACCACCCATTGCAGATATGTATGTATATATAATCTGTGTGAAAATTAAATGGGAGCTGAATACAATTGATAAGGATGAATTTGAATATGAGTTAACACATTGTTGTCATTGGTATCTCTCAGGATGACATTTTGACATGATGACATTAGAAAAAAGTATTAAAGCGTGAGCATGACACTGTGAGCACAATAGCATTTGTCACGGAGACACTCCTTGCTTCCCCCTGTACTTTGAAAGGCACTTCCCTGGAGTTGGTTGTTTAACTGGGACATGGATGAATGTACCAAAAGTGAGTTTTAGAGACGAGGAGCTGTGCTTTCTTGGATGCATATTTACCAAAAGCCCCAGCAAAGATCAGGCCCAACTGAGAGAATAAGTGAAGCAAAGCCCAACCACTGTGTTCACATTCTCAAAAGCTCAATAATACATCACCCACTTTTGTTACTTACACAGCATCTATCATCTCAGCGTAACACAGAAAGCTGGAAAGCCATTTTCCATAAGCAGTAATAGGACAGAGATTGACAGTGTGTGTATGTTTGTGTGTACCACCCCGTGTAGAACCTGCTTTGCATTTATGAGACACAGCTCTGTGCAGGAGTATTGTGTGTAATTATGCGACTCGCGAGTGAATGAGCGTAGGTCTTAAAACTAAACTAAACACCCCGGCGCCTCGGGGTACCCGGACACGCAGAGTTGTCATTGGCTTGAATTGTGCTGATGGGAAGAACTCTGTGGCTGAATGATGTGATGTGCTCTGCAGCAACGTACGGTAATTTATAAGACATTTATTTAATCAGGTAACATTGTACTTCAAATGGAACAGTGCATGATCAAGGTGAACCTCTAATCTTTTGCCCTGAGCTTAAATTTCAGCTGTTTTTTATCTTTGCATCTGATGGGGGGGGGGGGGGGGCAATTTTGTTTCTGGGCACAAACTTAAAGTTTTTCTCTGCTGTGAAAATATTAGTGAAATGTTAATTAATGGGCATCTTGTTGCCCTCCATCTGTTGCTGAGTGGGCTATCCTGTTGCAGCTGCAAAGGCCAATTGATCATTTCAGCATCCTGATGTGAACAAATGAAATAATTGATCACTTTGACAGTAAAGAGAATTACGAGGCAAGAAAACAGACTTATGTAGCTGCAAGGAAGGAGGTGATAAGTTTTTCAGACAACACATGCAGTAAAACGTATCTCCTCTGCTAAAGTAATATTTTACATTTTTATGTACTAATCTGCCCAGTATAATTTAATGTGGCATGGGCATCGATGTTCTGGTGCAGAGGAAAAAACTTCTGGACGTGGAATTTATTTTTCTGTTATTTGAAGCTTATTTGTTTGATTTTTTTTATTATTCTTATTCTTTTTTCATGTAGGGCACGAAAATGTTATTTTGTCATGCACAATGACAGCAAAGGCTCCGCTGACTCTAATTCTGATCCTAACACCTCAGGTTTAACTCCATTCTCTGTCACTTGCCTGCTGTAGGGTTTTTTGTTGTTTTTTTTTTGAATGGGGGTCTTTTGTCCACCTTATTTACAAAATAAATATATGAACTTTCATACATTTTTTCCAAAGCTGCCAAAAGTTCTTTTTTCCAAAGTTTCTCCAAAAGTTTGTCTGCTTGCATCAGTTTGTCACTAGTCATATGCTTAGTGCTGTGACCAGGGGTGTCAGTTTGATTGACAGGTGTACAATCAGTCCCATCACCTAAATAAAAGAACTAAAGCAATGCTGACTGATCAGGGAAATAGAAAGCTGCACTTCAGGAAAAGTCTTGTCAAAAGCAATGAGAGCGCAACCTCAAGTCATATGACTGCCAGACATCTAAGATGTCAGATACACACCATTTTCCCAGCACTCCTCATCCATCAGACATGCATACAAATACACACACATGAACATATGGACCATATGCAACTAATTCTCAGTCGATGCTGACAGGCTATGCTCCAGACACAAGTAGCTTCACTATGTGAGTAATCTACTTTAATGCATTTAATAATTTCGCATCATCTATAACAAATAAATTTATGTTTAAGGGACAGTGTAACCTCCTCGATGAGTGCAGTGCATTGTATTAACAAACCACTACTTACCCAATTGACATTATTGACATTGAGGAAACATTTTCAATGTGGTGTTTTATTGCACATACAAATTGCGGTGTGTATTAGGCTGTGACGATATGCTTTGTCCCAATTCGATTTGAATCAGATTTTTCGGGTGCCGATTCGATTTAAATTGTGATTCTCGTGTTTCTTTGATATTGCTTATTATTGTAGACTAAAAAAAAAAAGAAAAAATAACAAAACTTTTTTTGCTCATCTTTTTTCTTAATTTAAATTAGGAAAAAACAACACAGTAGCCAGACCATCTTACTACTGCTACAATGCCCTAGAAGACAATTGCAAAGAACAATAAGACAATATTAATGACAAAAATGTTATAATGGATTATTTGTATTTATTTAAAAAAAAAAAAGTCAATTTTAAAATTGCAAAAAATCCAGATATTCAATTTTTTTTTTTTTTTTTTTTTTAAATTTCCCATGCCTAATTGTGTATACATGCAATACTATCATAAGAAATGTTGTAAGCTAATTGTGATGCACTGACAAGTGCGTGCTGTCATGGTATGTTTGCTGTTTTGTGGATTAAACCAGTATCCAATTATTCCAGCAACATAAAAAGCATATTTAAATTAAAGGGGCTTTCTTTAAGTTGTTTGTTCAGACTTTGCATGATAATTTGATTGGATAAGGCTGTCCTTGGTGATGGCACACACTCTGCCTCCCAGCTCTGTGTTTCTGGCAGACGGTTTGAATCTGAAATGCTGATATCGTCAGCCCCCTGCTAAGCAGCGGAAGAACCTCACACATCGCCAGTTTGCACTCTTGTTGTCCTTCCTTTGTGGTGTAACATGCTGTTCCGTGACTGAACACGTCTAAGTTGGAGATATTTATGCATATGGTGGACTATAATGTTTGTTTGCACATTACAATGTGTACGCGAGGAAGTGCATTGGAATGAAGAATCAGGCCAAAATGTTGCACCATCTGTCGGTAGAGTGTGAATTTAATGAATAGATACACAATTAAAAGTTTAAGCATAACAAATTCCCCATGCAGAACATTTATATTTGCTTCTGCAAAAGTGATTATGGTGGTATTTGGGGTTTTGCAAACGTCTTACAGGTGCTGCAACTGTCTGCACCAATCAGGCTGCCGTAGGTACAAGCTGTAATGTAAAGCCCAGGATATGTTGACATCCAAGTGCTGCAAAGGCAGAATGCTCACACATCCAGGAAGTATCTGACAACAACTTCTACAAGAAGGAAAAATTCGGTGATTCAGCCATCCGCTCATGAGTGGAAACAGAAGCTGTTAGGAAGCACTCATCAAAGGGCCAGCGAGCTGCCTGGCTAACTTTGCCTGCTGTTGTCTGACCAGCTGACAGAATGATAGACCCTTTGTAGTGCTACTGTACCTTTTTGTCTCTGATTTCTCTGGCTCTTCGCAAATTAATATCAAGCTTTTGAAGTGAGCTCATATACTTTCCCACCTCTCCAGCTTCCTATCATCGCACCCCCCCTTACCTCTTTCCTTCCTTTTCGGTTGGCCCGCTTATCTTTCTGAATGCATTTTGCAGATTCAGACTCCCACTGAAAGATCTGAGATTCTTTAACATGTATATAGAAGAAAACAGGAACACTCCCTCTGGCATTTGAAAACTTGTCAGCAATGCATCCTCACTGAAGCAGAGACATAGCAACTACAGCTTCTTTCCATTTTTCTCCACACAGTCGACACATACACCATTGTTTTTGTCTTAAATTGTTTTCTTTCAAGCTGCTGGTTAGTCACACAAAAGGCCAGAGTGCCAAACCTGAGGGCAGTGACTAGTATGTTGTTATAGCAAGGACTGACAGTAGACTGGTTGAGTGTGTATCTATGCTTAGAGCAGCCAAAAAGCCCTGTAGTGCCAATTACACATACAGCTCTAATCTCTTGAGCAAGCCAAAGAAGAAGATGAGAGCGAAGCGGGGATGAGCAGCTGAAGAGATGAGAGATGGCAATAGCAGATAGGAGGCATGGCAAGCAAAACTAGAATTGATTGATGCAATAAAGTAATGCAGGTAGAAGAAATGAAACAGAAACTGAAAGAGGTTTGAAAATTGAAAACAGAGGCCTATTATGAAATACACAGTATGAAGAAAGGAGGAAAAAGGCTGAGAAAGAGGTGAGGAATGTAGGAGTTTTACTGATGGGAAAGATAAGGTGTTGGAAAGAGCATGAGGCCAGCTCTCAGGCTCTACACCGAGTTAGATGCAGTGCCCCCAGTCAAGACATATATCTGTCTCTCTAACTTTTATCAGTTAAACGGGTATAGCCCTGAGAGCCCCATAGGCACAACCAGAGACTTCTAACGCTTGACGTCTCTTATCCCTCAAGCGTTGTCAAAAGGCAACAAGGACTTTCTTTAATGTTATATCTGCCTGTCATGTCAGCTGCCTCCACCTCTCTTTCTCTTCAGCTTTTCTTCTTACCTTTTCATTCTTTAACCTTCTGCACACGAGCTGCGACTCAAATCTTCGCCTATTTCTCTTTTTATATTTTATCCTCTACTAAACTCCCCCCCCCCCCCCCCCCCCCCCCCCCCGACCCCCTCCCCTGTAGCATGGTAATGTTCTCTGAAATTACAGTGAGGTAAACAGAGCAGGGTGTCGAAATGAAATAACAGCTACAGGGCTGTCAGCTCCAGCGAGGGGGCCATCCGTCAGCAGGAAATGACATGTCGTCCACCCCCATCCTCCTATACCCCCTTCTGTCACACACACAGTTGGATTCCTCCTGTCCTCCTGGTGGCAAGGTGAAGGAATTATGCTCATCAAAGCCCCAGCGTAGCCTGGAGCCTTTCCATTAACCTTCTACAACACTGGTCAATGGTGAGGGGACAGACGCAACCTGCCATGACACACACACTAGAAGCAGACCGGCTTACTCTTCTTGATAACACACTCATAAAGCAGCAAGTGTGGGGTGTAAACTGTACCTTTAGTGGCATAAAAGCACATACATAATTACATTGAGAAAGGATACACACAGTTACACACAAGCGCACACACCTCAATTACCTTTTCATTCATATCCTGACAGCACGGCATGTGCAAAGGCTGACATTAAAGGAAATTAAATCTCCTCGTGGAATGGGCCAGCCCATCTCACCTCCCGTCAAAATACTCCAGTTTCCACTCCTCTCCCTAACCTTCTCATCTGGGTATTTAGGGCTTTGTGGTGCGGAACGTCATCAAAGAGAAAAGTTAGCGAGGCGGCCGTGCGTAGAGGAGGCCTCCTCGTGATAATCCCCACTGCAAACGGAGCCCTCTACAATTAGCCCACGCACCCAAATTACAGCTTCACATTCTTGTGCACTCTTCCACCGTGCATACCGTCTCATGCTTATAGGAGAAAGTGCTCTCATTCAATTGCTCACACATACACACACACACACACATACACATGCAAACTCTTATCATTGGCTTAGTCCAATGAGTGAGTGAGTCAGTCATTTAACTCTTTGATCCAGACTTCTTTTCTGCATTCAAATATGAAGCCTATCTAGCATAATCCTGAAAAACAGCAGCTCATATAAGCAATGAAACTCAAAAGGAGAGCGCAGCTGCAAGGCTATGCACTCTCAAGGGACTTACCAGGAGAGTGACACATGTACAGTAGATTTTTACAGGCCGATTTAATTAAGCCTCATTCACGGGCAAATCCTGTGTTATACAAACTCTTGTGAGATTTTTCCTCTTACATTCTGGAGCACACAAATGCAACCAACCTGCTAAGGAAGGAGTGGTTTAATTGACTTCCTGGTTAAAGGAGGAAGAAGCCACAGTCTGAGGCACCAGCTTCCTCCCAAAGATTTTAATCAGATCAAACATGTCCTGTCAGATAAGGAAGCTAATTAATCAGGGGAGGGACTGGCCCTTTCTACTGACAGATGGAAAGATGGCGGCAGGGCACTGGTGGAGACACTTCCTTTAAGCTCGTCCTCAGTCATCAACGGGAAGCAGAGCACGATAGAGAAACGGCGTTGCCTGTGGTGAATCTCAGCCTTTAAGAATTCATTCCTTTTAGAACGCCGTCTATGTAGTGTGTATGGCCTCAAACCCCCCCCCCCCCCCATATATCAGATCATATTTTCATGGCAAAATCAGCTCATCTTTAAAGGAGAATTTCTACAAGACTATTTGGGATTTAGACAAAAATACAACAAAATGTGTAGTTTTATGTAGTTCTTCCTAAATTATGTAAAATTATGTAAACTAAGTTTTATGTAATTCTTCCTAAATTCAGCAGCATTATTCATAAGTAGTTGGTGCACCACTGAACAGATTGCTAATTTTAATGATAATGCCTCTTTTAGAATCTCTTCATTATGCACATTATTGATCTCAACTAATGTTACAGACTTTTATGTCAAATCAAAAGGATGTCTAACATAACTGACGTACATTATTCACACTTAAAATGCATTTTAATGTTGGAATCTCAAAAATTGCCCTCAATCCAACAACGCTCTCAGCTTTTTAATATTATATAATGAAAGAAGATACTACATTTGAATGAAACTGACCTCATCTTTAGATTAAATAACTCATCATACTCTAATTAAATGTACTGGTTGGTACTATATTGAGTTTTACAAAATATGACTGAAGATGATACAAACTTTATCAAAATACTGCATTGTGCGTTTAGTCATCATACTACACTGTTGGTAAACACACGAAGATGTATTGCATTTGTCCTTGACGGATTTAAGTTGTTCTGGTCCTGGCCGCTGTTCAGTAAAAGGTTTTGACATGGGATTGTGAACATGAGCGACTGGCTGGCTGCCTGATTGAATGAGTCACCTACTACCTGGAGGAAGGATTGATTCAATGTGATTTGGAAAGTTTGAAAAGTATGCTAATGTGCTTGGAGCCTACAGCATCATAAATACATAATTAGCAATGCGGATGGCATTTCATGCTTAATTTAGAGACTGAGTGGCTTGAAACACAGATAGATGCATATTGTTGGGACTTGTACGGTGACAGCTCGGTGACTGATTGACTGGTGGCGTTGTCTCAAGCTGCTTTTATGTGGAGCTCACCGTACACCCTCTGCCACCTCAGGCTCAACCAGCCACCAGCTGTGCGGTTGAACACAACGAGCTGCACATGATGCAGCTCATCTCTGTCTTTCTCCTGATTTTTAAATCCAGCCATGAAGCAAGCAGACGACTTTTTACTGTCATTGTAGATATATGCATCGTAGTCCATGTTAATCCAAACTCCACTGCCATAAAAGCTGCAGATCAGATAGCTTCGTAATGTAACCAGCACACATATTCAGTCACACATACAAAGCCCGAGGCACATTGAATTATTGATTTATATCCACCTAGCATGTGAGTAGATGGGCCAAATGTCACATATTCATCCAGAATTTAGTTGCTCACTTTGCCATATTGCAACACGTTACGTCATTACCCACAAAGCTGATGAAATTTTTACATTCACGAAATATAGAAATGCAATTTTTTTTTCTAATTTGACCTTTGCTTTTCCTCTCTTTTTCTTTGACATCTCTCCCCCTTTCCCCTGCCCCCCTGCACCCCAACATCCTTCCACACAGCAACAAGAGCAGGACCCCACCAACCTGTACATCTCCAACCTGCCAGTGTCCATGGATGAGCAGGAGCTGGAGAATATGCTGAAGCCCCTGGGTCACGTCATCTCCACGAGGATACTGAGGGATGCCAATGGGGTCAGCAGAGGGGTTGGCTTCGCAAGGTAAACAAGGAAAATGAAACCATTCTTATCATGAAACTGCGCCTTTTTAGTCTCGACATGATTTGTAGTTTACACTCAAAATCCTTTGTGCAGTTTTTGTCTAATCTTATAAATTAGTTAAAAAGAAAATAAAAAGCTTTTTGTTTTAAATGATAAACCTGAAAAGCTTGTTGAGATCATTTTTGTTAAACACACTTATCAGCATAAATTGTAAATTGTAGTAAATTGTAAATACTGGAAAGCTCTCTGGAGACATATTCTAACAGTGACAGGAAATGTTAGGAAGGAACGGACCAGAATGAGATTTAGCTCATCACATGTGCACCTTTACAATCATCTTGCAGAAATAAGTTTAATAATAATAGTCCAAGTTTAATAAAAATTCCATGTCTGTACACATACACAAGTTTCCTGCCATTCATCTATCAGAATAAAGGTTTCTAACGTACTGTAGATGTGCACAGAAACAGATTCACATGTACATGAATGAATATATGAGCACTGACATTCAGTGTGCAGTGACTTGTTTAGTCTTTTTTTTTTTTCTGGAGCCTCTTTGTTTCAGTGCACCATCATGTGTGTATCTGTGTATTCATAAACATTCATGGACACTAGAAATTCTGTAATCCTTATCGTTGATTCACTGATTCAATATTCCCAAAACCATGTCCATAACTGCAAAGTTTAGTTCTTTTTTGCTACTTAGGAAAGTTTCCACTTCAACTTGTTAATCCCCCAAAGTCATAAACCGTTCTGTCCTTGTCCTCGACAGCAGCCACCAGGCTCTCATTTCTCTCCACACTTCCCTCCCTGTTTACCCAGAGGAGGCCGCTGACGGCCACATAACCGCCATCTTGCAGGGATTTTTCTTAATCACCTGCTCTGGCTGAACTCCTCTCCAATTCCCTGCTCTATTACCAGAGGTTAAAACAGGACAGACAAGCAAAAAAACACACACACACACACACACACAAACAAGGCACTTACCCACAAATATCAACATATGCACAGATAGGCCTCTACACACCCGTGCATCGGTGCACTTGCAAGTGCATGTGCACATATACTAACACACATTAAAAAGCAGGCTTTCACCTGTGCTCCCTCAGACAGGTAGGCAGCCTCCTGCAGACCAACAAGCCGAGCACAGCAACAACCTGCCACACACCACCTGTTCAAGCAGCTCTCAGTGGAGGAAGGAGGTAACGTGATGAAACGGAAGACTGAGAGCAGGGAGGCAGGGAGACATGTGTGTGAAAGACTGGTCAGGTAGAAAAAACTCATTCTAGTTTTGAAGAAGTGAAGACTATTAAGAGACATTGTTATGTTAGTAATAATATAAATATTTTGAAAGCAAACTGGAAAAAATAGATATGGATGGAGAGAACAGTAAAACATGTCAGTAAAAGTAGAAGAAAAACATCGAAAGGAGACAAAACAAATCAATGTTTTTTGTGAAATGTAAAACTGCCATTAGCTGTGTCAACAAACAGACATACAGGCAGCTGCTCGGGGCTGGACTGTGAGCAGCATTAGAGAGAGTAAACTGAGCTAAGTGTTTGTGGGCTGATCCATTACTGTTATCAGAGCCCATTACCCTGGCCCCAGCACTAATCATTGTAGACAGCAGCACCTGATGCCATTAACCAGCAGCACACATAGAAAAGCCGGCCTTTCTCACTGTCTACCTGTCCGACTCGCACCTACTGTCTAGGCCAAAAGCCTCACTGACTGCTTTGTTTCCCTGCTCGGCCCGCCTGATTTACTCTTTCACTGTTGCTGTGTATTCTTCTGATGAAGAGAATAAAGTAGAAATGGTATTAAAGACACAATAAACACCAGAGTGGTGTTCTTGGTGGAATAAAATGTGGAACACACGTTGATACTGAGAGATGAGCAGCATTAACAGTTCCAGTCACAGAAGGCCGAAAGCACACAATCCTGTATTCTGCATGTCAGAAACATCAACAAAAACATCTCAAAAAATCTCAAACAGCTTTTGTCTCAATGAAGATCCCAACTTCGTAAATTATTACTTCATACAAGGTTGTTAGGCTTTTATTAAAACAAAAGATGCACACTTAAATGCATTGCAATACATATATACATTACACACAAGCATTACATGGCATGATTGGATGTCTGGACTAAGATTTAGAAGCGTGTGTGTGTGTGTGTGTGTGTGTGTGTAAACAAATTAATAGTTGAAAGCTGCAAAACAATCCCGTTAAATAGGTAACATCATATCACAAGGTAAAGCATCAGAAATATCGCAGGTTTTCTGCATTTGTTGAAGAGTTTGTACCTGTTCATTTCATCTCGACTGAATATACGCCACATGATGGACAAATTTAAATTATTCCGGTTCTGGAGTAGTATTTTCCAGTTGCAATCTCTTTTACAGATGCAGGAGTATAAATATTTTTACCTAAATGAATGAAGTAAAAGGGCTTCAGTCTGTTCCTGACTGCATTAAACAAATAAGAGTAAAGTTTGAGCGTATGTTCTACAGATTGTAAAATCAGCATCTCAAAAAGTATGAAACAGAAAGATTTCAGACAAAAGATTAGTTTGACTTTTGTACAAAATTTATTTGTACAGAAGAAAATTATTGTTTTAATTCAAGTTATCAATCAGGGAAATTTCATGGACTTAACCATTTAAAGTCTCTGGCATTTCCTGTCTATTTGCATTTCTGTGCCTGAACTGTGCCCTTATTTCTGTGCCCTTATTTTTAGACACGAGTGGAAGTTTTCTTGCTTTTTTGTTTTTTGACCTGAGAATCCAACCTTTAATAGATTTATTTATGCAAAACAGGTTTGTTTGTTTATTTGCACCTTTCGTATCCAAGACAACTCAGTGGCAAAAATCACTATAAAATCATAAATGAATAATCAAAACCATGGTCAATTAAAAGTTACCTTGCAGATTTGATACAAATGTGCATGAGAAGAAAAATGTTTTTAACCTTGAAGTGTCTACATTTAATCTCCACTGGCGATTTGTTCCACTTGTTTGCAGTATAACAGCTAAATGCTGCTTCTCCATGTTTATTCTGGACTCTGGTCTGGTCTAGTATTTGGATCTAAGCGCTCTGCTTGGTTTATATTCTCCAAACATCACAGATAAACCACAAAACTCCCTTCAAGGATTTGTTTTTTTTTATTTATCTTTTGTTTCTTTATTTGTAGAATTCTTGTTTATTTTTTTATCATTTGTTTTTACAAAATTTTGCACATCTTCATTCCTACAAGCGATTTGATTTTTATAACTGAGCTATTATCTGATGGATATTTTTCAAATCGTTACCCAAAGTAATGTAGAATTTTGTTTATGTGTGCTTCTTTTTGTTAAATTTATTTTCCCAATTTATAACAAAATGTACCAAGTGACCAATAACAGTACAATTTTGTCCAAATTTCCCAACTAAACTGAAAATATAAAAAATACTTTATTTATCTCAGAGGGAATATTACAAAGTAAATCGAAAAATATATCAAATAGGTACATTTTTAAAGAATCCCCTTAAACAACGTTAAAAAAACTAACTTCAATCATATGTATTTACTTTTCCTGATTAAATTATTCCTCCTTGTATGGAGGTTTTTTTCTCCTTTTATCTCCCATCGTTAAGATTAATTTTCTATTAAGCTCTTTAAATGTCCCACTAGTTACCAAGAACACATCCGCAAGTTAATTGACATTTCTTTCTACACTCTGTTTTATTTAACACTATTATTTTAGTATAATTCTTAATTAAAATAAAATGTGTTTGTAAGAGCATCTTTGCAGACACAGTACAGATAGTTAACATTTATACAAATAAAAATGAAATAAAAGGGTATACCTGGTGGAAAGGGCATGAACAATTCAAATGTGATTTTTATGTTGCCATGACATCAAAGTTTGTACATATAAATGTCTCCGCCTCTAAATCTAGATGACTTCACATTGATTGTATTTAGATATTTATCATTGAAGTTTTCTGGTTTTGACTGTTAAAGCCAACACAGATGCCATGCACACAATATAAAATAATTCATTCAATTGTCTTAAAGTGTCCCAACCCCTTTCCAGTGTGTGTATTCTTATTCAGTTGGATATTTTTGCTAATCTAATTGTGACCTTCTGAGTGCTAGTGATGTGCACGTGGCCAGTTGCTGCGATCAGTGATCAGCTGAGTCAGATTGGCTGCTTTGTGTCAGTTTTCCCAAACACACACACCGGACAGAGGCAGAGGAGAGAGAGCTGGTCAATGAGATGGCGAGAGAGAGAGTTGATTATGCCATGAAGTGTACAAGATTACATATTTAAAAATATACTTGAAGGGAAAGGAACGACAGGAGCATGGTGATGTGCACTGGGCATAATAGAGAAAGAAAAGAATGGACAGAGAAGGAAGGAAAGGAGGGCATGGAAACTGAGAGAGATGGGGCAGGAGAGTGTGAGGGTAATGGTGAAAGATGGAGGAAATAACCAAGGTTGAAAGACGGGGAGGAATGAGAGAGACGTCAAAAAGAAAGGGTGTAGACAGGCCGGGAGTAAGATGGATGGGACGGAGAGAGTGATAAAGAAGCTATGGTTGGGAAAAAAAGAAGGATGAGGGTAGCGATAGGAGAGGGATGAGAGACAGAGGACAGAGAAATGGGAGGCTGACAGGATGATATGAGTATTTCAGGAGGTGAGGCTGAAAAAAAGCATGAAAATCTGAAATGCGATGAATTCTGGACATTCCAGGAGCATATAATCATAAAGGCACAGCAATCGCTCACGCCTCCTTCCAAAGCAGTCCCATTATGATGTCAGTCCTCTGTGCGCACGAGGAGATCTGAAATGTGTTGTGTAAATCGTGTGCAAATTCATGCTGAAGAGTGTTTATTATTAATATGTCACAACGGTTCAACACACCAGATTTTTCTAACAAACTTTGTGCAGAGAAATGGAAATCCAGGTCTGAGACTCATCACTGGCCTTCCTTTTTTGATTATTATATACTTCATTTCAGGAGAATTTACTGTCTGTCTGAACTTTGTGTTGGACGGTCGGTCGGCTTGGGAAACCTTCCCCACCGATACCTTTCCGGTCTCAGATAGAGTGGGTGTGTGCTGACCAGCAGTTCAGCGTTCACACCCACATCACACTGACACTGAGCGGCTGAGCAGAGGTCAAAGAGGAGACGGCCATTGTGCTTCTCTTTTCAGCTTAGCTTTTGTCATGTGCAGGTTTTGTAGAAATTCTTTCATGTGTGCAAAACCATTGTTACCTCACATTGTCCATTTGCATCTAATTTTGTAGTAGATGGTGCCACCCCCGCTGATCTGTGACAACCAGTTACTATAAATGTATTAGTAGATAGACGATGCTTGGAAAATTTTTCATTTGGCTCAAAGCTCAAGTCAGCATTATAGTAGAAAACAAGAAGTCTTTGTAAATTTCACCTGTTATTATGTTTGTCCAAATTAAAATGTGCAAAAGTAAAGAAATAAATGTATTTTTACTTGGATGATGTGTTCAGGTATTTCTAATGGGCTCAACACACCGGAGCAACATTGCATGTTCTCCATTCATTTCTGATAGTGATGAGGCAAAAATGGCTGCCTTGTCCCGCCAAGTGACAGGAGACATTCGTGCATGTGAAATTTCACACGAGAAAGTTGAAAAATGTTCAACCTATGCCGCTGCTGCGTGCCACTACAACCAGTCAACAAGGTTTTCACTGACTGTTCAAGTAAAATGTGAATTTTTCTGGATCGGCCTTGAGATCTGACATCAGATGATGATATTCATGAGGATGTTTCATTGTTTTTAAAATAACATGAACCCAGCATTTTATTTTTTTTTCTTTTGTAAAGTAGCATTAACGGCAAGATTTCTGTCAGTTCAAGCAAAACCTTCCGTCTTGTCATTCTTCATGCTTTATCCGTCGCGTACTGAAGTTAAAATGCCAGAATTCCCTCCAGTACCATAACCAATCAAATTTCTTTGAGACAATTGATCTGAGAGTGTGATGCGCGACACTGCCGCTGTCGCTGCTGTTTTGTCGTTCCCCGTGTGCCGAGCACATAACGCTGTTATCAGTGAAGTTGGAGGTTAATACAGGCTGAGCTCCAAGAAGTTGCTCAGCCCATCTAGTAAACCAGGCTGTCCAGCTCCAGTCCTTGAGGGCCACAATCCCGCAGGTTTTCAATGTATCCCTGCTCCAACACACCTGACTCAATAAAATCAGTCACTGTGCAGAATTTCTCTGGCTGTTGGATCCATTTAAAACAAGCCATGTGTGTTGGAACAGGAATACATCAAAAACCTGGAGGACACCGGCCCTTGAGGACATACTTTGGACACCCCTGCAGTAAACAGTCCAACACCTTCACTCATACAGAATGGGGAGGATGTTTCTGTTTCCATGGTTTGAAGCATAAGTTTTCATGACTGATGTGAAAAAAAATATGGTGAAGTTGAGTTTTTATGAGTATAAAAGTATTTTGAAAGAGAGCTGCTTGTGTTGTTGCTAAAACAACAACAACCACACCCACATTTGATTACAGAAATCTTAAAGAAGATTTAATCTGCTCTAGAAAGACTGTGCCATGTTTCATCACGCAGCCTTCATGGAAGAGCTATCAAAGCAAAACCTTTCCTGCATCCTCAACACAACATCAACTTTACCAAGTCTGGAGATGGACATTAATGTAAATATTATACCAATTCAGTGGACTGATGAAGTTAAAATACAACTTTTTATGCATGAAGACCAATGGGTACAGAATTTAATAACAAAAACAGACCACTTCTTCAGTTGTGAACTTGTTGTCACACTCCAGGCTTGTGTTGCAAGCAGCAGTGTGTGAAACAGTTTCCCAGTAGCAGGATGAATGAATTCAATTAAATACCAGCAAACTATGGAAGTAAACATCATACAGTATGTAAGGAAGCTGAAGATGAAAGAAGGATGCTGTATACAGTGGGATAATAATCCCTAATACAACGCTGAATCTACAATGGACCGGCTCATGAAGTGCAAACCGAAGACACCACAATCCCCTGAATGAACAGTTTGGAGAAAGGATGGAAAAGTTTACCAGCTGTGATGGTCCCGGTAGGGATTGCTTTCAAGTAATGACCGTACAGGATGCCGAGAGGGAATTAAGCACATTTTCCCTTTTGTTGTTTTTAAACTGTAAAAGGCTGATATTAAAAAAAAAGAATAATATAATAAAGCAAAAGGCTTAATGTTTCACCTGCATTCACAAAGATTTCAGATAATTTGGTATCCAAACTTTAGCATTCAACTGTTTTGGCCTTTATTAGAGTAAAAGGGTTGGCATTTTTAGGGGCTAAAATGATTTTTCATCAGTGCATGAATAGAGAATGTGTGTGTATATGCCAACAAACTGTAGGCTTGTGCATCACATGTGTTTGATATATTTATGTACATGTTTTGAAGTAATGTGTGTCTGACACAAGTGTCTGTAGGCTTGTGATGTAAGAGATCAGAGCCCCCCTGCTGGCCAGCTGCTTGGCCTGTTTGCAGCCTTTGATCCAGTGTCTGGAGGAGTGAAGACAAGTCAGTCAGTTTCCTGCATTTTTTTCTCCTCCGCCCGTCTGAAATCAGACTATTTTATCCAGTCAGCGTAAGCTTGTCATCTCTATCTTCTCCTCCTCCTTACCTTCCTCTGCATTTCTGCCGCTTTCACACCTGCTCCTCCTCTTTTTCGATCCTTTGTATTTTTTATTAGGCATAGGGAGAGGCTGCATCACAAGTCTTTCCCTGAAAGCCCTGAATTTCATTATGAACCTCTTTGGCATGCAGACAATGATGTTCTGCAGCAGATAGAAACAGAAACTCCGGATAGTCTTCCTGGGATTTTTAGAATAAACGTACTGATCCGAGCCATCCAGGGGGACGCATTAAGTTATTCTTTACATCTGCATCGTTGACAGTATTTACCTCATGTTCCAAATATGAATCGAACCTTTTCCATCTGGACGTCATGTCATAAAGAAGCATTCATATGACCCAAACAGCAGCCCTATGCGGTTCCCACACAAAGTGAGAAATGCATCGGTGATTGGGCTTTTTGTAACTACAATCGTTTTATTTGAACTTTTCCCTCATATGGGCAACACATATTTCAAATTGAACTCTTTGTATCACTTTTCATTGCAGGATGGAGTCTACAGAGAAGTGTGAAGTTGTGATACAGCATTTCAATGGGAAATACCTGAAAACCCCACCAGGCATTCCAGGTGAGTCTCACTTAAAGCTTGTCTTACAAGAAAACATGTAATAGGTGTTGAAGAAAGGAAGCGTTGAGTGACAGTTTGTGTGTGTAAAGTCAGGGGGACTGTTTGCTTGTTGCTGTATCAGGGGGCTCAGTTCCAGCTAGCCTTAATTTTCTTACTTACTGTCTGAAACCAAGATAATTAAGACTGCGTATGAAGAGAGTAAAAGTACTATCGCTGTTCTTGCCTGTTGTGCAGCGGTGGTGCAGAATCCACTCCTTCTCATAGTCTGGCCTGAGTAAATGCAAAAGACTGAATGTTTGGTTTCCAGTAATACTTGATTCATCCTTGAGGGAGTATAGTTTAGTTTCCATGCGATGAGAATGTTTATTCATGTATCCAAATCATAGTCACGTCATCAATCAGGAGATCCTGAGACGGCCTTAAATGTAAACATGAATGTAAACGTTTTTCTGTCGAGGATATCCACAGATCCACAGGGTAAACATTACGTGCCAGCCCGAACCATGCATACACTCCCATCCCTAACGCGCTTTGTTAGTCCTAACCCTGACTGTCTGCAAGTGAGTCAGATGGAAACACAAAAACTTTGGAAATCATTGTCAGCTCAGTCTCGATCCCGCTGTCCTTTGTGAGTCCGGACATGAACACGATTCATTGCTCTCTTAATTGCTCCATGAAGAGAGATACACGTGAAATGTTGTCATGGTACAATTATGGAGGCTTTACTGTGAAACTACGGTATTTGGACCAACGTAAGTATTATATCTTCTGTTATTAGATCAACTTAAACTCCTCTGTTGAATTCAGTTACTCTCCTTTGACCCGTTTAATTTCTTTAACAGAAAAATGATCACCTTTCTAATTCAGTTATAGAGATGTCTCATCACAGCTCAGCTGGTCAGCCGGACAGATTGTGTCCACTCTGATGTGTGACACCTGAAGCTAATCGTCGTGGCTTTTGGCTCAATAGCTGAGATTATTTAGCTGGACTCTTATTTCTCTCTGTGTTACCTTCTTTTTTTTCTCCCCAGTGGTACTCTTGCTGCAGACTCGAACTTCTCGGTCAGGAGAAAACCCTCTTAATATTCACACTCATGCCTCTGTGCTGTTCTTTGCAATCTACTTAAGAGCTTGCACTCTCGCCTCTTTCCTCTTCTGCTCCTGCTCGGTGTTGCAGTGTCCTCTCTCCTTCCTTTCTCTTTTCTGAAGTCACCCTTTAGAGAGCAGCCAAGGAGAAAACAGGCAGGGAAAAGTGGGTTAAGGAAAGAATGTCACGAAAGATGTAGACACAAGATTACAACCCAATGTGTGTTTTGCACAGAAATGTTTCTGTGTCCAACAAGGCATTATAATTCCAGAAAGAAGGAATAGTCGGGAAGCAAAGCAAGTCTTCAGAAGTGTAAGGGTGTCAGGGGGTGGCAGCCAGAAAAGGAGGATAAAGATATGAAAGTGTCAGAAAAAAAGGTCTTGATGTAAAAAAAAAAAAAAAAAAATGCTTTTCAAGCACTTTTGAGGCCAGGTGGTGCAGCACTCACATTCTCCCTCTCTGCATCCCAGCAGCATGTGCAGGCCAGAGAGGATGAGACTGTGAGATCTCATTCGCCGCTGTTGCATTTTTATTAACAACACTCACACCTTCAACCAGCAGCCCAGAAACGGACCCATAAATCGTTCCCCACTATCCAGTAATATCTCAGAAAGAGTGGATTTAGAATGTCCATATGTGCTCAGCCACTGCATAGCCAGCAGCCATTAAAGGCAAGGTGAGCGGTTATATTGAAGTTTAGCCGTAATAGGAAACCTTTAAAGCTGTAATATCAGGCTGACCTTCGCCTTTAAGGGTCTATCTCCCTGCCGCTCAGGCTTTATTATTGTTAATGGATTGTTCAGGCTTGTGCCAAGCATGGAGATTTACCGCCCTGATCGAGGAAATCCTTCTGTTGAATTAAGAATGGTTAAATTTACAGGGTCTGCTTTGGTCTGTTGCTACTATGCTTCCCTCTAAGGGGTCTATGAAATCTCCCTCTTCCTTGCTTTGTTCTTGAATAAGCGCTTCCAAAAACTGGCCTGTGGAAAAGCATAGCTGCTTTTCTTTTCTTCACTGTTGTGATTTCAGCCAGAGAGCAGCATAAGTTAATCCTTCAGAGGATTTTTATGGTAAATAAAAGGTTGAACTTAATTTCTGTCATGTTTGCCATTTTTTATGTACCGGTAACTTCCACTAGTATTCTAGTCTGCAAAGTAGTTGCTTGGATCTTAGATAGTGAAAGAGCCTGAGGGGGAAGAAATACAAGCAGCCAATAATCAGACAAGTTCTAAACAGCCTGACAGCGGATAGGTGCGTGAGCCAAAACACGAGTCAGAACATCAGAAATCAATCAAATCAGTAACATTTTCTGAATGAAAACTCTTCTTTTGTTACATCCCTTACTGACCTCTTTGTTCACTGTAAATAGTTCCCAGATTTCACCACATGAACTGGATGACTACAGTTTTGATCTCCGTGAGCAAAACGTCCACAACATTTAGGTTGTTAAATTGATGAAACAATTAATGTTGAATTATTTGGGTCTTTTTTTTTTTTCCTGATCCGTTTTCAGTTCATGAATAATGAAGGTTAAGGACTTTCTGTTTTGTATTTTTGAAAAGGAGTTTGAGTGAGAGAGCTGTTCCTTTCCTCTCTGACACTGTCCATGTTGCCCTTCTGTCTGCTAAATGGGGATTTCTGGACATTCTTCTGTTATCAGACTCAGATGTTCCTCTGCAAAGGACCCCGAGGGCTGTTCCGGTTTCTCACAGATGCAGTGTGTGTGTGGTTGCGTGCACACCTTCTGTGTGCTCACGTTTAGATTTCTTTCAGTGTTGAGACTTCAGCATGCATGCTCACATTTAGCAGTTTAAAGCAGGTACACCAGCCTCCTGTGCACTGACAGTCTCTACAATTTTGTGTGTGTAAGTGTCATGGTGGTGGGATTTCCCCTGAGCCCTTTGCTATGCAGGCCAGCTTCCTTATCCATCCTGCTTTGACATCTCAGCAGCACCCACCGGGATGGGCTCCCACCACACATAGCACAGCAGGATCGTCTGAGTTGCACTTTCACACGTGCATGGCTACGCTCGTGCGACAGCCATGACTGTACTGTTTGAGTTTTGACACAAACACACACATAAACACAAACATCGTCATGCACCGATGATTTTGACCCAAATAGAATGTCAGCATCCATATAATGCTAATGAGAATGTTTTTTACCCCTCACAATTTAGTGTTTAAACATAACCCACATCTCAAAGTGACTGTGGGAGCACACACAGGAACAGTATTCCTCATATGCACGCACACACATCTCTATGCTTTCCCACCAATCCTCTCCAGCCTCTATCTGACACGCCCATGCATTTCCATCTCAGCCACTCAATCACACATGTCAAGTCGAGAGATGAGGATGTGTGTATGAGGTTGTGCATGCATGTGTGTTTAGGGAGTTGGCGTTGTCATCGCTGCCCTCCTCTATTCAGGTGTGTCCAGTCTCGATAGAAGAGGATATTGAGTTGTAACCCAGCTGTTCCACACTAGGAAGTGCATTTCTGGATGTCATGTGCCAGGTCATTAAATTCAACTGACCTTGGGAAAACAAATGACGAGGAAGCCACCATCTCGACAGGAAGTTAACGCTGAGTTACAGATAACACACTAAATCAGGGAGCAGGAACATATGGAGCGGAGCAGGGAATTGTGGAGAAGCTAGCAGATGGCAGCTAATAAGGCCATAGACAGGTTTCACGCATTTCCCGCTTTAATTTTAATGTAATGACATCTAACTTCCTTATGATTACAAGAGATATTGAGCTGATTTCAATGTAGAGATGCATTAGCAGATGGTAGCTAATGATACTTACTTCCCCCTTTTTTTTTTTTTACTGCAAGTTCTGAATAAAATATGTGTAAATGCATTTCATCAAATACTGACCAGTATGTTTCTTTGCCTTGAGTCAAGCTGTGTTTGCATTATCTTTTAGCAGCAAGCCTTTACTTGTAATTTTCTCTGTTTGATAGGAATAATTGGTCATAGAAAGTCTCATTTTGATCCACTCTATTTTGTCCCACAAAGCCGAGCATTTCGAATTCAGCCCTGAAGCACTTCAGAGAATAGAAACCCTTCCTTTTCTAACATGGCTTTTACAGTTTAGCATACGGTATGCTGGCACTCCATATGCAACAACAGCCGGGTGGGCTTAAAGGACAAGCAAAGTGAAGTCAGAACGAATGAATCAAACACCAACGTCCTGTCACTTTGAACCCTGTAGAACATACCGTGCACATTTATTGGGAATTATATAGCTTGAGTCATATAATTAATCTAACATAAATATACCCCATGCTTAAGTATCGTGCATTATATGACTATCTTTTTTTTATCCTTTATATCCCCTTTGCAGACATGCACCACTCTCCATTAATCACAACTGCTGAACATGATGGTGTTATGTGTCACTCCCCCCAGTGCTCATCTGTAACATTTTGTTACAGCAGTCTAACAAGGTAGAAGCTCGTAACGTATTCCTATCACTTTCAACAGCTCCAAGTGTGAACCGCTGCAGTCACATTAATGCACATGTAGCGCAGCAGCAGTGGGTTAATTTGACACATGATCAGGTGTTAAAAGAAACGCGATAGAAAGCGTTATTAAATAAAGACCAGAGCTGGTTTAATCTTCAATTTTGTGGATTTACCTTTGATTTTTTTTGAAGCAACACACAGGCAGATTTCTCTTCAGAAACTGAACCAAAAAACAAGCAGATGCGAAGTGATCTGTGATGCCGAAGCTTTCTTTTTCTGTTGAATAGATTAATCTTCTCAAGTGCAACCTATTTGACACAGTATTCCATGTTAGTTTTAATGTTATTTTTCATGGGCAAAACAACATGTTAAAGTGGCTTTCTGATCATTAAGAATGTGTGTTGACTTATTTTGATGGCACAGTGAGGAAAGAGAGGAAAAGAAAGACTGAGAAGCACAGAGCAAGAGAAAAGCCGAGATCAGACTGACTGTTACTGACTGGAAAGAGCTTAGAGTACTGGTAGGATGCAAGATGGATGCCAAGTTAGCCATTATTTGGCTAATTATTATCATTATTAGGCTAATAAGAAAATCTATGCCAAACTTCAGTAGCTTTTCTTTTATTTAAAATAATTTAATTCATGATTTTATTGAGATTTTTGCTACTTGTTGCTGCCATTTAGGACTTCTATTCTGTTTTATTTTTTTCTTTGCACCATCTGTAAAGCTTTTAATGTTTTACATCAAGCATTTTGAATGGTCTTGTTTTGTCACATGAACTGTGCCGTATAAACTTGCCTTGCCCTCTTTAATATAAGAAATTATGATGTTTTGGTGTGGACATGGAAATAGCAAAGGTAATTTGTAGATGGTGTCCTTAATAAAAGTTAAAGGTCAAGTTTTTATCAGGTTGATACTGCTGCATGTAGTGAGTTGGTTAGTTCAGTTTATGATTTATATCACATTAGCAGTGTGACTGTATCCATCACTCTCACAGGTGTCTGTGTGAAGTGTGACAAACAGGAAAGGGATCAATATCTCCATGGCTAAGAGCCTTTGCTTGTATCTGTTTGCTTGTATCTCTTCTGGGAGAAGAATTGAACTGTTTATGTGAACCACATCCCAATCTAATCAGTTTTTATTTGAGAAAATATAATGTTACATAAATAAAATGTTTTAATGTCATCCTCTAACTGGAATTGTTCGGACATCCTCATTAATGAAACATAAGTAAAATCTGCATGTAATGGTCCTGCATTCCAGTAACTTCTTCAGAAATATGCACCATATCACTGAGATATAGATGCATCCCATCAACTATCCAGGTCAGGTTTGTTTGTTGAGGCCTCGTTGATATGAGAGGTGCGTAGCAGTTGTCCAACAAGCTAGTCACAGAGGCCTGCTCCAGCCGCTCGGCTCGGCCCACGTCTGATTGTGATTCAGAGAGAGGGACATGATCGATAGCCCTGATGGAGCACTACGGCTGTTTAGGTATTCTGTGCAATGCGGCAGCGGCACTCCCTGTCGCTGTTGTTGGCTGTGAGCATGCATACATGCGCACACAAACAAAAAAACTTGTACAACACATGTTGCACAATCTGCTTCAAACACATCCCCTGTCTGTGATTTCACATGTGGATGCATTCACATTAATGTTAGCATGTGTTCTGAGCATTAAGATTATTGTCACACAGATGACACTCATACACAGTTTACTCCTTTCTTGGAAAAGATCAACTTTGTACCCGGAGAGGAGATAAAAGAGTTATCCTTGTTTTGACTGGTTGTGGATTTACTCAATACACAAAATAAATAGAATTTATGAAATGTGACTACAGCAATAAACTATACTGAAGTGAGCCCAACAGGGACGTGTTATGATTTACACTGCAACCCTTTGCACAGGGAAAGTCAAAGGAAGTGCAGATAAAAAGTGATTTAATCCACCGGCTCCACGGAGCCTCTCTGATTAAAGCTCTTCGTCCCACAATGCGTTAAACAGCTTAGAGATGACACCCAATGGTAAATGTAATTTGAACCGGAGATACATTAGCCTTTGTTTGGTTTTGGCAGGTAACTAATCTCATGTGCATACCATACTTTGTGTCTGCAGTGGTAAAAAGATAACCTTTAAGACACTGTATGTGCTGCGCTGCTTAGTAAATTGCTGCTCTTTGTAGGATTTACGTACCAGTAATATTATAACAAATACACAACAGCTAAATAAACAGTGAAATGTGTTCTTTAAGTGACTCAATAGTGTTTACCCTTTAAAAAGTAAAAGACAGTTTTTTTATTTTTAAATCTTTGCAAACAATGATTCAGTCCAGACTGAATGTTCAGTAACACTGCTGCTTCTTCCTCCTCACTTCCGCTGTTGTTGCTTGTTCCAAAGTCCTGCTGCCAATATGGCAGCAGAGCTCAGAGTCTGGTCCAATATTGTCCAATAGATGCTGGATAAATAATGAAAACCACATCAGGAAGGAGCCACTGTGGCCCTGAGAGATGGAACCAAACAGAAACATGCAATATGTCCAAGCTTTCCAGCTTTTTTCTGGAGCAGCGCTCTGGCGTCGCTCTGTTTCATTTGATCTGTTTTTTGAATTTTGTTTTAAAGCAGAGTGTTTTCTGTCTGATGTCACTCATTCTTATCTTTAAGTTTTCTTCACTTAGGCCCACAGTAAAAGCCAAAATGTTCCTTGCTCATGTAAATGTCCCAGACAAGACTTGAATGTGATTGTTTGAAAATCAATTTCAATCACATTTCTCATTTCCTGATTTGTTGTCCTGATCTCTCAGAGGTCCATGCTACGCTCTGGCGTTATGCGAACAACCACATCCGTCTTGCATAGCTCCAGACAGACTTCACAGGCACCACAGTACATTCAGAATCGTCCAAAAGACGGCCCTTAACTGCAGCTGCTGGCCCGACAACCCTTCCCATCATTACTTGCAGAAACACAGAATCTAAACCCCTGGGAGTGGTGGGTGTTTTTCCTGGGAGGGGAGGGGGATGCTATTGCAGGAAAAGAAAAAGATTTCCTCCCTGCTGGCATCCTTACCAAGGCAGCGGTGCCAAGATAGCAGAGACAGCCCACGGTATTAAAGCGTCCCTCGCTGAATTAAGGCAAGTCCCAAATCACTTGGTAAGTCACAAAAAGCCCTTCTGAAACTGTCAGTCATACTCGAGTAATCTATGTTAATGTCTGCCATTCCTCCCACGTTCCCCCAGCTAATAACTGGCCTGTCGGCAGGCCCATTTCTCTCCCCTATGGCATGTAGATTTAATGTGCAGCCAAGTAGGTTGGTGGCTTGGCTGTCAGTGTTTCTCAGACATGACTGCTTTTCTTAATACACAAAGGCACGTATTTCCTATGCTACATCTGTGAATCATGTGTTAGTGCTGATCTGTGAATTGTAGTGGCTAATCTTTTTCCTTCTTCCACTCTGACAGAAATAAAAGGTCAAAAGCTTTATGTATTGATAACTCATTTATTGCTTTTGTCACCGATTGTAAAGTCGCTATATTTCTGTCTCTGTCTGTGACCATCAATGGCAATCAGACAGCTTTTCAATAAACCCTGCCACAGACAATAATTAGGCACCAAATACCCCCTTTCAAATGCACTTATCAGGATATTGCATCATAATGAAATCTGTCCTCGTAGCTCAAACCTTCCACCCACAACCCCTCATTTCACACGCCACCCATTAGGGGCAGGACACACAGGAAGTTATTATTGGCATCCCCCAGTAAATCAGACAGCTTCCTGAAAAAAGGATCAATTTCCCCCGATGCACTTTCTCATTATAACCTTATCTCGCCTACAGACAATAATCTGGATTTGTCACGCTTTGTTTGTTTTGCCACTGAACTGTATCATTCATGAGCGAAGCCAATGGCTTGCAGAGATGAGGAGGAGCCGTTGTGAGTGGCTCCGTCACCAAGATATAAAGTATTCACCTACTGCCGTCTCCTTCCACAGAAAATAATATGAGCCCTTTGATTGGCTTCAAAGTTTGTTTAGGCAGAGGAGAGGAGCTCGAACTCCTGGAGGGGTTCAGACAGGAAGGATCGACTTTGCTCTCCACTCAACCACATCTTAAATGGAAAGAGACTGATTGAAGGGCAGTTATCATGAGGAAAAGATTGATAACGAGAGAGTAATAGAGAGAAAGCATGTGGAGGGAAGAAATGTATTAAGAGTTGAAGATGTGTGACAGAAATAAGTGAGGGTGATAAAAAAGAACAGATGGAAAAGGCCAGAGAGGGGAAGAAAGAGGTGGGTGGTGCAGCAGAGAGAGGCATGAAAGTTGGATCAACCTGTGCTTTTGGAAGGTTAAATTTGAGCACAGTTTAGGTTGCTGCATCTCTCGCAGACGAGATGAAAGGATGACATTGACTGTGCGACCGCTTCCTGAGCTTGACCCCTGTGACACTGGCCCAGCTGTTCGCCAAGTTGATCCCCCTTCTGTCTTTTTTTTTTTTTCCCCTCCCGCCCTGCTCATACCTCTCCTTGCACTTTTTGTTGCCCTTGCTTTTATGCTCTCCCTCATCCACCCCTCCCTCTCTGATCTGCCCTGCTGCCACTCTTTCATCCCTCACTTTCTCTGCACACATTCGCTGTCTTACACTAAGCATCACACATATTCCTGCACATGCCTCCCTCATACTCATGTTTCTGAATTTAAACAAATGGACACACACACACATACACACACAAGTAATACAGATTTTATTTGTGTCAAATGTTTTCTTTGTTTCTTTGTTTGACATGAGTTCAGCCTGCTCATTGATGTGCTCACCTTTCTTTTATGCAGCGAATGTGCTGACAGAGTGGACAGCTGACTGATATGACACAAGTTTTTTTGTTCTTCTGTTTACATTTTTTTACACATCAAAGCAGAGAAGCAAGAAAGGTTACAATGTAAACTTGAGCTTGGAGAAAAAAAAAGTGTTTTACTTCTAGGTGTTAAATGCTGACGAACTTATTTAACAGCCATGTATGAAGGATACGATGCTTCAAATTGTACTTTAACTAACTGAGCTCATGTAGGCAACAGCTACAGGAACAGGTCTGCTGAGTGACTGCTATGACTGCAGTCTTTTGTAAATTTGTTGGTTTTGGCAAATGCACCATCCTGAATCACACCGGTTGCCTCCAAATTTGCTGCATGGAGTCTGACTAATCCTCATTCTAAGCCTTGAAGAGGGCAAGCTTCAGTGATGTGTTCCTTCGTTTGATCCTCTCAACAAGCACGCAGCGGTCTTGCTTTACCTGTGAAGACTGCCCAAGCAAGGGTTACGGACAATCCTGAATCTGTAGAGGATTGAACACTGTGTCCTTGGGAGGTTGGAACTTGTGAAGTGGGATCTCAACACTAGATGTTTTTTTGCAGAAATCTAAAATCCCCCTTCGTTTTCTTGTACGTCCACCATTCTTAAAGAAAAAATCCCAGTGAATTTTTGTAGAATCCATGTTTTTCCTCTCTCATTACCATGAGATCAACAAATATGTGAGTATGGGTGAAATGCCTCATTGACCACAGGATTTATCACAGGATTTATTGTCATGAGATTTATCTATGTTTTTCTTTAGGAAGGCATCTCGCCATAATGCTTCACGTGCAAACTACAGCAATACAAGACAGTTTACTGATGTTCATGAAATGTTTTATGCATAACTAATACAAGTAAAGTTATTCTATATGAAGATTTTAATGAAGCAAGATTTGTGTACAGCATAGCAGCAAAGACACATAAAATAGACTGAGGAGCAGAGATAACATTGTTTTGGTATAACTGCTGAAAGTGTTGAGTAGTTCATTGAATAATCACGCCCACCTTCCACCATTCTGTTTCTCTCACTTTGTTTAGTGGTGGTTCATGTGGTTACAATATGCTAATGTTTCAGAGTTGCATCAAATGAAGGCTACCGTAGTGGTGAGGACATGATGATTACATGATGTGCATGGGACAGATCCTGGTTTTATGTTAGAGTTTTGGTTTACTTATCAACAGGTCAACCTTGAAAGCTGAATATTAAGGAAAATTGGGACCTTTGGGTCTAAACCTGCTTCATATAGATTTATTTTAGTTTCCCTTCAAGAGAGCTAAATTCTATGGGGGAGATATGTGAGTCACAAACTGATCAATGAAAGCAATATTTTACTGTCATTGTCCACTGGCAAACGAGTATAACTTAGCTTATGTGTCTTTTCTATAATCCAGCGCTCCCAAAGTTGGTCCTCAAGGGCCAAAATCGTGCAGGTTTTCAATGCATCCCACTTCCCACATACCTCGTACACATTCATTTGATTCATTTGAGTCAGGTCTGTTGCAACAGGGATATATGGAAAACCTGCCTGGACATCCCTGATATAATTAAACAGAGACTGACTTACTGACCCTCACTAAGATTGTTTAATTGTCAAAGTAGAACTGATAAACCAACCTGTTTTGATGAGAACAATGACCACATCTTAAATAGGTTAACAGGTAATCAGGTTCAGGCCCATACAGCCTGTGTTGTAACAAGATAAATTACCAGGTTCTAATTATTACCAGATCTCTCTGTTCGTGACTCCGCTCTGACTTTCCCTGTTCCTGGTAGAAAATAAATTGCTTCACCTCTATTCATTGATGTTGTAATGCCACCCACAGAGCTGGACCTTACTCATCAGCACCATTCAAGATTTGTCACCACACTCCAATTTACCCAGTTTAGTAAATTTGGCCCTAAGATGCAGACAGAAGTTAACACAACAGCTGCTGTAGTTTTGTCACTGTGAGCACATTCCTGTTATGGCGTTTATATTAAACTCCACCAACATAAACATTCATACCAGCCATTGCATTGTTTAAATGACTGTGTGCATAAAAACAATACAAGGGGCTGTGCTGGTGGGGGCTTGCTGTTGCTAAATAATAGGGCTGTTTGACGAAAGGATCTATGGATTTGGGGGTTTTATCAGATGGCTAAATACTGTGCAGCCATTTATAACACGGGATTTTGCAGCTCTTATCGTGCTAGGAATAGATTTATCGCAAGGTAAACATCAGAAATACACAGTGCTACAAAGTAATCTAGCAGGAATGTACCTTATTTGATTGGCTAGATTATGTTGCACTTAAGTGAAAGTTAGGGCTAGTTTCCCAACTCCAGATGTGCAGTCAGACTGGTTGCCTTTGAGTAAGAAGGTTTTTTTTTTCCTCATTAGTTCTTCTGTTGTTAATCTTGAGTCATATTTGCTTGTGGGTTCCCAGTTTCTATTAAAAAAAGAAGTTATGATTTTACACATATGCCAAAATGCAAATGCATTGTTCTGCAGTACAATAATAGTTTAACAGTTTCAGGTTTTTTTTGTTTTTTTTTACTGCAAATTTAACTCTGCCATACTCTAGAATCAGACGTCAAAATCACAATTATATGGAAGAGCCACTCAATTTTTTCTCTAAATCCTAAAAGGCAATCCACTCCTGTAGAAATGAGGGCTTCAAATGTGCAGGTTATCTTCCCAGATCCGTAGATTCCAGGTTTTAGCTATCACTCAACTTAATCTAATGCAGGACCCGAGGCAATGCATTTCTTTTCTAAAGAATAATATTCAGCCTCTGAGCAGATACAGTAGGTCACTGAGCTCATAGCCTTCTGCCAGCCTGCCCATCCACCAGAATGAAGATTAAGTTTGCTGAGGAGGATAATCATGCTCCAAGGTCTCTGTGGTATGCAAGCAATTCAGCAAGCTTACTTTTACTGGTTCACTGGTCAGCTCTTTGCTGTTCCCCCACCTTTCATCATGAAACATCAGACTATCAAGCTGCATTATCCCGAACACTTGCGTATGATTCATTACAGCTCTCTGTTTACCACTCTGATGTATTTTTAGCATGGTTTAAGGTATGAAATGGAAAATAAAAACAAACAGCGATGAGGCAGCCAGGTCATCTGACTGCCCAAAATTGACTTATTGTATCCTGTGGGTGTTTGCGTCAGGGAAGTAGGACGAAGGAAAAAAAAAAAAAAAAAGGCAAGGCATCAGTTACACCAGGCCACGTCACTGTCACCGTCCCGGGACACAGAGGGCAGTGAGATAAATCTAGCTGCTGTCCCTGAAATAGAGCTGGAGCCTCCATTGGAACAGGACGCGGGCTGTTTGGGAACAAGCAGAGGTCACGTTGGTCAGCAGAGTTATTTCTGTAATGCCACTGGACCTCCAGGAGTGGATGCCTATTCATTCATCCGATAGCCAGCCAGCAAGTTAGCGGACACACACAGTGACAGAAAAAAGAATGTGCACACACTTCACAGGCTCTGCAAGTGGACCATCAGCGGGAGTGGGACATGATCCATTCAGTGAAATTTACTGTGATAGTATCCAAGTTGCCAGCGTGTTTGTCATCTGGAGCTATTTGTGTCATTTTCTTTATATGTGAGTGTGTTTGTATGAGACCTGCCTGCTGGTGTTTGAGCTGAAGGACGATGGAAACACACCTGGTTGCTCAGTGACCTCATGTCTCAGACAGAGTGTCTCTGTCTGTCTCTTTCCTTTGCTGGCAGTACAGCACATTATGGCTATTGGATCACACTTACAGTTTATTTCTGCTGCTTTTACTAAGCCCATATAGATGATTTACTGCACCCTACAGACATGGATGCTCACTTTGTGCCACAGCTAAAAAAAATTAAAGTAAGAGCGCAGTAATATGCCAGAAGAAAGGACTTTTTACAGTCCCCTTCTTTTTCTTTGTTCTTTCCCTATCTTTCTCTCATACATCCACACACCCACAAATACACTCACATCAATAGTCCGTTAGGAATGTGTTGCTTTCATTACCTCCAGCTTGGCCCTGAGACAGCCTTCAGAGTGGAGCACAGCAGAGCGGAGCTGACCAGAATCGCAGTATAGAGAGAGAAGTCTGGTAATTGCCAGCTCTGTGTTCTCTCCATCCTGTGCGTCAGGTGGAAAGTATGAATCCATGGTATCTGGGGACCACCCCTGCTGCGCCGCATCGCATCTCACTACAACTGCTTGTCCCCCACCGGGCACAAGTAATGGGGAGAAAACAGCAAGCTTAAAGGCCTCAGAGAGTCCAACAACTGCCACTCTAACAATACACACACAACCATGGGAATAATGAAACACAGGCAGCTCACACTAACAGCAGAGAAGCACCCAAAGATATACACCTCCTGCAAACCTCACTTTTCATGTCTTGGTTGTTGCACGGCAGTAAAGTGTTGTTACTGGAGTACAGCTTTTGTCTTCAAGAGGAATGTTTTGTTTGCTTTGTTTCACCTGCCAGGAGGCACGAGAGAGGGTCAGGTAACTAAACAGTTTGAAGCACTTTAAAAGTTTGTGGAAAAAACCACCTCTGAATTCAATGTTTAAGGTTAGGATACTAAAAAAAAAAAGAGAGAAAAACTAAGGAAAATCTGCTCAAGTTATTATTAAATTGAAGCATTTTCATTATATTGTCTAAGGGAGATATTCCATCTTGGAGAAGGTATTGCATTCATGATTCTTACAAATGTGCAAAAAACAAACAAAACAAAAAAAAAAACAAATAAGAAAACCCAGGTGGTGATCTAAGGTGTCTGCGGGTTCCTTTTCATTTTCTCGACATTTATATAAGTTTGGCAGTGCAACAAGCCAGCAAGAACCCCCACCAAGCTAAAATAATCATTTCTTTAAACTGCTAGAATCAATGCCAAGTAAAAATCAAAAGCCTAATCAGTCGCACTCTGGAGCCTCAGTCCCTCACTGTGCCAAACCAAAGAAAAAATAAATATCATTCATATTAACTTAATTCATATTAACTTCCATGCAGCTCAGTGTGAGTCACTGCCATATTTTGTTATGTTTTTTTTTTTTTTATTATATTACTATTGTGATACTTTATGTTTCCTTCAGTTTCTTTGCTCTTCTTTGTTGCAACAAGGGAATGATAAATAAAAACAACATATTAAGTTACAGGTATTGTTAAAAATGTTACAGCTGTCAGAATAAGGGAGAAAAATGAACACCAAAGAAATCGGACTACATTATGTCAGTAAGTCACATAATCTAGTAAATTGGGAGCTTCTCCTGTAGATTATGCCCTTTATTAGTAAACTGTGTTAACGGTGCTAAAGCAAAGCTAGTCCTTTTGCTACCATGAGAGAATAAAAGTTCATTTTAGGGATGTGCACATCTAATGGCTTAGTTGATTAGTCAATAAGTCAGAATGGCCCACATAGTTGACCTCGATTTCTCCGAGTTTTTTTGTTCAGAGCTGGAAGACACTTATGTTTCACCAGGCAGACATGGAAGTAACGTATACAGCACTATGTTTGCACAAATAGCAGAAGTAGTCTGGAGCAGACATTGGCAACAGCAGCCAAACACAGGTAAGCTTGGCAGTATTTCACTTAACTGGTCAACCAAGTCAAATGCACATAATGTGGGATGAAGCCTTTTTTGCATGGGTCTGCCGGCGTGTTGTGGACTCGCCTACTAAACTGTTCAGAAAATGTTGCAATTAGGAGTAAAAAACTCTGCTTGAAAGACGAAATTGAATGCTTGTTTTGTTGTGCCTAAATGCTCATATGTGAGCAGGATTTAACTCACATGGTAGAGCAGCCGCCTTGTCAACAGAAACTACAGCTCTGTGATCCATCTGGTGCAGGTTTGAATCCTGGGGACTTTAGCTCCGTAACACCTTCCTCTCTGTTCTCTTTCTTGTGTATCTACTGCACTGTAAAGGCTACTACAGTCCCAAAAACTGTAAATGTGTAAAAGATGGTACTTATTATTGATGACATCACAACTTTAATTGGCCTAAATGAGACTTCCTAGTTTATTTCATGAGGAAACTTGCCATCCTGAAACAGCGTCAAAATCTGTACCAGCAGATTCTTACTATTTTTAGTGATTTTAATATGTTCTAATATGTGTTTTATCTCTAACTGCAGCCAAAGCTCGCAGTAATGAGGACAATCTGTATTATTCTTCCCTCGTATCCGATTACCGAAGTCCACCTCCAGTCAGTAGGGAGTAGGTGGTCATTAGTAATGCAGATTTGATGAAAAATGACTCATACAATGGTCTGCTAGATAGAGAAATCTGTTATGTAAGGAGAGGCAGATTTAGTGATAAGGGATGAAATGCTTTTAAAACTTACAAATTATTTAGATATGTAACACTGTTTTGCTCTTTAATCCAATCCAATCCAGTTTATTTATAAAGCACCGTTAAAAACAACAAAGTTGACCAAAGTGCTGTACAGAAGAAACAATAAAACATACATATTTACATCATAATGGGGCATCAGCACATTGTTAATAGTAAAACAACCCTTTAAATTAGTCAAACGCCAAAGAGAAAAAATGAATCTTCAGACAAGACTTAAAAACAAGAAGCGATTCAGCCTGTCTAATGTACAGGGGCAGCTTGTTCCACAACTTGGGACCAATAACAGAAAAAGCTCGGTCACCTCTCAGTTTACGCTTTGTCTTAGGAACCACAAGCAGAAGTTGATCTGTGGACCTCAGAGAGCGTGTAGGGGAATACCTCACCAGCAGGTCTGACAGGTAGCGAGGGGCCAGACCGTTCAGGCATTTAAAAACAAATAAAAGAATCTTAAAATCAATTCTGTAACGGGCAGGGAGCCAGTGAAGGGAAGACAAAATTGGTGAAACATGGTCAGACTTTCGAGATCCAGTTAAAAGACGCGCTGCAGCGTTCTGCACCAGCTGCAGCCGTGCGAGAGAGGACTGACTGATCCCACAGTACAGGGCGTTACAATAGTCAAGCCGTGTAGTTACAAAAGCATGGATCAAAATTTCAAAATCATGTCTTGAGAGTGAGGACCTTATTTTTGCAAGCTGTCTTAGGTGGAAAAAACTTGCTTTCACCACAGCACTAATTTGTTTGTCCAATTTAAGTTCCTGATCCATTTTCACACCAAGATTGCAGACAGTAGGCTTAACAAACTGTGACAAGGATCCAAGGTTAACTGAGACAGCATCACCAGCACTGCTAGGTCCAAGAAGAAGAACCTCTGTTTTTTTATCATTAAAATGCAAAAAATGTATTGACATCCAAATTTTAATTTCATCAATGCACTTTAAAAGTTCAGTGGCACTGAAGCTTTCTTGATGTTTGAGGGGAAAGTAAATTTGGCTATCATCAGCATAAAGATGAAAAGACACACCAAGCCTTCGGAGAATAGACCCCAGCGGCAACAGATACAATGAAAAAAGGAGCGGACCAAGGATTGATCCTTGCGGCACGCCACAATTCAAGGGGGCCGAGGATGAAGCAAAGTCACCCAATCTCACACAAAAACTCCTATCTGCTAAGTAGGAACGGAACCACTCCAAGGCAGCCCCATGAATGCCCACTGTGTTCTCAAGTCGGCACAGTAGGATTTCATGATCCACTGTGTCGAACGCAGCGGTCCGATCTAACAAAACCAGTGCAACAGTATGACCAGTCAGTATACATCAAAATGTCATTAAAGACTTTAAGTAGAGCAGACTCTGTGCTGTGCAAATTTTTAAAACCAGACTGAAAAACTTCAGGGATCTCATGTGCATCCAGAAATGCCTTCAATTGACAAAATACAATTTTCTCTAGAATTTTGGACAGGAATGGAAGCTTAGAAATTGGACGAAAGTTTGAAGGATCATTGTTATCAAGGCCAGACTTTTTTTTATTAATGGCTGAACAACAGCGTGCTTAAAGCATTTTGGCACCACTCCTTTTACCAAGCTTCCATTCACAAGATGTACAACAAAGGGTGCTATGGTTGGAAACACCTCTTTAAAGAGGCGCGGAGGAATGGAATCATCAGGTGAGCCCGCAGGCTTCATTCCACTAACAACCTTCTCCAAAATAGAGAGAGTCACAGGCTCCAACTGAGAGAGAGGCAAACGGCGGCTGTACGTCCTCATCAGCAACCATACGGCGCCATTCTTTCATGTAGATGTCCCATGAAAAGTCCGCTGTTTCAGCTTACCGCCTCTTCTCTCCTGTCGGGCTGATTAGGAGCAGGTCCAACGCAACATCGTGTTGCAGAACGTCTTATACTACTCGGTTCTTCCGCTTCTTGTTGTGGCGGAACACCGCAGCCATGGACGGTAGAAAGTTCGAGAGAGCGAGCAGTTTATTCTTCTCTCCACCTGTCCCGACCGGAGCGTGATTGTCCTGCCCCCACACCATAAAGGTCCTGGTAGTTTTCAGGGGAACCAATAGTAAACGAACGACATATAAAGTTAGATTGTCTCTCCCTTCACCACATTGTTTCCCACATTTTCATGTAACATTCAAGGTAATTGGAAAACAGACAACTCACATTTACAAATCAAATAAACATCCATTCACAATATATATCAATAAAATTACAACCAAACAAAGAAAATATGCAAAAACCTGTTTATAGAAAAACCCAGGGGTTACATGGATTAAAATAAAAAAAAGAAATGTAGAATCAAAAATGCTATTTCAGAGTGTTCTGCTCAAGTCATTCATCAAAGAAAATGTATAATACCACAGATGACATCATTGCTTACAGCAAAATAAACAAAGATGATTTATTTTCCTTATGTCATTGTAAATCATACCTACTGTATAGAATTTATAATAGCATTTCTCAGCATTTATAATAGCATGAAGCCTTCACCACCCAGTTTCATTTGAAGAGGTTTTTACATTGTGGCCTATTTTTCTGCAGTGGTCTTCCAGATACCAGTGATGCATCTTTGATAATAAACACACAAGTTTATCCCATTCAGCAGGCCCTCTTCTTATCCTCTAGCACACAGACACACAGATTTATGAATTAGTTTGAGCTGGTCATATTTCTCTCTGAGCCAGGGATGTAATCTTGCCACAGAGGAATCCAGATCAATTTTTCAGGATGTCTTATTTGGGTAGGGGAGCAGTTGGCTCTGCACAACAGGGGTGCATGGCGGATGCAGCCTGAGTGTATCCAATTTCAGACAGAAAAGCAAATGGCCTTGGAGATCAAGGATTATACAGCAGATTTCTGAGTCGAGCTAGTATTGATTCGCCGTGCCCCTGGTGAACTCCAGGTTGTACCTTCTCCATGTAAGCTTTTAAATGTTGTAGCAGTAATGCCCCCCCCCCTCACCAGCTCGGTCCCTGATCCATAAGGCTACAACAACTGCCCCCTATAAATACAGCCTTTCGTTTTTCTAGATAACATTGTATACTCCAAGGACCACAAAGTCAGTAGAAAGTCTGTAGTGTTTGTCATATTCAGGGGAAGTTATCCTTATTATATGCTTTGCCAGATTGTTTCCATAGAAAATTACTTTTAAAATTCCAATCCATCACTGTGTTCTGCAGCAGAGGCATTAATCAGCTGCAATGCATCGCTTGTTCTTACTGAGGAGTAGTCTTGGCATCCCTCTGTGACTTCATTGTCTGCATCTCCAAAGTTTGTAGTCCTGCCATTCAGCCATCTGTTCTGCAACTTCCTGATTCTCCCTGCTTTTCTTTCCCTCTCTCACACTTTTATCCCCACACCTTTCTCTCTTTTCACACTCGTCTTGTAAAGCAGCGATTACCAAAGAACCACATATTTAATGTTTGATAACTGCTTTTGGAAAAATCTCTTCAGGATAAGCTAAAGATAAAGGAAAGACAGACTGAAGGAGTTGAGCTTGTTGTTGGGAACCTGGTTAACTTGTGTAATAGACCCATTATGAGGTAAAACCAACAGTGGGAAGTGATAAATGTGTGCTAGCAATAGGAGACGGTGTCCAAATCCCCCTCCGTTCATTCGGCCATTATAAGCAAGAGTAGATTAGGCAATGGCCCCCTGCTGGGACAGTGAATAGATGAGAATGGGAAAGATGAGGGGAGGCCGCTCCTCTCCTGCATTATCTAAATAACAGGCAGGGGAATTCAATAAGTACTGGCCTCATCAGACCTCATCAGCTCCCCCAATTAGGCTGCACATCATGGCGGCTGGCAGGCTCGTTTCAGTTGGTGACAGATGAGAGCCTGCACGGCGATGCACTTGCCTCTGCAGCCACATAGCGCTGCCCCACATTCCTGACATGGTTTAGGTTAATTCATTGCTGTGTCAGGGACAGGTGGACCGTTTTGGACGGGCGAAACATGAAAGCTACTGAATGCCATCAATATAACACCAGTATTTGTTTATATCTAACTGCTAATTTACAGTCTGCCAGACTCTGTTACCGTGTACTTCTGCCCTTGATGCTGCATTAGTGATTTCATGGTAGCCAGCCTCAACTTCAAATAAGGACTTACCTTTACCGTCCTGCTGCTTTTGAACCCTAGTGATATCGATGTTGTCAATATCTCTCCCCTCCCACTTTACCTCCCCGTGTTTCCCCAAGGGTCAGGACATGCGGAGAAAAAACACTGCTGTACCATATCGATTGAGGCCCATTAACGCATACTGAGAAAAACAAAGCCTTTCATCATGTCCGAGATGTTTAAGCAAGGACTTACTCAAAGTTGTTCTACACAGGTCAGCCTTTCTCTCTGGTTATTGCTCTGATATTTCTGTCCCAGGGGGAGGGGAGGAATGCTGCTGTAGATGCTATTAGGGTTTGCAATGTGTGTATTTTTTCCCACAAGTGAAACGTGTCATCAGAATCTCTCTATTTTTTTGTCTACCTTTTTCTTTGAGAAAGTGGAAAGACTGAGAGCGAAACGTAGATGGATGTTCTCAAGAAAAACATTTTCAAGATTTTAGTTTAATTGACGGCACTTCCTCCTCTCTCAAATTACACCCCACCGGTCATGTGATGGTAATGTTGATTATTACAAATGTGACAGGATATTTATCACACAGCAAACACATGATATCTTATATTTATTTGGGTGGAAATTCTTCACATTTTGATTTATGTTATCGCTCCAGATTTACTTTACAATCCAAAGCATAATCTTCTTTGTCAGATTTGTTCAATTAAGTCTGGAGATTTTACATTTTGTGTGGAGAATGGTTTACATATTCAGTCAAAACAAAGATTTAACTGTTTGTATGAGAATCTTTTCCTTGTCTCATCTGGAAAGACCGAGGACAATTACCATCAACGCTGCTCAACAACAAAGAGAATACCTAAGAAATGAATGAATTATGAGCCTTTGGGATGTCTGATGCACTGTTTGAAGTTCAGACATGTACTGATCTTTCAGATGGAGCACAGATGACTGAATGGTGCTTCTAATGTTGGTTTTAACTTCATAGATCATAAAACTATATTTACAGATCATGAAGAACAACCTTTGTTGGAGGGCTAATTTCAATGGTCCAGCTTGTTTAAAGGCAAAGGCAGTCGGTGCCTAATCTTTGAAACCGTGGAAAGTAGTATTAATACTTCATTAATCATGTTAGTTGTTTTATTTTTAAGGTCATGGAATCATTTCTCATAGAATAGATAAGGACTATGGGTCATTTTGTATGTTAGTGATGTCATTTCAGGATGCCATTTAGAAACAACAAAAATGAAAGACAAGTCAGTTATGGAGCTCCCCAAGGATGAGATTAGTTTTTAGTTGGTCAGAAACCGAAATGACTCACTGCATAAATATTTACTGTTGATAAAAATCAGCAAGTACAGAAAAGTTTCATACTTGTGTCCAATTTGGTACACGTGTCCATGTCATTTTCATCTTTCTCAATCCTGAACAGTCCATGGGGGGTGTCCCCCACTGACTGCAGAGTGTGTGAGCCAGAAAAACAAAAGTAGTAGTGACTGGATGTAATTTCAGATTTTAAGAGAACATGTGTAGCCTGTTTGGAAAAGAGAATCCGTGAGGAGATTTGCCACAATCCATCAATTTATCATTCACTATCTAAAAGTAAGTCTGCAACAACACAGATTGCTGTCTTCTTCTTGTTCTGCCAGCATAATCTTTCTTCTGCTAAAAAGTTTCTTTTTCATTCCTATAAGAAGAAAAGCTCACTAAGAACTGTATCTATGATGGGAACTATGAAAAGATGATTGGATCTGCATCACAACTAATCTAACAACTGGAGTATTGGCAAATTTCATCCGTGGGTTCAATTTCAGATCAATTTCATGTACAACAAAATATTTTTAGCCTATCGAAATACAGCTGGATCACGTCTCTCCTTTGTGGTGTAGAAATGCCAACAACTCGGATTGAATTTCACACTGTTTGATTTATATCATCGATATCACTTTTATTAGATATAAATAAAGGAAAATTATATGCTTTATTGATGTCATTTTTTGCTGTTTCTGGCAAACCTTTCATGCTTTTTTTTCTATACTAATATACAGTCAAGGAATAACTTTTTCTCTAATATCACCCATCTTTGGTTACAGGTTCATAAGTTTTAAATGTTTAAGTGACCATATTTAAAGCCAGAAATTACAAATGGCAAAGTATCATACTGCCTTTAACGAGGTGGTCCTATGGTGGTCTCTAGTTTATTTTGAATTGATCTTTTTTCTTTCACTGTTGCCAGGATATCATCAAACTGGTGTTTAAACATATAAAATATTTAAAAAATTAGTTGAGAAATTCTAGCCCCGGTAGTACATTCATAAATACTCCTCACTCCTCTTGTTCAAGGACATTTTTTAGCCTGAGCACAGTTGGAATGTGTAGCATGCGGATGTTCCTACGGTATGTGGACCAAAACCCCCCAGTAGTGTAAATGATGTTGGTGTGTAAAGATCTGTACCCTCATGTATGTTTTCATTGAAAATCATATAGTATTAAGAGTTGAACTATAACAGGGTCCTCATACGAGTAACACCGTGCACAAGGTGGTGACTGATGCTAAGAGTCATCTACAGATCAGCTACAGCTGTACTTACCTTTAAACTGATTTTTTAAAAGAAATGAAAGTCATTTCAGTTCATGATTTCAGGTATAGAAGAGCTTCAGCACTTCCTGCTCTCTTTTTTTTGTGTATATATGTTGGAGTTTGAATAAGCGTATAAACTGTACATATGTGTGTCTGCCTGTGTGTGTGGCTAACTTTTGAAAGTGAAAGAGCAAAGAGAGCTACACCTGCAGCTCCCATCAAACAGTGGAAAGCTCCTTTCAGCACAGCTTTAATTACAGTCTCTGCAGCTCTGCTCAGCTCAGACAAGCTGGTCTCCACTCAGCCAACCAAATCCTCTCACACACAGCTGCTTTCCTCTGACACAGACTCACCTGATCCCTAATCAGCCACAGTGCCACCCTTCATTGATCCCCAATCAGTTACAGTAAAGGGGACTCTATGGAATCCCATTCACACATGGCCCACCTCCACACCCTCCTCCCTTATTAGCCGGGTGCCCTGCTTACATTGATCATAAATCAACGTCACTGCTAGCATTGATCGTCAATCACCCTCAGTGACATTATCGACCCGGCTGCTCCCTCAGCTATAGGTCTGTCCTCAACCCAGGGCCCACATTGCAGCCTGGCTGTGGCATATTGATCCACCTTCAGATACAGTATTGAGGGTTCTTTATTGATAATTCATTTATTGTGCTGTAATTTCATTTTCTTTCCCGTCCATTACATTGTTACTGGAAGCCCCTACGGTGGAAACCAAGTTAAGAGCTGCCTTTTTTTTTCTGTTTCACCATGCTATTAAAACAAATATGGCTTTGTAGTAATGACAGCAAACATGACTACTTCTGTTTCAGTATCAGTATCAATTTACAAGCTTGAAGGTTAGAAAAATCTCCTTTTAACAAGAGGATTTAAAGTTTAACTCTTTAGACCATCTGGGAGAATCTCAGAGAGGCAATTTGCTATTTAACAAAACATCTGCTTCTTCCTTTGTTTCACAATAGCCAATAACTGAAGGATGTTAGTAATACACTCTATGAGCATGGACTTGAGTCACTCTAAGGTACCATAAAATACTTGCTCAGCATAACATCGCCTCAATAAATAAATCTACATTATTTGGCTGGAACATCAGGTAGTGGTTATGAGGGGCTGATAAAGTCATTAAAATACATTTAAATCCCAATGCTTGATGTAAACAATGACATCTTTCATAAGAAAACTTATATTCTTTCCTTCAAAACAATTGCAAAGTATACTTTCAGTGCCTGTGGTGAGTCTGGCACAGCGTCATGTGCTGAAAAATGTTTGTTGCAGGTTTGTTGGATGGGCAGTTCGGCTGAATTACAATGCACTGACCTGTATGATTCATCTCTATAGAAAGGAGTTTTCACGGGTCACTGGAGGCGTTGGCAATGTTATAATGCTGTGCTAACAGGGACAGAGAAAGCTTCGCAGTCTGCCCATACAGGCAGTGACACAGACAGTAAAAGCACAAGTCAACCCCCACAGGCAAAGTCCAGTAAAAGCCACTCTTCAGTCCGTCAGAAGCCAGAACTGCTCACCGTGAAAGGAGAGCGCTGCAGGCCACTGCTAGTTTTAAACTGCAAGGTGAATGAGAGCTGACCAAAAAGGTGAATACTTGTCATCACCCGACAACATTATTCACATACATTAATTCAGACTAGTGTTGATCCTGTTTAATTCCAAGTTTCATGTCATGTTGTTATGTCTTACTTCTGCTTGTCTACACACAGCTGGTAAAACGCTGCGTGTGGACTGACAGATTTAATGCAGCTTTCTTTGAAAATGAGCTCTGAGCTATTTTAATGTAGCAAATTAACATAGCTAAAGCATGTAATTGATACAGTTGGACTGCAATTACCTGTCACACACATTTAATGACTGGCACATATGGCTCGACAGACTGCTATTGTTTTGAGTATGTTTTTAAGTGTTGTACTCAGTTGTGTCTTCTCAGCCAAGAGAGCTGAAGTGAAGTAAACAACAACAGCTAAGTGATGAGATAATTCCTTCAAAATGCAACAGGTTTTCCTGCTTGCACAGAAAGCAGCTGCCCACCAGCCTTTTGAATCGAGGTGTGAGTTGCCACACATATGGGCTGAAGTTTTGTCTGCATTATGTGTTTAGATAAATCTGGCAGCTTTGATCTTGAAAGAGATTAATACAAAAGTAGCCGATCCAAACATGACGATTTTCATGGTAAAGTCTAAGGGTTCTTGTACAACAAACTAAGGTGAAGAACACAAATGGGAGGCCTCTTACTGGAGCTCCTCACATCTGAACAGACTAAATAGCACTCAAACACACCACAAAGACTTTTCCACCTGTCATCCTGTTGAATTAAGGCTGAAACCACATTTTGCTAACAACAAATCATCAAAAAGTTTTCAAAGTCAACATGTATTTGTTCTCAATGTTACCATTCTGTGTTGTATATGTCTGTAAACCTCAAACTCTATATTAAAAACATCAAGAAGTCACCCACTGCTTTGAGAACTGCTACTATACGTTAAAGCTTGCCATGTATGTGTTTTTGGAAGCAAAAGGGACTTTATTGGAGGAAAATACCTGTTTTTCTAATTGAACTACAACAACCAAACTGATATAAGGACTGAATCTGACTAATGAATCACGATTAAGCCCAATGATGGACTGACGACCTGTCCTGGGTGTACCCTGCTTCTTGCCCAGTAATTGCTAGGATAGGCTCAAGCATAATTCCCAAGTCATTCTAGACATTTAGTATATTTGCTGTCACTGATCAGACAATAGATTGCGTCCTTTACTCTTCTACTTAGTCTTTAACAGCTCAGTGATGACAGAGATTTACATTTTTACATGAGTCTTATGCGTCCTCGACATATTCTAGGAAGTTTCTTTGTTTCAATGGTTGTTGATTCATCTGTGACACATTATCCTACATTGTCTGGTGCACTTTGCCCTTTTCTTAGCTTAAATTATCATTTGAATTCTCTGCGAGAAGTCTTCTCACTTTCATGCCATTTTCTTACAATTCTAAACCAACTACATACAGCTACTTGTACAGTAATTGCACCTTGGACAGCTGTCTAAAGCAGCTATTGATACTGAAACCCACAGCACCAACAAATATGTTGGCAGTTTGGAGCTGCATCTGTGGCTTTAGCATTAGAAACATCTGCCACCGCTACTTTATAAGGTTGCTGCTGACTGTAGGGCCCATAGACACTCAGCTGTGCCATTTGGAACGAATGTGGTGAGGACTGTCTGCTTGTATAATTGTTACTGGAATATATGGATGCAGGATCGTGACCTGTTTTATTACTGGCAAACTCTTACACTGTACACTACATTCCACTTCTTCACAAACTTCTGTCTGTTCTGTTGTTTTTAATTTGTTTTCTCTCCATAGCAACAATGTTGTCGGGAACAGCTAGTGGAATTAGCTGATTAAGCTAAAACAAAGATCTAATTTACCGGTACCTCAGAGTTTCTCTTCCTGGAGGTGGCGAGTGACTGGAAACCTATTGCCTGTCTGGTGCTGTTCTGGCATTAAATTCTGTCTAAGAGTAGAATCTGAAAATGTTTAATCACATTCCTGCTAAATAATAACACCTCCTTGTTGAAGCAGGAAATTCCTCACCTGTTAATTATGCCCACACCAGAGTTTTCTCATCACTATAGAAAAGTCTCAATCAATTCTTGTTAAATGCTGCATTATGGATTGATTGAAAGCCAGACACATGGAGCTCATGTCATCTATGATTTTTATTTATTTGTGTAAATCTGGTCTGGGATCAATGGTCTTTGGTATAGATTGAATGTCAAATCTATAGATAGATAGATAGATAGATAGATAGATAGATAGACAAATAACTATGGCAGAGAGAAATGCAATAAATGGAGACTGACAGAGAAGTGAGAGATGGATTAGCATGTCAGAGACACCCTACATAACATTACTCTTGTTAAGTGTGCAGTGGCTCATCGATCAGGTTTCTACTGCCTGCATCCAGGGCTCTTCCCTGCATTTCCCCTCCCGTAATCTATAATATGATCTCAGGCCTGAACCGCTTGGCCTGCTGCAGAGGCTCTCCATGGAAATGTCTGAGTAAAAGAGGATCAATAGCTATGGAGCATGTGTAGCAAATGTAAGGCGAGAAGCAAAGCGTTTGTTGACAACCTTCTCCCTACACCCATCCCACTCATATAGATGAGCTCTACAGTATGGATTGAAAGGGGGGGGCTGGACTGTGCCTGTCACATCTAACCTCTGTGAATCTCTTGCCCCTCTGCCTCTTACTGTCACGGCCTCCTCATGTCTTTTTGCCTGTCTATGACACTGTATCTGTCTTTCCATCTATCTCTTTCCTCTCCTCTTTGTGTCGCTCTCTGCCATTGCTCTCTCCTCAGCGCCGGCTCCATTTATTGGGCTGTGTCATTGAGCCATGTGTGCCATCCCTGTCAGCAAAACGGCTGGCAGACTGTCTTCATTTCCAAGCTGAAGGATGTGAGGCCAGTGTGGCAGTTGTGAGAGCTATCGACCGGGATCCGTCAAAGCCCTCCCTGTAGGAAAGCTGCTGCCTGCTTTCCTAGTTGGCAGCCATTCTGAGCTTGTTTGTTTGACTCTCAAAATGTCGACATATATGCGGCTCTGCTGTACTTTTCATCCATTATGCTCACCTGTCATATATTTCACATTACAGCCTCCATTTTTCCTCATCCTCATCTAGTTTTATGACACTGTCCTTGCAAGCTCGTCTTTCTCCTATATCTTTGTTTCAGCCTATGTCTGTCACTATGTCAATCCCCAGCCTATTTCATTCTCATTCCTATAAGACAGTTCCTCTTCAGTCTGGACAAACGGGTCAGGCTGGCTGATGGAAATCGGACAGTTGTTGATCCAATTAGAGATCCCCTCAAGCACCCAGAGCACTGCAGCCTTCCAATAAAACACTGTCCTCTTTCTTGCCTTTTCATGATCTCACTAAATATGACCTTGCAGTAAAACACAAACAACCCAACCAAAGACTTTTCAGATGTGCTTAGTTCATGGAGCAGCCATGTCATCTGTAGCAACTCTTCAACCAAAATTATTGCTGAAACAAAGAGCACCTCTTTTTACTGAAGCTTTTCAGACGGACATATTGTGGTGCAAGTGGCTGAGCAGTTCCCTCTGTTTGCCTTTTCTAGATTTGGATATTAAGAGCTAAGCAAGACCAGCCTAGTTTGACTCCAAACCCTTGTGAGAGGCCTCCTTTGTAACAGTCTTGATGGTGAAAAACTGACTGTTTCACTGCACATAATCTATCTGCCAGCTTTGCTTTCAATCTGGGGCATTGCTGCATTGATTTCACCATTCAAGCCAAACAGATGTACAGTCCTATTCAGACCATGCAAATGAATATATGAGATGCTAAAATGGAGGGGTTATAATACACGTACTGATTTGCATTTATGGACTTAGATGTTTTTCAACAGGCTTTATGAGACCATCTTTCTTTGTCTACGAATACCGGAAAGAAAAGGACTGATTTCAACCAGATGCTGGCCCATAGGAAACAGCAACAGTAACAGCAATAATTACTGATGCACACTGTGCTAATAAGTGTAACTAGCAACAAGCTTCAATTTAAATTGCTGTTGTAATTGTACTGTCTTGTATAAAAGTACATGTGCATGCATTTAGTGGTTCATTTTACTGGGTGGTAATGCCTCCATTGATGAGCAGGAAGCCATGACTATCTCTTCAGAGCCAAATGCACAGTGAGGAGTAAGATTGAGCTGAGCTTATGATCGAATGAGGCCAGCAGCACAGGCTTCTTACAGTCAGTATATTGTCTTCCACTGCTCGTTTGTACGTGTGTGTGTGCGTGTGTGTGTGTTTGTGTAATTCTGAGTGTGGCTTCGGAGTGCATTTACCAAAGTACAGATGCATATGCGTGCATTGGTACTCGCCCTCATTAATGTATTTACCAGTTCCTACAGCAGCCAAATAAAAAAACAATTAGGAGTTCCCATGGAGCACCTTGTTAGCAGCAGTTATTGACCTCTGACCAAGAGAACTTCATGTCTTTCTCCCATGATTTAGGGTCATTAAAAGGTAGGAAAATTGGTCCATAAGTCTGTGTGTGTGTGTGTGTGTGTGTGTGTGTGTGTGTGTGTGTGTGTGTGTGTGTGTGTGTGTGTGTGTGTGTGTGTGTGTGTGTGTGTGTGTGTGTGTTTGTGTGTGTGTGTGTGTTTTGGTTTGTTTGTTTTTTTTAAAGCCCCCCTACAACACATTTTCTGGAGCCACTGGAGCCAATGTGAAATGTGTTGACACAACATCAGCGAGCTAGCACACACAGAAAGCTACACTATTAGTTTATGCTGAGATGGGCCAGTGATGACTGAGTGTGGTGAGGGGTCTAAGACGGGGTGTTCTTTTGGGTAGCAGTAGTGTGTATTGTGTGTTTGTGTGTATGTGTGTGTGTGTTTTCATTGGTTGGAGCAAGGAGACTTTAAGGGCAAAAAAGGAGGGGGGTTGTTTGTGGGCTACAGAGTGGTGAGTGTATTCACAGGGTGGGTGGGGCGGTGTGAGGCTGTTGATCTTGGACTTGAGTTTTAAACAAATTGGCTGGTCCGCTGTGGGAACTGGGGATGTAGTCACACAGGGAGCGTCAGCGTGCTCTGTGTCAGATTCTCCAAATTTCTCCAATAGCTAATTATCTCCCAGAGTGCCAGAGGAGAGGTTTGGAAGAGCTTTTGTTGGTTTTCTTCTGTGGCGGCTCTCAAGCGCTCCCTTTTCCGGCTACATTCTCCTGAGCTGACTCTAAAAGGTTTAGTTCTATAGTAGACCCTTAAGGCTCATAAATACACTAAACCCAGTTATTTCCTTTCTCCCACAGAATTGTCTGCATGGGTTCGGCTCCATAGTGTGCATTTAGTGGCATTAATCCACACAAAAGCACCACACCCTTTTCCCCCATTTTCTTAATCTGCATTGCAGACACCTGCTGAAGTTAGCAAATAATTATCCGTAGCATCTGGCAGCAGATACAGCTCTGACATGTGATCAAATGAAATGAATAAACAAATCACCTGCCTAGCTTAATTATGCTGAAGGCATTTAATCAGCTGGAAAAAGTCCCTTCTCTTCAGGTTGTTTTATTCACCATTGCTGCTTTCAGGCCAAGCAGAACCTCTTTCTTTCCTGTCATGTGATATCAAGGCACAAGACCCTCAAACATCTGTGAACGTAGATTAAAGCATCACCAGCTCTCTCTGTGGGCGTCGTCTCTGGCATTGCATGATGAAAGGTCCCGTTGCAGAGCCTCCTGCAGACAGCCCCGTCATTGGCCTGTGTCGTCACAGAGCAGCCGTGTCATGAGCTGCCAGGCCTGTAATGTGAATGCGATGACAGGAGAGCCATCAGGTCCTTCCTGAGCCAACAGGTGCACGGCGGCAATGGGTCAGAGTTTGCACAGGCTTACTCACCCTCGGTTTGCTATTACCAAACTGTACAGCCCCCTTCCCAGCCAGTTGTTACAACTGTGTTAGGGCAATTATTGTCAGAGAAGAAGGAAAACATGCCTAGAAATATTTAGTTTGACTTATACGAAACTAAGTTTTTTCCGTCTCTGTGTGATTCTATAAAAAATATCCTGTAGAAGTATTTAGTGATGTCTTTGCATCTGTCTTGTTTTATTTTTAATGTACAAAATATCATTGAAATCAGTTAGTGCTGTATGATGTATGAAGTTCGAACCTGAAAAGATCTTTTTCACAGCCTGAAGCAAAGCATGAAGATGTGTAATGTGTGTTTACTGGCTTAAAATAACTTATTTATTGCAAACTTTTATTTAATTAATAAGGTCCTTGTGGTAAAACAAGACAAGTAGTGACTTTTCTGGTGTAACAAGGTTTATCCAGCCATGCAAAATGGTTTTTCTTCTTGTAAATTTATCAGCAATCTTTCTAAGCTTTCGTCTACTTTTTCCTCAAAAACTGTTTTTCCCTAGTGTATGTCGACTTCACCCTTAGAGAGCATTTTTTATTTAAATTTTTTCATCTCCAGTAGCCTTAATATGATCTTGTTTTCCCATTATCATTTATTGTCTCATTTTTTTTTTTTTTTTTTTGTCTTCTGTGCTCATACTGGTGTCCCTCCCCTTCTCTCATCTCCACAGCCAGCCTCTTAAGAGATTGCAATCTTGCTGACGCAGACTGAAAAAGGAAACGGACACTGTCAAGACTCCCATATCCCTAGCCAAGAGAGCCACCAGTTTCACATGCTTTTTTTTCCTTCACTTTCTTCTTTCCTTGAGACTGTCTTTTCTCAGTTCTTTTTTCCTCTCACTATACACACTATCTCATCAGTAGATTCTCTGCCTGAATCCATTTTTGTCTGTCTTGGAGCTCACCTGCAGCCTGAGCGTGAGAACGTGCCCTTTGATAAGTTATCTTTCGAGCGACGTAGGTCATCACAACGCTTTCATTGACCTTTGATTGGTAATTATGCATACAAAAGCCTGTTGATACAGCAACAGCTTAGATAAGGTCATGCTGCAGAGGGCGTTTTTTTTTTTTCTTTCGTTTTATAACTGGATTTATAACATCTATGTCATGCTTTCCTACTGTTGATTACAGACACTTGCCAGCTCCGTGGAGAGGGCATGTTTCAATCTTTTGTAACTTTTTCCTTTCATTATTAGAAAACCTAAGACTCTCCTCAGTATTTGTATGAAGAACAGCATCATCAACAGCAGCCTTCACTCAAACAATACACTACAGTGTTGTGCTTACATTGCTGGTTGCCGAAAGGAAAAAGACATAAAATTTCAAATAAAAGGGGAGATGGCTGTTACAGTAAAACACACAGGGATTATGCGTCAGGAACAGGAACGCCTTTTAGAAATAAGCTTTGGCTGACAGAGCGGTCCTGCATTACCATCTCAGAGGTATTTACAAGAGCGATTATTGTGATTATTATTTCAACAATACCCTGCAACGCTCTTTCATGGGCTGCCAGTCGGGGCAAGGACAGGGAGGGCCTGCCAACATCACCGGAGTGGGAATTTGTCTAGCAGCTCCATAGGAAGGCAGAGAAAAGGAAGAGAGAGGGTGGGGGGGTAATGGTACAAGACGGAGGAAAAACAGGGACAAAGTTCAAGAGGGCTTGTGTCTTTCAGTGGGGTCACTAGATACAGTATTTGACCTTCATTTTACTTTCTCTGCAGCCCCCACGGAGCCTTTGCTGTGCAAATTTGCCGACGGAGGGCAGAAGAAACGCCAAAGCCAGAGCAAGTACCCTCAAAATGGGAGGCCATGGCACAGAGAAGGCGAGGTAAGATGTTCCACGAAACACAGAGGGAAGTGGGTTCAGTTTATTTGCTTCTAGATAAACAGAAAAAAAAACTATGTTGGTGGATCTCATCTTACACCATCACTGTTACTCGTTAACTTTGAGTGAAATAAATGTTTTTTCTACTGAACCTTGTGCAGGTTTGGTCACAAATCTCTGTGAACGTGCTGCAGAATTTGCCAATAGAAGTATTTACTAGTAGCTGTCATCTGTCTGTAAATTACATTTCTGTGCACGAGGAGTCTCAGAGGAGCCGCCTTGATCTTCCTCTAGCTGTCCTCCAACATTCCTTTTAATCCGTCACAATCATCAAACAATAGCTCAAGGGAAGAAACTTCCGTCACACCCACCGTGTCCTAATATACACGTCGTTGTTATCCTATGAGCTCCAGGCTTGGGTCATGTTAAAACAATTAGGTCATGACCAGTGAGCTGCAGGAAGAAACAATGAATGTGCTTTGTGATGATAATATTTCCTAAATTCTGCCAAGGTAAACAATACACTTTCATGTATTTTAAGAATATCTTTATATTTTATTTTTTAAGAAATAACAGTTTTTACACCATTTACACCCAATTCACCAAAATCTACCATATAAAATTATTTTTAACTGAGAGAAATGCATCAAAACAAATGTTTTTGCGCTTTAATTTAAACAAAAATCATTGCTGCAGTAACACGACTTTTCATTTCCTTTTTTTTTTTTTTTTTAGTTTATTTGTCAGGGACCATGTGTAAAAAACATAACAAAAGATGCCATACACCAGATTGAGCCATAGCTCCATCCATCCATCTGCAGTCTGTCATATTGCATAGAAACGTGTGATATGACAGTGTTATGACATATCGCAGTCCTTGAAATAAAAATGCTACCACAATATCTCTCTTAAACTATCTCCAGAATAATATGATGACGTTCTGAACAAGGCATTTACCTCTGAAGTAATTGTGTCTCCAAGAACAAGCCCCACCCCTTCTCACAATCACCCAGGAGAGGTTGCCTGCAACATCTGCTGTTTATGTAAACCATTACTGCCTTTCATTTGTATTCACTCTAATGTATAGCACTAGTCAAAGAAAAATATGACAAAAAAAATACCCCAAATGTCTATCAAAGTGCCCCTGGATGTACACGAACTGTCATGTAAACCGCATCTCAAGCCAAACGCCTCGCTGAACCGAGTATTTCCGCCACACATCAGGATGCAGGAAACATGAAACTGGTTGCAGAACGATAACATGCGAAAACAAGGTTAAAGTCTCCTCACTGGCTGCCAAACAGCCATACTGGAAAGGACACACAGAGGAGACGTGTAGAGAAGTACTTCGCACCGGACTATATAGATGAGAGGGAACACACACACACACACACACACACACACACACACATACATCCACCCACCACACGCCTACAGTGAGGCTGACAGTAATGCTGAAACGGCAAGGTAGGGGAGACCAAGAGAGATGAAATGTTTGTCCTTCAGGAAACACATGCTCTCTGTGTGTCTGTGTGGGTGTGTTGGTGGTAGATGGGGTTCTACATGTATGGGAGTGTGTGCATCACATATTCAGCAGCCCGAACACCTCAGTTGACTTGATATAAAACCGGTTTGCTGCATATGGATGAGTGTGATTATTTGGATGCTTCTTTTTGAGGAGATTCTTCCTCGAATTGTTTTGCTGCAAAAATACATCATGCAGTGCCAGTCAGAAGTTTGGACAGTGCATGTGCAGTAAATCTGTTTGGACAAATGACCTCAGCAGAAAAAGATGCACCAGTAAAGGTGTCCTGTGGGATTTCATTGATCAACAGACTTCACAGTTGGAAATTAAACAGGGTGACCAGAGGATTTACTGGTCCCAAAAGAGGACTCGACTGCTGGTAAATTGCTAGTTGGAGAAGAGGCATTTGAGTTCACTTCAGGTACAATGACTCTGAGAAACACACTTACCCCACAAATCTGTGTATGGAGATATTTACAGCCAGGTCTTAAATCAGACCATACCACATCTGATTTTACCCTTTTTCATTCTTGTGTTTATCTTGCAACAAATGAACTTAAATATTATGTATAGTTCCATTACACGCTGAAATTGCCATTTCCAATAGCTAACCGACCGTTTCATTATAATCACCATCTACATCTACCTCTAAAGCCAACTCAGAACACTTTCTTTCCATTTACCGGGCCGTGCAACTATTGCCAGTGTTTTTATTTTTAATTACTCTTGTGAGCATTTTCTGGTTTCTTTTCTGCTTTTGTTTTCCTTTTCTTTTTTGTTTTCTTCTTCTTCTTTTTCTTTTCTTTTTGCTACATCATCTTGTGAATACAGTCCCGAACCTATGTCCCTTGGACACCTCAGAGGAGAGAGGAAAGAAAAGCCCATTAGCTTGTCTAACTAGCTGGTTAACTTCCAGGCACCCCAGAAGCAACCCAGTGATCTGGGGGGAATCACTACTGCTGGGTACGACAGCAGTCCAGTCAGGTCTGTTGCTTTAGTCAACCTTCACAAGGTAACATGACGTTTGCATGTGCTTCGGAAAGTGGTTAAAATGATGATTTGGCTCCAAATAACCTTTAATTCAGGCTTCATCTTAAGAAAAAAATGTGTGTCGCAGGACTTTATAAACATACAGGGACCAGAGGGAGATTGGGGGAAAAAAGGCCAGAGAGAAATAAAACAGACCCAGAACTTTTGGAGAGTTCTGAGTTCAGCCAAAGGCTGAACTGAACAAAAACACACAACCCGACTTTTACAGACACAGTTGTTGCATCTGTTGCTCGCTAGCTTGTAGCTTAGGTCCGTCCAATTAGGACCTTTTTATTTCAATTTAAGTAGAAGGTGTGTGTGCAGATATTTGTGTGCTTGTATAAGACATATCTATTCTTCTTCACAGCCATCTCCTCCTTTCTTTCTCTGCCTCCGATGCTGCCCCCCCCCCCCCCCCCCCCCCCCCCCCATCACTGTTAAAATGTTAAAGCATCACAACATGGCTTTAGAAGTCATGGTTTAACTGCTTGAATTCAAGGTTGTGTGCTTGTGTGAAGCTGAACATGCCCCTGCAAGCTTTATTTATTAATAAGGGTTTCCAAAATTAGACCTGACTCAGAATAAAGAGGTTTTAACAGAAGGGGGTTTTTTTTGTTTTTTTTTTTTTGTTTTTTTTCAGATTTAAATATTTGACCAAAGAAGTGATTTTATGACGAGGCTCTACTTAAAGGGATTTTTGTTTGTTAGATGGGTTAAATAAATTACTTATGAGTCATCAGTGACTCACTTTGGAGAATCAGAAACTTTCCTTGCGGGCGAGAACAAGCCAGAAGCTACTTTGAAGGGGGGGGGGGGGAGTCACAAGAAGAGCTTATAAATTTATCTCCTTATGTCTCCTACAAAAAACATTCTTAAATTCCATCTGCAATGACTACATGCCATTGTGTTGCATGGATGTAGTTTCACAAACCTGCATCCACTGACCCACCCTGTGCAGTTAACCTGATCTCAGCTTTTCTAATATAATTACTGCACAAAAACAATCAGCATCATGCAAAGCAATTAGCTAATGATGGGTGACGTTTTACAGAACATTGTTAAATGCATTGTCGGATGTTGCAGGCATGTGGTACAATGTAGCAGATGAACATTAGATACTTGTAGAAAGTGGGAGAAACATGTTAAATCCGATTCAGTCACTCATGCAATCACATCCAGCTTCATCATCGAGATATCCTGCATCCTTTCACACCTTCGCTATATGCTGTAATTGGATCAACAGGGATACTTGTTACGGATCCAGTGCAATCATGGCTTAAATTTAGAAAGATATCACACTAAGGGCTTGAGCTTAGACTAAGTTTATTTCATCATTTTTAAATTGGTCATAAGATTGAGGTTATACACATCTAATTCCCTCCAACGGCGCCACAAACTCTCTTTTTCTGAGGAAGTAAGCTTTCCCGATTTAGGTTCAATGCAGGAATCTCATAATAAAATCATTAGACTTTGAACTTGACAAAAAAAAAAAAAAAAAAACAGTTGAGAATAAACAAATTGCTCTATGTATTAATACATTTTTTTTAAATAAATTTACACCATATCTGTGTTACTGATGTAGCTTATAAACTTGGGTAACATTAGAATTCCTATTATTTGATAACTAAATCATTATAATCTTAAAAGCAACAAAGATTAACTATGAAATGCATCACACATGTAAGTGAAACACCCAAGTGTTAGTTTGAAGGCCTGTGTTGCTTCAGAGAATGTTATGTTAACAGGCCACAGCAGAGATCTGATTTAAACATTCATTCTGATACATTATTCACATATTGACATCTGCAAGTGCAGACTACATTAGCACCTGGCACCCATCTGGACACAGTGGGTGTCAGATCATTTTCAGATACGGTCTAGCTGATGTGATAGCAGTCAGGCTGCAATGCTTTCTGCATGAATTTACACCACAATACAAAAGCCCTCGATAAGTTTAGTATGTCATGCAAGTGTGTGTGCTTCCCTGTGGTCATTGATCAGCTGTGGGCAGGAGAGATGGGAGATAGGCATCACATGTTCGTCTGTTTATCAGAGCTGAGGACATTTCTCACTTTGCTCCCTCTGGCATGCAGATGAAGGAGAGAACCAGCCCACACCATCCATTAATCTCTTTCTACGTGTCGGCCTCTACAGTATATCTCACGCTGCCTGCAATCTTTTGCTTTCGCTCACTCCTCCTCTTGTTCTGTCTTTAAGTGCTCTTTTCCTCGCACAGTCTCTTTCTCTTCCACTTTGTCTCACTGTGTTTGAAGTCTTCCAAGATCCCACAGCAACATATGGAGAGAGAAAGAGCAAGTGACTCACTGAAACTAAGAGAGAGAAACAGAGAAGGAACACATTGCATGATCAGTCAGGAGTTGCAAAGGGCTGAGTGCTGCAGGGTGGCTGGTGGCGTGGATTGAGAAATATATGACAGATTTTCTTGTAAACTACCCAGAGTGGGAGTCTGGAAAGTGCTGTTTCTTGCTGTCTCATGCTGACAAACATATTAGTTAGTTTGTTGTTTTTTTTCCATTTATTTTCTTGTTTAACACCACACATGAATTCAGACACATGTACACAGAGGCATCGTGGGTACTTATCTCCACCCTTCCCCCAGTTTTCACTATCTTTCACCAAGTCACACACAGAAAAAAAAGAAACTTTCAAAGTCACACTTCTCAAGCATATACTCCAGGGGAGTGTAGATGAAGAAAAAGAAAACATCCTGCTTTTAACTCTGCGTGAAAGCCAGACAGACGTCTGTGCGTATGTGGCCAATAGGCAGAAAAATAGGGAGAAAATGTGTGCATGGAAGGAAAAAAATCCAAGAAGGGATCCATAGACGATAGCCCAGTTTGGGTTTCCTGAATGAGAACTGCACAGCAGGTGTCCTTTAAAGCTGCTTATTTTTTTTTTTTTTTTCATTTCCTCAGTATGCAAACTCAAATTCACACCTCAGAAACACCTCTTTAGTTTGCTATGCGGGTAAATTCTTGACTGAGTTCATCCTGTGAAGCCAAAAGTCCAGCTAAAAGATCGTTCATGTAAAATAATTCTTCACAAATTACTGGATCAATGATCGACCATGAGAAAAGTCAGCTGGAGTGCACTTCACGCTCCACATTTCATCAAAAATTGTAAGTCTCATTACAAAAAGTATCTCTTCAAATTTTTCTAGACTGACAGCAGAAGTGGAGGAAGTTTGGAAAGTGAACATAAATAGCTTCAACACCTCTGAAAGTCAAGCCAGGCTTTGTTCAAGGGGTCTGAACAGTATTAAGAATCTTTTTTTCCATTCTTGGATCAAGCTCAGCACAGTCTGTCTGTGTCTTTTCATTTCCTGTCCTTGTGACAGAGCCAGAAGCTGACTGCATCAGTAATCAGTCATTGGCTATGCAGGGTCTCCGGTCAGGAGCTTCTCTGCTGTGAAATTCATCACCGCATGGAAGTAAGGGCAACACTAAGGGGAGTTTTCAGGCTCACCAAACAGCTGGCCATCTCTGCTGCCACTGTTAGCACATAGCAATGTCTTACTGCAGGCCTGCACTGTATGCTATTAGAACACAGCACAATCTTACTGCAAGCCAACACTTTATGCTATTAGCAGCATACTCTCACTGGAAGCCTACACTTTATGCTGTTAACACACAGCATAGTCTTAATGGAGGCCTATGCTGTGCTTTTAGCAAACAGGATAGTCTTACTGCAAGACTATGCTATATGCTGTTAGCACACAGCACAGGCAAGAAGACGTTAAGATGTTCTTCATCTCACATTTGTAAATAGAAGCTACAACCCCATATGCAAAGACCTGCACATGTTTAATTCACAGAATGTGATGCTTTTACTGGAGATGCTGGAAACTATGTGTCCACACATCCTTTGCTCCACCTAGATTCTCGTTTTTTGTTCATTCTCGGGGGTTTGGTCCAGGCTCACTGATCTTGTTGCTCCTCCGAGCCACATTTCCCTCAACTGCATGTGTAGTTGGTCTCTGGAGGAACAAGGGCAAAGGGGGGACAGAAGGATGGGGAGGAGAGGAGGAGGGATGAGTAGAGTGAGGGATGAAGAAAGAAAAAAGGAGAGCACCAGATTTTGAAGAAGGAGAATGAGACAGAGCAAAGTGTGTGTGTGTGTGTGTGTGAGAGAGAGAGAGAGACAGGAAGGACAAGAAAAGTGTGTATGTGTGTATTCTGATGAAATCTGCCATCCTCAGCAGCCTCCTGTTAAAAGAAATCGGATTAGCTCTCCTCCGGGAGAGAACCTTCAGGAATGCAGATGAAGGATTGTGGCGTACAGGTTTCTCCCCTGGACTCTTAGAGGGCCCCACACACACACACACACACACACACACACACACACACACCAATGAACACACACACACACTATCACAAGACAAGGAACTCAGTTTTCCCCGTGCTCCTTTTCTCTCTAAAAGCTATTTTTTCATTTCCCATTCATTCATAAAAAGACGATCCCACGTGACTGAGATACAAAATGAGCCTCTTCGGTACTAATTCACTTTGCCTTATTGACTGAACTTTGTCCCACATTGGCTTCGTCACTTGTCAGTTTTTCCAATTCAAAATGAGTTGATTTAAGTTTGATTTAATTTAGTTTGCACAAAAAAAAATCCGGATCTAAGTCATGTTATTCCCTAAGTACAATAAACGTACAAGAATTATCTTGTGACATTGGAACGTATCGACAGCCCTTGTCAGGGACATGCAGGGTGGAATTGAAAGGTTGTAAACTCATAAAATGAACCCATGTGGTTGACAGTGACAGTGTTTTAGTTACTTTTCATATTTGTTTTCATGTCCATCTGTAAATAAGAGTTATTGGAATGGTCACTTGGGAGATTTGGGAGTTTGATGGGAAGTTTAATGTCTTCCTTCTGCTTACACAAAGCTGGAGTCTGCAGATAGTACGGTAGGTTCAGCAGATAAATGATGAATGAAAAACTGCTATCCTGCTTCTGTAAATGTAGAAATTCCTGCAAGCTTGGCTTGTTGCAGCGTTTAAAAAGTTCACATGAAAAACCATTTAAGAAAAACGAAGAAGCACATTTCCAGCGCTTAAAATAATATGAATAATTTCCTGTAATGGAAAAGCAGGATGAACAATGAAGGCCTGTCTCAAGGTGTTTTTTTAATCCTTATTTATAAATGTTCCTTTGGCTGCTGATTCTTTCTGTAATTTAGTGTTTTTCTGATCAATCCTATGTTTTTTCTGTGTCTCTCTTTCAGACTGGCATGGCGTTAACATATGATCCTGCTGCAATGCAGAATGGGTAAGAGCTTGATAGTCAATCTATCCTTGGCACCGTCTAATACACTCACCTCCTGGCTCATAGGGCCCAAGTCAATACTACTGTCATACACAAAGATTAATGTAGTGTCTGCACTTTGTTACTGTTTGATTAGGGAAATCTATATGGACTCCGGGTATTGGTTTTCATTGGTGGGGTTGGATGAGAAATGTGGAGCTAAGAGGAGGAAGTTGAGTTAGCTTGTGTGTATGTGTGTTTTCTCTTGGCGTCTTAGCGTATGTGTGCGTTCCTGTGTGCCTTTATGTCATGACTTAATGGTGCTGTGGAAATAAATGGCCCGGCAATGTGTTTTATTTTCCCCCATTCTACCAAGACAGGAAGGAGAGCGCTGAGGCCGCCTCCATCTCCCCTCTGGCCTCAGTCATTCACAGGAAACCCCTCACTCCCACTTCCTAAACCACTTATCCCCTTGTGACTCAGAGTCAATCTTAACCAACAACCTGGATGAAGAGCATCACTCACTTTACACTCCCTGCCATGTAAATGCCTCTGCTGCTACAAATCTGCCAAATTGTGATCCCAAAGATATTTTTGTGAACCAACAAACCTGCTGGAAAAGAAATGTTTCATTCTCAAGACATCCCAGCTGGCATTTTGGCAGCTTCCTGAAAAATCATCATAATACAAGTAAAGTAGACAAGTATTCAATGTCAGCCAAGCAGAGAACTTAAGAATAATGGAAGCGTAGACCTGAAGCGCTGCGTCACAGTCAGCACACTGCACTTTGGCACACAGGTACATTTGCATCCAACTGCAAATTAGATCAAATAATTGTGATGCAAATGATCTCATTCTAATGAGCATGCGTGCATATCCAAAAATTTGATTTAAATTTCCCCCTTTTTTTGTTTGTTTTTGCACCTATATTTAAAGATTTGTTAAACCTGTTCTGGTCTACCAGAAGACTGAATCAAACCTAAAATAAAAGCCTCTCACAAATAGAATGTGTATGATTTGGCTCAATATGTCATTGTTTAGGAACTATAATAGTATCTGCACAAATTATTATATAAAACAAAACAAAGTTCTGCTTGTACTGTTATCAGAAACGGTCCACAAGTAAGATAAGCTTTGGGGGATTAGCAATAATTCAGTGTCTTGTCCAGACTTAGACATAAAAACTGTTAAAACTTGAGGATCAAACCAAAAATTTTCCAACTGAGAGACAACCACTCTACCTCTTGACCAACAGCTGTCCATAATTTCACTTACATTTCTGCTCAATTTGAAGGTCTCCAGGACGCCACACAGTACATTAAGTTTAAATATAGTGTTGTAACAACATGCGGTGTGAGGGTTGGCCTTTGTACTTGGCAAAGACGGTTACACAGCTGCCTTCCAGGTACCTCAGTGACTTTCAGGAGCTTTAAACCTTCAACAAAGATACAGTCATGTAGGCAGTCACCTTACTCCTCCGCAATTCCAGCCATAACTTCTTTATATGCAAAGTTTCTCAAAGCCTAGCCGGCAAGCATTCTACTTAAGTCAGTAGCCAGCATAGTAGAGTGTACTCTAATTGCCAGAAGCTACATGTGCAAACATGAAAATAAATACAGAATTCCTCCTGTTTTATGCAAATACAAAACTCAGTTTGATGTGGTGAAAACAGCTTCTCACTTTGAGAGTTATATAAGGCAGTTATTTGTTCTAAACAGGCTACAGGATCATTTCACAATGTGTTGGTGCGTCTTTGCAAGTAGATTTTCCATCCTCTGGACATGAAACCTGTGTGTCTTGTGTGGGTCCCTCACTGAGAATCTGTCATTTTATGTAAACTTGGAAATAATGAGGGTTTGACAAACTGAATGCTTACTCCTAGGAATCAAACTTTAGCATGCCTGTGGTATGTATGGGCTGAGAATTCGGCCATAATCCGAAACCCAAAAAAAGCATTTTAAAACCTTGAAATTCTGTGTTTGAAACTTAAAAACCTGAAATAAAGTTTTTAAACTTTTAAAAGTATTTGAAAGGCTTGAAAAAAGGTTGAATCTTGGCAAACATGACTTTAGAGTTCAATTAGTATTCGTCATAAGTGCACTTTGCAGAGTTTCAGTCTCCATTTTTAAAGATTCAGATATCTTGTTTCAGCATTGCAGGTTTCAAGTCAACATTTTCCGAGAATCAGATATGACAGATATGACAGATATGACAGATATGACAGATATGACGTTGTTGTCCCACCACATCAGTTTGCAAAGAACCTCTGAAACCCTGTAATATGAGATCAGAAAACTGCTGTCTGCATGTTTGCAAAAAACTTTGGAAACCTTGAAATGTTCAAATCTTCTGCAAGCATTATTTTGTAGGTGAGATCCAGGTGCAACCTTGCTTTTTGTTTCAGCTGAGTTTCAAACCTCCAATTCATCCCTCACATTTTCCGAGTTTCGACCACACTGCTGTGATGTTACGTTCATGTGATTTTTGGCAGCATTTTCTCACTGCTTTGGTGTGAAACTCTGAACGTGTTTATTTTGTATTAAAGGTCATACTTCCTTCAATTACAGTAACATTCAGAAATCATCCCAGATGTTTGTGTAGGTAAATAAATATGCTGTTATTAACCTGTTTTAAATATGGCACAAAAAGTGTTCAGAAGATCAGATGTCAAAGAAGCAGCTTTATCCAGTACTTTTTTGGTTTTAATATTTTTCTATAAAAGCCTCACAAAAGCTTTTCATTAGCTGTCTCCAATTTGTGTCCTCTTGTCGGGCTGGGGGGGAAGCAATGCCACATGCTTGGTGTGCGTTGAGACATACTGGCATTTAGCAGAGGTTAGAACAGAGCTCTTAACTTATTTATCCACGTTTATGTAGTGACGCAGTAAGAGAGTGCATGAGAGGATGAAAAGCATAAATATTAATATATATCTATATACAACATAGTGAGGATGTTTAGACAGGAAAAATACAATGTTGACTAATGTTTATTGTCAAATTCTCAAATTAATACATTTATTCATTGATTTGAAAAGGAGCAGTGACACTCCATTCTTCAGAGACTTGCTAAACCTTCTGTGTAGATGAAGGAAAGGAAGGATTCATCATTCTTCAAAGCAAATAGTAGTCTGTGGGTTGGAACAGAAAATTTAGTCTGAATAAGACCAAAAAGTTCTGCCTGTCATGATCAGCTGACCCCATCATGTTCTAAACAGTGTTACCTGAGAGAAAGAAAAAGTCAAAAATTCCCAGCATGACAAAGCAGTTTGGTAAAAAGCACTGTTGGAGTCAGTGCACATTCAGACACTGACTGCTTATACTTTACAAAGACCTTACTTGAAAATAAAAAACGAAAACCTAAACATCATTTTAGGCAAACGGAGGGCAGAATGAATATTTAGATATCCGGTTTTATACAGAAGCTGTTGAGCTGAAACCACAAAGTCTGTTGTAAATTTACACATCAATATCTCCTTCAGTGGTTTTTTAGCACTCCTTTATAGTAGGATACCAGATTCATATTTACCTGATATTTCTTTTACAAACTACCTCTTCTGTCTACTTTGTTCACTGTTCTCCACTTAACGTTTTTATCATTCTTTTTTATTTCAGGTTTTACTCCTCGCCTTACAGCATCGCCACCAACCGCATGATCGCACAGACCTCCATCACGCCCTTCATCGCTGCTTCCCCCGTTTCCACATATCAGGTAGGCCATAATGCACTCAATTATGGCTAGATTGCAGTCTGCATGTGTAATAGGAAAGTTTACTTTGTGTAGGGAGATGCAAGAGAGAGGACCGGCTGCAAAACAGCAGGAAGTACTCTCTTCTTCTTCTTTTTCTTCTTCTTCTTCTTCTCGTTTTTTTTTCCCAACGCTCCAGCTGTGCTCGACGACATCTGTTTCGTGGGCGGCAAACACAACAGGCATCAGATAACAAGCTACATAAAAAAGGTGGATTAGAAAAGAAATAAAAAGGCTGACAGAGAGGAAAAAAGACTCACTCCTCTGCAGTGACAGTACTGTATGGAGGCGAAAGCTAACAGTTTCCTCGCTCCACTTTTCTTACCTTTCTTCTTTTTCATTTGTGTATTTTCACTGTCTTAAACACAAACCCTTCCTCTCCCAAAGTCAATTTTCCACAATCATCATGGCCGTGATCCGTGGAGTCAGGCAACTGAAGAGAGCAGGAACGCTAAAATTGGCCCTGTAGTTATGTCAGGAGAACAACCATCCTCCGTCACTGCACATTTCACACAACATACTCTGAAACATCAAGAGGCTCTGCCACCGTGCCCTCTCCCACAGACACTATCACTTACTGTCAACTTTGCCAGGTACACACTGACAGACAGATGAGAAGATGAAGGAGAGGTAAAAAATAAAAAGATATAAGAGACAGATGGGGAGAGAGACAACAGGGCAACTAGCAGCGATGGTAAAGGCTTGGCTGGATGAGCAGAGGGAGGGATGCTGCTGAAGGTTGCTGTGCCCGTCTTTGAGACACGCCTGATTAAAACTCCAGTCCAGTACCTGCGGTGTAGGTGCAGGGGAGAGAGGAGAAGGGAGAAAAGTGGGCCAGGGCACGTCTTTAATCCGCTCTCGGAAGGCTTCCCAAATTGATTTATCAAAAACAATGACCAGGCTTTTGAGGAATATTAATCCTCACAGTTTCAATATCAGGCAGCTCTGCTGCCGCTTCCTGTAATATTGCCCTTCAGCCAGTCACAGCAGGAAGGTGAGTCCTTCATCTTCTGCTGAAGTACAAAGAGACTCGGGGAAAAAAAAGGAAGAGAAGACAAGCCACGTAGCAGCGATACACAGTATGCCACACAAAAGAAAATCACTTCCCTTTATGATGAAAAGAATTGGCTTTATGCTGAAAATCTTGAGGTGCATCGAAATGACTCTGTTATGCCGTTCACTCTTTTATGTTTCTGTTGAGGTGATACGTTTTGAGGGCCACTTCTGATAGGACTGATTTATCAAATCAGCAAATGACCCGTACAGCACCAACAGGAGTGGGCTGTTGTGCTTATAGGCCCGCCTTTTGTGAGCGTGAATGATGATTAACTTTGTTACCTGGAAAAATAACTTTGATGATCCACATGACAGGAGCCAGTCCAGACCAGATCACTACTAAGATTTCAGCTGTAGTGTCGCCAGCCAGCCGTGGCCTGCTTTACATCACTGGCGGCTGGCTGGACGAGGAGCTGGCTGGCTCACTAACTAGCTAACTGGCAGGCTGTTTGGCTGACTGGTTAAACGGGGAGCCAACTGGCTGACCGCGCGGCTGAACAACTGACTGACCAGCTTATTGGCTGACAGGCTGTTTTTAAATTGTAATGCAAGCTGTGAAGTTCAGCCAGGGGTAGGAATCTTCTTAGGTTGTGCACATTTTACCGTTCACTTTCTCTGAAGCCGATACGGTCGTATCACTGTGACTTATTGCTGGAACTCAGTAAAGCTGATTTTAGTCGTTTGAGGAAAGGGGACAGATGAGGGAAAAATACCCCTAATCAAACTGTTATTCCACGACATCTCCCATTTATGGAAAAAAAAAAAAAAAAGAAGAAAAAAGAAAAGTTGCAAAAGAGCAAGAAGGCTGAGCCAGAAAGCGATCACACGTCTTTGCTCTTATAAACATGAGATCAGCCTTTCTCACATTCTAAAACCTCTGTTTTTAATTAAAATGTTAAGATTTTACCACATTTCTCTAATGATTCTCTTTGATCTTGGACAGCTAATGTGAAAGACTCTGAAACCTGAGTAGCATTTAAGTTTAAAGACTCCTGCCTTGGCATCGGTGAAGCTGAAAAGGTCATCAGGGTGCGCGTCCTTTACAGAGGCCGGCGCTGTTTTAAAGAAAGCACAGCAACAAAATCTAGTGTATTATTTCCTCTGTTTCTGGGAATTCAGGTTGATAGATTTTGTCTAATCTTGCAAACAGACGAGCTAAATTCTCTGAAAGCACACCGCACCGGCTCCACCTTGGCGGAGCACAAATCACATGGTGGTCACGCAGCTTCATCGTTAGAAATGCTTAAGATAAGTGATTAAAGATAAGCTTTTTCTGTGTCAATCTGCTGTCTCATTCAGCTGGAGAAAATAAATATTGTTGTGTGTAAACAAGCAGACTTGGCTGCGTGTTCGAGAATATCTGCCTTGTTTAGGTGGGGATCCAAATCACGCATTTGTGTTGGCTCAGAGGATTGATTGCTCTTATAGCAGATTATTCCTTGTTTGCCGTTGTTTAATCTAATCATTTTAGAAGGATCTGCGGCCAGTCTGTGTGCTTGTCAGCTACAAGCTGTCTAATTCCTCCCTCCAGCATATCAAAAAGCTGTTTGTTCATCGGCCATTCCTTTAGCTCCTTGGTACCTGACACGATCACTGTTACAGCATTCTTTTAACTCAGCACCATAATAGCAATATATTTTTGTAATCCACATTTGTAAATTAATGTGTGCTTCCTTTGGTAGAACCATGTCATGTCTCTGCTAAATAATCTTCTTCAAAAATAACAAAATAGTTGTTGCTGTTCTGTGAATTTTCTGTTGAGGTCTCACTTACTGTTCATGCCGCAGCACCGTTTCAGGCAGCAACACAACGCTAAAAGCGAACAGACTTGATTAATAGTTGCATTTTGGCAATAATAAGGAAGCAGGTGGGAGATTTGCTGTCTCAAGCATTTCAAATTATGTTTATTTTTGGGGGCTGATCATCATAAACATGAACCATTGCAGCTTTCATTTAAAAACCTTTAAGCAGAAACAGTATATGAACATTTCTGAGCAACTTTTGCTTCAACTCTTTAAAGCCCCACCTAATAAAAACTCAGGAAAATGTCAATTTCTTTTTTTATCTGAAGTCTTTATTTGGCACTTTACCAAAATCTGCAAAGAAATGTATTTATACCAGTGGTGGGACTCAATTAAATAAATTGATCTCAGTAACTACAGATTTTGTAATAAATAAATCTCGATTAATCACATTTTAATCACATAATAATATTTGCCCCTAAAAGCTGCATTCTTTTCATTTGAATGGACTTTGGAGGATGGCTAAATAATTCATTTAAAAAAACAGACATAGGCATTATAATTATAAATTCGATCTGTATTGATGTCTGGAAAAATTAATTTGATTTTTAAATGGTTAAAAAGAAATTAAAATATGCCAAACTGATCAGGTCTAAAGTTAGCATCATTTTAAATACTTTACCAGCTCCAGATGTTCTCTAATTAAGAGTCTACAACATGTTACAGTAATTTTTAAAAAATGTTTTCATCCACACGTCATTAATATGCACTAATATCTGACAGTAAACCAAGGTGGATCAGTCAGTGTCAGTCTGGTCATGTTGCAGAAGTGACCGCCTCCTGCTCTGCCTGCAGCTTGAAGCTGGAAGCTGCGACCAAGCCTCTTGTGTGATCTTTTGGGCTGGGGGGAGGGGCTTATGCAGCAGTTGCTGCTGTTAACAGATAGTAAACTACACGTTCTTTATTATTACTCACCAGAAGTCTCCAATATCACCAAAAGCCACTGCGCTGGGCGATAGTTTTTTTTGGGTTTTTTTATAGCAGACTCATTAAAAAAGTCTGAAAAATGGCTAAATAAACAAAGTTGCCAAGTTCGAAAAGGAGGTCTCCGTGTGAATCAGTGTAATCGCTGTACCTGCAAATAGTGCACTGACACTAACTGTAATTAGTTAATTTTAATATTGCATTTAAGTCCCCTAAATTTTTACCATTTCTTACTGTGTGATAGGTCCAAATTATTGTCTGCTTCCTATATCCACTAGGGGAGTGTTTTTCAACCTTTTCTGAGCCAAGGCACACTTTTTTTCACTGACAACCACAAGGCACACCACAAACAAAAATGTTTTTTTTTTTTGGGGGGGGGGGGGGGGGGTTTGTTTGTTTTAAAGCACATATTAATATAAAGTCATCTTGTCATAGTGTCTTGAATAGAAATAAGATAAACACAAGAAAAGGGAATTTTATAATCTTTCACCTGGGCCTCTTTGAACCCAGATCTGCTTTTTAGACCAACCAGGTGAATTTGGATAATTTCTCAGGGCACACCTGATGATCTCTCACAGCACACGAGTGTGCCACAGCACAGTGGTTGAAAAACACTGCACTTAGGGACAGAAGACGGGTATCAGCTTGTCTACAAAAGGGTTTTGAGCAAAGTTTCTTCATTAAAGTGATGCAAAAGGTCCCTGTAACTGAATGTATAAGCATATGTTTGGCTTTGTAGGGTTAAATAGATCACTGGCATTTTCACCATCATTTCAGTCTTTTTCTGCTTCTCCTCAGGTCCAGAGTACATCATGGATGCCTCATCAACAATATGTTATGCAACCAACAGTAAGTCCTCCACCGATCACATTTAGAGTCTTCGTTTTGATTCCTCAAGCACTTTTCTCTCATGTTTTGTTCTCTACACTGTTTTTGGAGCAACTTTTGAAAAGACATTTATTTTATGTTTGTACTGAAAATAGTTTACAATGTGGAATTTTCTATATATTTAGTGCTGTATTTCTGACTCAGAGAAAAGACTGTCTGGAAAAAACATTTAAAACATTATCCTTCTGCTGCAGGTCAAATGTTAAACCAACCGGACTGCATGAAAACTTCTTACGGCTGAATGATTACACTATTTTGGTGTGCACTTACCAAATTAGACTTCTGTGGAGCACATTATCCAATTTTGATGGCCACAAGTTTCCATCTGTCTCAAGTATGCAAGCACATTTTTTGATTTTAAGTTTATAGGTACAGGTTGTGCCAGGAAGGGATGCATTTACCAGACGGCTTCACAAGACAGGCTTTTTTTATTTTTTATTTTTATTGATGCTCAAGGTTATTCCTTCAAAGCAAAAAATAGAAAATATTAACTGCAATATTAGTTTAACAGTAAAGGTGACCAAGTTGCATCCAGAGGTATTTTAGCATTCTGGAAAGACTGAGTATAAAAACTTTCTATTGCTCACACTTTGCAGTCATTTCCAAAATCATTTAACAGGGAAAAAAAACGTCATTCATTTTAATTTGATTTAATGGATGATTCACGTGTCATCTTAGAGAAAATGTCAATGTGTATCATCATGATTCAGTCAGTGACCAACTAAATTCATAAGGCAGTCCTCGACAGTTGTAAACATAAACTATATATCAGAACAAATTATACATAAATACATTTATATATGATTTATGTCACAGCGTGGAAAATAATGTGTGACACGCCAAGCAACAGCAGACTGTAGCTGTATGTAGACGCCGCCCCTCACTGATGCAACGTCTTGTGTTTGGTAGGTTCATGCAGATGATGTTTCGGGCAGGTTTAACTGCCTTGTGCTGAGTTGTTCTGTCCTGGGCTGCGCTCGTGCCATTCATATTGAAAATATTGACATTAAATAAGAAGAAAAGCTAAAAAGAAAAAAAAATTGTTAACTGGACAAGACAAAACTGGACATTTTCTTGTGTTGGCTAAAGATGAGAAGACTGAGCTCAGTATCCCTTTTTTTTCCCTTTTTTTTTTTTTTTTTTTGAATGATTATCCAAGAGGAGCTTTAAAGACACAATCCTCCCCTTGATGTTCTGGATTTTTTATTTTTATTTTGCATAATTGTTTGAATTACATGGACAGCATTGTATACTGCTGGACTGGACCAGAGAGGATAGAAGAGGGACATAAAGAGAGTCAGGGTTTACCTCTTAGCCTTAACCCTAAGGAAGAAAAAACAGAAACACCTAGTAGAGAGTAAAAGGGAGCGAGAGAGAAGGAAAGAATGAGAGAAGGGGGCCTCCATGACCAACGCCCACCACTCCCAGCACCGCCCCACCCCCACAGATTACCGTGCTTGGTATTCCACAGACATCTTCATTTTCACAGTTTATTAAAGTCATATGTCTTATTGAAATGTTATTTAATAGTTAAGACTCCCCACACACACACAACCACTTAATAATTTCTGCTTTAAGTGAAACAGATTTTTCTCATTTCACAGAGAATGTGCCATTACTGCTTTTAGAGGTGTTTTTGCTGAAGTCAACAGATCTCAGACCAGCTCAACAAAGATCAGTTTATTAGTCACACCCTGCTGCTTGGATGTGAAATCCCATCCTGGTCAGCTGTGCTCTAAGTTAACACTGTTATTAAACTGTCCGAGCTGCACTCTGACCTGCATCGTTCCAACTCAACATGTTTGCAGGGAGAGTTAGTCTGGCTGTGGAAAGCAGTGTGATATTTATCTCTGCTGACTTGGGTGAAAGTGTGTAAAAAGAATCAGATTTAAGATTGGCAGGTGTCAAGTTATTTTTTTATTGTCCTCTAGGGTTTACTTTTTAAAATCTTTTTTTTTTTTGTTTGGTTGGTTGGTTTTTTGTTTCTGTATGACATTTATCCAAACAACTGTGATATAAAATCCTTAACTTTGTGCATCAGTCCACCAAATCAGATTTTCTGAATCTGGCATGTTCAAATCCAACCAATCCAGTTGTTCTGCAGAATCTGTCAGCTAGCTAGCTAGTTGTCACATACACAGTTGAGGCAGATGGTGTTTTGCACCATCTGGGCTGGCATTTGTTTTCCTTCATTGCCTTCTGCAGGAAAAAATATTTAAACTGTCTGACTCCTCAATTCACTGCAACACACTTCTTATCTTCTGATGTGTTCGAGCAAGTATGATGTGTTTCCAACATTTTAAATTTACTTAGTTGGTCAGACATGACTGTCTGGTTTTATAGTGACACCCTGTTTTATATGTTGATTTGTTTTTAAATCTAATTGTTCTTTTTCTATTTTCACTGTATTTGTTTTTTATATATGTTATTTAATTTTTCCTTGAGTTACTTCCAACTCTGCATAAAGCCTTAGTAATTTTCTATACAGGAAGTTTGTGTTCAACCTGAGAAAAGCCACTTTGTGAACAATATGAAAACTGACTGTAGGTCACATCTGACCTGTCTCTGGAGTAGAAAAGTGCTCTTGGTGATTTACCATTTGTTCCTGATGACCCCATCTCTGTTTTTGGAATAAGTGACAGGTATACATAATTAATGCCATTACACTGTTTGTGCCACGTCCATAAATTTGCGAAAGTGTTTTTTTGGGGGATTCTTGTGTGAATCCTTGTGCTGTGGAAAGCTGTGTGCAATGTTTCCTCATTTCAGAGGAGAGGCTCCTGCAAACACTTGTCAGCAATAAACACAAGTTCAGCTGCTGTTAACATTTTATAAACCTGCATTCTGGTGAGTCTCATTTACAACGTCTTGCAGACAAGCCTGTGTATCTGCCTCTGGCAACTTGGGCAGGTAAACTGTGTTTTTGGTGCTCGATAGGATATTAGTAGCTCAGTGCTGGTGCAGGATAATGACAAAATGGCCTGATATTCAGACCATATAATCCATATAGCTCTTTTACATAAAGGAGGGGATTTTAGACTCCCTCTCCTGCACACATGCTGTCACACTTTGGTTGTTTGCATCAATAACAGACAGTTAATTTAATTGTTGTTTGGCATTTCTATGGAGCAGAATACATATTCTCATGATTAAATGTCATTTTTATTGCTAATGTTACTGTAATATTATCAGTTTTTATCTTTTTGCAAACCCGCGCTACCCTGACATTTTTCAGCCTAATGACGCCACAGGCCGCCTCTGAGCAGTGGCACTGTATGTAAATGTTTGCCACACTTCCTCCCTAATGTTTTTACAATAAAGAGCATTAGCAGTTAGGTAAATTATTTCCAGGTTAAGCTTTTTTATTGATCCTAGCAACACAAGTGTTCTTGTTAAGTTGCTTAGAGGGGTTTAAATCTTTCTGCCAGAGGTCTTGGTGTTCGCTTGAGGCGTTTTTGTTCCTCCTGAAACACATTCGGTCTGTTTTGTTCTATGTTGCTCTCAGTTTATTGACAAAATTAGAGTGAATTCAACACAAACGGCTTATGTATTCTGTTTTTTACAACTACAAAATAGCATCACTTCATCACAGCTGCTGTAAATACACTTCTTACAGCTACTGCTTTGTACTTTAATGAACTTCAGTGATTTGCTCTGCCATCATAAAGCATATTTCTCCCTGAACCAGGTTAAACTAAGCCAGCAACACACATAAGAAGCATGTAAATATTGCTTTGTGGATATAACTTCATTTACAGAACAAGTTATTTTCTCTTTGGAGAAGAAATTACCACCCTGAGGGTTATGGTTATTTTCATGAAAGTTACCTGTAATGAATCACATTGCCACATAATTTACAAGATGCTTTAATATCAAAGTTCACTAGTCTGTACTAATGAGCAAATGAATATGCAAACAGATGAATCTTAGAGGTAGGATTCTTGGCCCGAGGCAAAAGTATCTTTCCGTCTACTGCAATGTGGTTAAAGGGGTGCTATCATGGTATTTGGAGTTTTCTGAGCTTTCTACAGTGTTATAGTGTTGAATCCTCATCAGACATGTGAACGACACTGTTTTTTTATCACCTCAACGCATGTTTGAGTTTGAGTTTGACTTCCACCACTCTCTCCGTTCGGTTTCCATGGCGACGAAAAACGCGTCGTTTTAGAGTTTTTTCTACTTGGAAATCCTTGTGACGTCCCGGGGGATAAGGTTCGGTGATTGGTTACCTTCTACTGGTTAACAAGGGCATGTACAAATACATCAGGCGGGTGGAAAATGTTGGATAAAGTTATTTCCAATGATGGCTGGTGAGTTTACCAAAGAGAGACATCCTGCTGCATTCGTTGCTGTTTTCCACTTTGTTTTCAGGGTCTGATTCAGGTTCCAACATGTAGGGCTGTATGCTATGTGTTGACATTGTAGTTTGTTTTTTTGATTAGCCTAATCCTTCTGTTTATGAGATGTTACAATGACGGCGAAAGCAGGTGCGGTGCGCGCTTCCGATGTAGTGCAGTGGAGGGAGGCGGGGCTTAATGCGGAAGGGTCTCAGTCCACTCGTTTTGCCCACAGGCTGATCTGACAGCCTACGGAGAGGGAATAAAGTGATTTGTGACAATAACTTGATCAATCCCAGCCCTTTTGGTCTCAAAAATAAAAATAAATTAGCCTGAAATGCACATAATAGTTCCACTTAAAGTAACGTGTTTAATACTCTGGAAATACAAGATGCCAACCTACAAGAGGTAATATAACATAAAGAATTATAAAAATAAAAAAAATCTACCACTTGTAGATAATTATTCACCGATGTTAAATGAAGGAGTTTCCTAAACCCACAAATTATGGTTCAGCAGGAGTCTGTAAAATGTCATTCCTGTTTTCTCTTAGTTGTTGATTCTTTACATGAAAGAAACATTCTTGCCTCTAGCAGTCTGTCAGTGTTGGTAGTATTGTAAGCTTCCGCCAAGAGGACAACTGCTTGTGAGTCCGTACAAGTGAACAAATTGGGAACTCTGTAGCCGATGGTCCAGCACTTCCTTACTGGAGGAAAGCTCAACCAGCCGAGCAGCTCCCCGCTGTGGCCATTTACCACTCAGCCCTACCCATCTCACTTCCTCTCCCGCTGCGGGACAGTGAACATGTAATCTGGTCACAGCAGGCCACCACACACACACACACACACACTCATACACCACACCCTGCAGCAGCTGCCCTCTGAGGTAGTTTGCCTTTCAACTGTGCAACTTCAGTCTTTTTTGAGGGAAACTCAGCTCCTCTCTTCTTTCGTCTTGTACTTTCCTGTCCAATCAGTCAGGTGTGCCTTTACCTGGTGACACAACCAGGTAAGTGCACACCCGACTGAGAGGGACATGCACTATTAAAGCAAGGTTCTCCTGCCGGGTCTCCCTGTTGGGAGTGTGAAGTAGCGGCCAGGAGACGGCACTGATAAAACGAATGAAGAATAACATCTATACATCTGCATGTATGCGTGCATTCGTCTTCTGGTCTCATACTGTTTAGTCATGTGTTGTTACGGTTTGTCTGTCATGTGGTAGAAAAATATACACAGCCTGATCATCTACAGTATGTTTGTGTCAACGCTCATGTTTGTCTTCACATGTTTGCATGCTCTGTTTGTGTTTCCTGTTGCCATATGTGGGCTTCATTCTGGTTATTCCCATTGAGTTTGTGCAATGCCTGATGGCCATCCATCTTCCGGCCCTCTGTCATGAGGCCTCTTGGAGTGCTTGGCACTAGCCATTAACCAGCAGCCACATTGTACTGTGGTCTACATCCCATTATGTTTTGATGCCAACAGTAGCCATGTGGCCGTATCTCTCCCTGTGGCCCTGTCCTCATTGTCTTCCAGCGTCTTCCTGTCACCAAACGGCTGCTCGGCACAAACCCCAGCTGTCACTGCCATCAGTGGATCATAGCCACCAATACCCCCCCCCACCCCTCGTATGACCCACGCCGATATTTACTATCAGCTACGTACACAGCAGACCACTCTTCACACACACAATCAGCCATCAGCTCAGTGGCTCACAACAAATTAGCCAAGCAGCCTAGCTTCAGGTGCTTGAGGGGGCCACTGAAAACATTAAAAACCAATTGATTGTGCTACAATTTGGCATCTCCCTACTCATGTTGCATGTTAAACCAATGGAGCGTTGTGCAATGGTGCTTCTGTTGTCCGGGCAATACGGAGGCAACCAGGCATGAAAAGGGAAGAGGTCACTGCCAGCCAGACTGACTGTACAGAATAGAAAATAATATAGTAATACTGAATATCACATGGACATAAACGCCCAGAGTGTAATCCTATAAATCTCTTAATAAAGTCATTAGATAATTCTCCTCCTTGTCTATTGTGTCAATCAAATGTTCATCCTATGAAGGCATGAAATGTCTCAAATAGATCATTTAAGTAAAAGGAAAAAAAAGAAAGAAAGAAAACATTTTAACTGGAAAAGCATTTCTAATATATATGTAATCCAGAATTAGACGTATTTTCTGTAGGTAATAAAACCACTTAATATTTGCTCAAAACAAATAAGCAGTTCATAAGAATTTGTCACATTATTGAACATTTTTGCCAAAATGTTATCACCAGAAGACATTTTTGCAAGCAGCTTAAGCTTCTAACATACTCCGCAAGAAGCGAGAACAAGGCCACAAGAACAAGTCTGGTCTGGTCCATTCATACTCCATGAGATGCTTGGTCTGCAACAGGACGGGATCACTGCAGGTGTCTGTTATCGTGTGCTATAAACCCTGTTATTTCATATTTAACGAGAAACTGCCGGGAAAGGGCGGCTTTTGCGTGCAGCTGTGTCTGTGTGATTTAATGCTACATGTAAACGCATTCATACTTTCTCACCACCTTGATCAGCTGTTTTATTAAAACAATTGTCATGTTTTTCCGTGTTAATCACCCCCACCTTAAATGTCGGACCAATCACACAGCACTTCTCAGAGCCCCACAAGAGAAAAGTTCTGCAGGGCTGATGTGTCGAGAACTATCTTCAGTCACGTCCGTGAGAACAAAATGACATCAAGAAATGACAAACAACAAAAAAGTTCTCGTTTCTCATGCAGTATGTAGCAGACGTTACTGTTCAGCCAGTGGTAAGGTACCTAGAGTTACAAATGTTTGCAGTTGTTTATGTCTGGTTTTAGTGTGGCGTTCCTCTGCTATGTTGGACAAATTATATATTTTCCTCCATTATTCAATTAATTTGGTGTTTATGAGCTAATTTCTGCGTCAATAAAACAACTGATGCCGGTTCAACAAATTTGAACTTTTAGCTTGTGAGGCTCAACTTGATGCATCAAGGACTTCCACACAGAGGCACCAAAAACACAAAGCAAAACTAGGTGTATCTCTAGACTGCATTTGAAATTGTTTGTTTGCTTAATTTACAGGAGACTAGACTTAGAAATTACAAATACTAACTAAATAATACGTACATTTTTTTTGCTTGTTTGCAGCAGATTAACAAAGAACTGTGCGAGTTATAAAGCTGTACTCCTGGCTGGTTGCTCTTAGCAACAGAAAACTCAACAGAAACCAGCTGTTTGTGATGAGGGGATTGTTTCTACAGAGGCAATGTGCTTGACTGATCATACTCTGGCATCATTTCAAGCCCACCTGTAGTACAACTTTGCTTCATGTAAAAATGACAGTAAGACCATAAATAATGTCCATCTTTTGAGCGTATATCAAATTTAAGAAACTCAGCAAGCTTTCCGCTCTAAATGGAAACATCTGCAAAGAGCAGTTTCCCTCGTAGATGGGGATGTCACGTACTTCATCCAAACTCAATCCACCTTTAAAAGGCAGCAGATGCTGTTGTTGGTTTAAATTTCATTGGATTTTTCCAAAAGGCTCTTTGTGTTTATTGTAAGACTCTAGATCTTCTTACGCTTGTTTGAAGTCATTTAACGCGTGTCTCCTTTAGAATCTGTTGAATCGTGATTGTTGGAAGAAATTGACAAGGTGTTGTAGGGATGCATCGATGAAGCAGCGTCGAATCTGGATCAGCTGACATTCAGCGTGGAAAAAGGAAAACCGCAAGCAGTGGCAGTGGGAGATGTTTATCAAGTGTGTCATTGAAATTGGCTAAATGTATTCATGCTTTATATTGGTAGGCCTAAAAAAGATTTTGAGCTTTTTTCCAGCCTTTTTTTCATTCTTTTTTTTTTTTTTTTTTTTTTTTTTTTTTTTTTTTTTAGCAAACTTGGACTAAAACACTTAAAACCTCTTCTGTTGTATTTTATAATCCATTTTACACTGATTTCCTGTCATTAAAGTGAAAGTTGGTACTTGTCTCCGTCTGTTTGCCCAGAATTTCACATTGAATGTGTTTTATAACAATAAGCCAAAGTTGATCAAATGTTGGTTTATTGCTCAGCACTGCTCCTTGTACTGCTTCACCAAACCTGTGTGTTTGTATCCAACTGGATGGATCTCCTGATATGTAACCGGTCTTTATCCACAGATCAGCAAGTTCTTTGTTTGCAGTGACAAGAAAGTGATTAGAGATTCATTTTAATTATTTCTTTATCCAGAGTTAATGAGCAAGAAGCACATGATGTACAGTAGAGCCATCTCCTCTTTGCCTTCTCCTCAGTTCATCGCTTGTCTTCTCTCCACCAGATGTATGCTGTGTTCATCCGTTAGGTTTATGTTGTCAGAACTGCAGAACCAATTTAGTTTTTTGTCCTCCACTTTGGTAAACAAACTTCAGAGAAAACTGAAGAACTAAAAGCCCCAAATGACAAATACATATGTGCAGCTCACACACAGATGCACAACTGCCTAAACACACATATTGTCTGAGTGCAGAAACTCATTCCACATAATGGTAAATCTCACTGAGGAACAGATCATCAATCAAATACAGACTCAAATTCACTTCACACTAGCTCAGAGTGCCGGAGTAACTGCTGCGCCAGCCATGCACAGCATTGCTGTTTTTCTCTGTGACTTATCCATCTTTTCTTTTTTCTTTTGCATCTCACTCTGAGCTGTATGTGCGTCATGTGTGCATTTGCCAACGTGCACTGGCTCCTACCTACTGGAGGTGAATTATTGAATTCCTCTCTGTTGCACCCCAGCCAGTACTTTCTGGCACTGCTTTTGAGCGGGTGCTCACTGGGCCTCTTAGAACTGAACCATAACTATCTGTCCTCATCGGCTCGAGGGGAATCAGAGCACTATCTGATACCAGTCTCCCCGCTTGACATTAAAAACACTCCGTGGATTCAGACGGGGAACATGATGTTGGGCTCAGGAATTTGACTGCCGAGGCAGAATTTGAGACAGGCCTACATTTGTCCTTGGCTGCTCTCGGTGTCATTTCTCTCTTCTTTCTCTGTCTTTCCCATCCTAAAGCTCTCTTTTTCTATACATTGTTTCGATTATCTCTTTAATCATCTCTCTCCATGCCTGTATCACACTCCTCCTTTACTGTACAACTGCAGCTCGACTGCCAGAGAGCAGAAAAACAATATGCTCAGAGTTAAAGTTTTATACAAATAAAGGATCTTGTTGCATGGTGTCACATGGTGAACAACTGGAGATGGTGACACTACAGTTTCACCAAGCGTTTGAATATCCCTTCAACAAATTTTGCTAAGCAGCAGAAACATTGAGACAAAAGACACAGATTTTGTTTGTTTGTATATTTTTAGTTGATTTTTTAAAACTTTTTTAAAACTGTAATAAATACTATTATAAATAAATACTGGCAGCCTGTCCAGGGTTTACCCTTCCTCTAACCCAATGATTGCTGGGATGGGCTCCAGCTTACCCTAAACCCTTAGTTGGACTATGAGGCTAAGAAAGTGAATAAATGATACCATACATAAAGAGTTCTTAAAGATTTACTGTGTAAAAAAATTACTGACATCTAGTAGTCAAGATGGGTATAACACAGTTGTGAATGTACGGTGGCCATCAGTGGCCAAAATTACTCCTGACATGAAGTTGTTTTCATGTGCGAGTGGATCTAGTGTCTCAGGTGCAGCGATAACTTTACTAAATGTGTACTGTCTTCTTCTATGGTGCTTTAACTAATACCAAATAGTTCTTTAGCTGCTACCAAAGAAACACAGAGTTGTTTGTCCATTCAGAGTCACCATTGTAAAAATGGTGGCATTTGGCATGTATGTGGACCCCCAGTGGGTATAAATGGTTCATTCTAAGATTATATAAACATGGCAGTTATTATAGTAAAGTGATTAGATACTAATAGAAACACAGCTGTTAACGTCATGTTGCATTTTTCTGTGACAGACCGTTGTTACACTCTGCAGCTTTAAAAGATTGACAGATAAATGAGCACAATCGAGTGACGATGTGACAAATGGAGTTACATGCTTCATCTTGCACCCCCACCCTTTTAAACAAACTTTATGTAAATATATACTCACCACAAATCTATCCAAATACCAGTAGTGCCAAGTTAGTGGTTATTTCTTCAAATCAATTTAAAGGCTTAGAGCTGCATGACATCATAAAAAGCAATGGATGACAAAGCAACAGCATGAACATAAACCATCTATTGCCCAGGTTGCTGCATAAATACCCTGATTTTCAGATGTAATGTTTGAGAACAGTACCTCACAGGCCACCTCCTGTCATTTAGAGTATTTTAAATCACAGCATTAAAAACACATCTAGCTTGATCTGTAATTCAGTTTGCATCCAGTCAGAAAGAATCAATAAAGGGAAGCGAGGTTTATCCGCCATCCCTCTCATAGTCATTACGCTAAAGAGGACACACACAATAGATAAACATTGCTGTCAGAGATGAGAAATTCCTCATCTGTGTCAGGTTCCAGATGTCAGTGTGTTAGTGTGTACTTTGTTGACTTATAGCTGATTCAATTTCACAGTAATGATTCTCTTCTCCCTACAGGCCTTTCTTATGTTTGCAATTAAGATTTTCTAAACCTTTAAATGGGGAAAAAAAATTTCATTTAAATTTCCATGTGATGGCAAAGACATAAATAAGCCACTACCTATAACTCTGTCAGCTTGGGAGGGTGTCATTCATTTCCTGCCTTTAGTGTCCACTCCTGCATCTCTGCTGGCTCAAACATGAGCAGTTTGCCTTCCTAACTCTGTCTAAGCCAGGTTACTTTATGTCTTCTCAACAGACTGTGTTGGTAATAGTAGGGCAACCCTGGAAGTCTGTTTGCCCCAAGGAGGGTTTCATGCTGCAGATTAGAGGGAAAGACTCAGGATGCCAGCTCCCTTTTCAAGGCTTATCCAAACAAAAAAGCTGCCTGAAGGCATCTGGGAAATGTGGTCAGAGACGGGAGGTAGGTGAGGGGAGACTTATAGGTACCACGCTGAACTTTCTTACAACATAAGCATAGAACAAGATGATTAAGGACACACACACACCCCATTCAGATGTTAGAAGAGTTTTGAAATTCAAACTTTATTCATATTACGTTTCATAAAAAATAAGTGAACATTTTTGCTCCTGTGGAGTCAGGTTCATTACCTATAGTGTATTGCCTTCAGGTGGGCCAGCTTGTAGTCTTCAGGGTCTGTGGAATTCTGTATAAAGTTACCTCTCAATCATCAGCAGATGTTCTTTTACACCAGGCTTTCCACCCCAAGAATGACTGAGCAGACTTAGTTTCTTTATGTGGGTCTGTGACCAAAGATGGAGAAATATCTTTGCAGTCCTAAGGCTTTAGCAGAATTACCCAAACCCTGCCGTGCTCATGACACATTCCCACTGACACAAAGTACACTACTTCAACACACCAGCGTCAAAATCCCGACCGCAGAGCCTCACGTGGAGAAACCAACTGTCAGTTTTGACGTGGAATGTGTTGAGTCGGTCTCCTTTCATGTGAACGACACAAGTGGTGCTTTGTTGTAGTGAAAGACTTGCAAAGACAGCCTCAATCCCGTTTCGTGGTCTTGAATTTTAACTAATAATGAGCACATCTTTACCAGGCAGGCTGTGAGTTTGGGTACATTATTTGTACAGACCACCGTGCTGCTTTCAATGACCAGATGTGTCCTTGCAAGCAGTTAAATGTCAGGACCCGCATGGTGACATCAGATTGTGAACTTCCCGTCATGGCTTCGGTATGTTTTCACTCAGACTGAAGATAGTCTGAGTGAATAAAACAATAAACATGATAAACAACTTCTAGAGATGAAGAAATTGCATCACTGTGATTGGCTACTGTCATTATGTCATCAGCTAATAAAACACTGCAGATCATTGTATTTTATACGTTTGGCTTCCAGACTGTATGAAAAAAAAAATTTTTGACGCTGGATGTTATTTTTGCAAATAAAGTAAAATAGATGATGAATGAGGGTATGTACAGGGATGATATAAGTTTCCATAGTTCCCAGTCCAGACAAGTTTCACCTGAAACATGATGGCACACTTGTCATTAAAAATATACCTTTAAAAATCAGTAGTGTTCATGGTCATGAATCACAGGATGGCATCATTGTTGTGAAGGTTGATGCTTAGTGAGTTTTTTTTTGTTTATTTATTTATTTATTTATTCGTGTAGGAGGATTTGCATCATCATTATTAAATAGAAATATTTTAACCCAAACAGAGTATTTTCTAGCTACCTAACTGTGTTTTTTTTTTACCTCTGAATGCTAACCAGTCATAATTGGCAATAAAGTAGAAAAATAAGGAACTTTAAGTGAAAGCAGATTGAAAAGCTCTGTGGATGATTTTTTTTTTTTTTTTAACTTAAAATAGTGAAAGTACATTTTAATGAACACTGATAGGTGAATGTGTCATATTTTAACAATTGGCTAATCTCCATCTGTTCAGCCTTGGCACACTGTTGTCATATACAACACTAAAAAGTACAATGAAATGCTTAAAATTACATAATCTAAATTATTGCAAATCATCATTTATTAAATAAATTATATTAGTCAGAAAAAGTTATAACAATCATTAAGTGCAATTATTGTGTTTTATTTATACACTTACATTACATACTCACCCAACTGGAATTTAAAAGAAAAAAGGTTTTCATGTTTCTTTTGAAAACAGACAGACTAGAACTTTGTTTTAATGAACTTTTCTATAACAAGAACAGAAACTGTGTTTTTGCTGAAGATGTATTTTCTGTATAGTAGTACACAGTCACCACTGCTAAGTGCCCTTGTGGTGCATATTCTGCCATTGCCAGTAAGTCTTTGTTTAATGTCTTGATGCAGTGGTGGCACAACTAAATCATGTAATATTTTAACAGTCATGCAGCTTACTTTAAAGTTTCTGAAATTTTCGATACTTAGCAAATAGTATTTGGATTTTATACTACAATGAGATGATGATGAGTTTACTGTCTAGGATATTTGGAGGTTTTTGTAATGGATTCTCGGGGTTTCTGATGCTATTGAACCTGTAAAAGATCAGCTTGTTGTACACTTAACTATGCATGTAAATATCAATAAGTGCAAGTAATCATCGAGGGACCTTCAGTCAAGGATGTTTCTAATACGTCTGCTGGGGTTATTCAATCTTCACAATACTTATGACCTTCTCTACATGTTTTGTTTTGTTTTTTTTTATAAGTATTGAATCTAAATTTAACTCCAACATATCTGAGCTCATTCATAATTTGCTAATTTCATATGGTTCTTAATCCATTGGTTTCTTGCATAAGACTGACACCACCCCTTCACCCATCCTACTTACAATACCCACATCACAGAGGAACGTCATCATGAAGAGACATGAGTTGATTATATATTCCTTAAAAAAAATCAGAAGGACATAAGAATCACACAAGTTTTTAATCTTGTTGTAAACCTGCAACATGTTTGGATCAGTTCAGTAACTCCACAGTTTGTGTTGTCAGGAAATCATTCAGATCTACCACTCAGTTATAAGATGGGATTTTTACAACACTAAGCCGCTGAGATATAAATGCTTAACTTGAAGCCATGCTAAATAACTTTCCAACTTCAACGCTCTTCTGCCTCTTATTTGTTTTTAAAGCACAATAACATTCATTATGTACATTTCTGGAGCTATTGCTGCCCTGCAGCATTCCGATGATGAGAAATTGCACCTCACAACTTTTATTTTCCCAGCCCAGAGCTGGGAAAATTTCATCTACATTACATTTTCTTTTTCTTTTTATTGGCACAATGTCACACACCAGCCACGGGACATCAACATACTGGCTTTTTAAAACAAATATCATGGCTGACTAAGTAAAGAAATACAAGAGAACATTACAGGATGACTTGGGGAAAATAAAAGAGAAAGTGACAAAACAAGAGACAAGACAAGGGTCCACCCCAAACTGACTTTTACTAGATGGAAGTAGCTCAGAGAAGAGACAGGAAGCCAAAATAACCATTTTTAGGGGGTCCCAAAGTTTAGTGGGGCTTCAGAATGCAAACAAGTCAACAGGAGACTGATACTGCAGTGGATAGATACTAGGACTGTGACAATATGCTTTCATCCCAAGTTAATTCCAATTTTTTTGGGTGCCGAATCAATTTAAATTGCAATTCTCACAACTCTTCGATATTGCTGATTTTTGTCAACCAAAAACAAAGAAATGTACAAAACTTTTTTTTTGCAAGGTTTTTTATTTCTTTCAATTAGGAAAAAACAACACAGTGGCCAGACCCTCTTCTGCTGCTATAATCCACAAGAAGATAAGTATAAAGATCAATAAAACAATAAAAACAAAAATTTTACTATAGAATTTTTTAATTGAAAAAAAAAAATTTTAACAAAAAAAAAAATTTTTTTACAAAAAGAAAAAAAAAATTAAATTGTAAAACAAAAAAACCCAAAATTTGATTTTTTTTTTTTTTTTTTTTTTTTTAATTTGATTTCCTACCCTTAATAGATACGTCCTACAATCTACCTCATACATTGTGTGATATGCTGGAGACCCAAACCTTGATCCTGCCTTGGTGTTCTTGCATTCACAAAAAATTGTTTCCACAAATCAAATAAAAACAAAATCATCCTCCAAAAGTACCAAAAAAAAAAAAAAACTGCCCTTAGCAGCCTGAAGATGCTGCTAAGCTAGCTGTGTGCGTGGATCCAGACCAGAATGTAAATTACTTTAACAGCCTGCCGCTTGTGGTGGACATCCTTCAGCCATTATAGATCAGGCAGTAAAAACCGTCTCCATTTGTGTGACATTTATGCATGTGTCCCACCGGTTTTACAGTTTTTACCTCTAATCAGCAAACATAAAGAGCAAGTCGTTAGTACTGATCAGTGCTTCATCGCTTCTGATTCCTATAGACTTGTAATGAGGGCTCTTTAGAAACAACGCTGCTCATAAGTTTTTCTTTTCTTTCACAAGATTTCTTATTTACTGTATATTTATTCACATTATTGAGCGTATATCAATGTGTTTTACAACTAGGGAGGTGATATCATCTCGTCTCGTGTCTACAGAAGGATCAATACCACCAAATCATGTGCATACATTGAGGGGCTTGGTAAACATCAGCTCATACATTTGTGACAGATACGTCTACAGCATCCCTTATCATGCTCTCTCCCCTCTTCTACACACACAGGACAAATCAAAAACATATATTGTCTATTTGTGTCAATCTTTTTCTCATTTTCTTTCCTCTCTAGCCTGTCAATGGACTGCCACATGACCAGGCAGACATCAGCTCATGAGCTCACATGAATACGCACACACCCACTAAAGCCAACTCTCTCATAGACACTCAGTCTCACAAACACAGAAAATCGAAATCACAAATCGGCTTAACTCTCCCTGACACGTCTGTGAATTAAGCTTTTCCGTTGCTCTCCTTTTCCCATTATAAAGGCATTGTCAGACGCTGAATCAGTAACGGGTAGCCCACAGCTCCTGCTGCTTCCCTCTTGCTCTTCCCTTTCTCTTCGCTTCTCTCTTCTTCTGCCTTCTTTCTTTCTTCTTCCTCCATGCCCGCTTTCATTTTTCTATATGTCTCAGCCTTTCTAATTCTTCTTCCTTCCTCTTCTTGTCCATCTTTTATCACCTTCCACATGACCTCCATCAGCTCTTTCCTTAATCATCTTTCCTCACACTGTCTTGCAGTCTCTCCCTCATTTCCCTCTTCCTGTAATTCTCTTTTCACTACAAGAAGAGGAATGGTATGGAGTACAAGGTATTTTATATTTGCTAATTTATTCTGATCTATTGATTTGTTGCCCCTTGGATTTGATGTAACATTTTTAAAAATTTTTTTGTTTACATTTATGAAGTAAAAAAATTCCAAGTAGCATGTATGCTATTAAAATTTATCTTCACATGTAGAGTAGTTCATGTTAAAGCTTTTGTCTGTATAGACTGGGATTGACTGGGAAAGACTGGGGATCTACCTGCAAACTTAGAAATGTGCTCAGTTGTGCTGCATCAGGAAAACATCTGATACCTGCAGGGTTGTGGGCTTTGAGGACCAGGGTTGGGGATCAAATCTATTCAGTGTTTTTATATCCAGATCCTCAGAACACACCGACTTGCATGTTTTTGACGTGTTCAAACACACCTGACTCTGATTATTACTACTTTACTCATCAAGTTCTTTGTAAGCCAGTCAATGAGCCGTTCTTCAGGTGTGGGAAAGAAGGGCTACCTCTAAAAAACCTGCAGGGCAGTGGGTCCTGAGGACCTGGATGAGACATATGCACCACAGGATAAGACGATAGACAATGGATGAAAATGTGGTAATGAAAAGGATCCAACAGCTTGTTATCCGATCCTGCACTATGACCTGTTAATTTGAGTCTGATGTGTTGAAGCAGGGAAATACTGACTGTGCTGGACCCCGCGGCCCTAGAAGACCAGAGCTGAAGATTCCTGATATAATTCTGTTGAACTTTAGTTTCCCTCATTACAACTTCTTTTTCCTTTTTTTCCCCCCTCTCTTAATATGGAATATGTCGACTAGACTTTATTATGTTATTTTCTCCTTATTCTAAGCAAGGTTAATTATTTAATTAATCTAGTTAGTCTCTCTAAAGTACTTGCTTAGCTTAACTATTATTAGTATTCATTGAGTACATGTTTAAATAGTAGGTAGAGAATGTGTTGTGAACATAGTGTTTCGGAATAACTTCTGTAGATGCAGACAACGTGACACACCTCTGCATGAGTGATACTTCTGCATGTGTCCTGCTGTGTCATGACTACTACTTCCTGCTTCCCACAACATGTATGTTCTTCTTATACCTGCTCCCATGAGTTCGGTCCCAAAGGACCCAGCAGATTCAATCACTATGCAACCCTCTAATGGTAATCAAATGACAAATATGCTGAATTGCAATAGAACAGCTTTACACACCTAACCAAGTTATAAGACACCCAGGCATATGTAATTATTTTAGTCTTTCTAGCATAGACTTGGGATTGTATTGATAAAATTCTCCTTTATCTTCCCCTCATTTATTACTTAAGGAGGTTTTGTGTAATTCTTGACTGCCAGCAATAATAAAACTCACTGCTTAAAATTCATAAATATTCTTTAATTAAGCATTTAAGATCAATTTGTTGCTTATTAAATCTTTTTTAACCTATTTCTTTGAGTAGTATTCATCCCAAAAGTCATGTTAACTGCACATAGTCTAAACACCCTGCAAAAGGAGCACCTTCCTCCACTGATCCACCCAGTTGCTTTCTATCTGTGTGGGATTGTAACTTCCAACAGGAATCACATGAAGCTTGCATATTGAGTTGGAGAGGAAAGGAGGGAGAGAGACGGAAAAGGAGGTGGAGAAGGGAGGAAACGGCGTTAGCTGGCTGTGTTGTGAATGCAGGATGTAGACAAGCAGAGCGATTCTGACAGGCTGTGTCTGCACAGTTTGTTCTCCAATAGGCCCACACACAGTCACCAGTGGGGTGCACACAGCCTCACACTTGCAAACATGCACTATTGAGTTGCGCACTCTCTTTCACGCACACAGAAAGACAGACGCTGTCAGTCAAGTTACACACTGTGTGTTTCTGGTTTACAGAAACACACACTTACAGTACAGGCACATACACAAAGCGAGAAGAGAGGCGAGCCGAACAGAGGACAAGGAGTGGTTTTAAATGTGTTCCTCCCAAGGCTTCAATGCTGGGGAAATGGAGCTATCATGACAGGAGATAAAAGAGCAACAATGGTTTCGTCACTTTCCCTCATGTTTCACCGCAGCGTGAAAAAGAAGCTTCTAGCGCTCTCATCCACCCGTTAGGGAAAACATGCTGTGCATTTACCAAGAGCAGCGGCTCAAGAGTGAGACAGTGAAGAGGGACACGGAGAAAGCTTCCTTTTCCTGCAACTAGTGAAGCAGACACACCCACAGTGTTGATACATCAGCTGCAGGAAGACAGTAGTGTGTATTGATCTCAAAAATGTGCTTCTGCTCTGTTGATACTTTTCCTTTATTTCTTTTCTGGCTCTTCTCTTTGTCAGAACCTCATTTCCCTCTTTTTGTTTAAAAAAAGTCACAATAATTCATCATTCATCGTCCTTCTTTCTGTCCTACTTACTGTCTTCTTTCTCTCAGCGCCACCAGAGTCACATCCTGAAAGTTGTTTCACTTCTTTTTTTGTGCCTTATATTTAAATGATCTGTGCAAGGACGGCATGGTAACTAGCTACTACTTTGTGGAAGTTACTCGTCATTGGATAGAAATTGTGGCTCCAAGAGGGATCAGACGAAGCGACGTTTGATGTTATAGAGGAATGTTTGCCGTCTCCATCATTTCCTCTGTTGCCTTCCTCTTATCTTGTCCTTATCTTTCATGCTCTTCCTCCAGGGTGCAGTGATCACGCCAGCCATGGACCACACTATGTCCATGCAGCCTGCCAGCATGATGGGCCCTCTCACTCAGCAGATGAACCATCTGTCCCTGGGCACTACAGGAAGTGTGAGTACTCTTCATTGTGCCACAATGAATCACACAGACACACACGCTCTCTCACAGGCCCACATCATGCCGCAGTCATCCCAAAAGGACTTCTAAGCTGACAAAAAAAGAGAAGCGTTTCTACACTCTGATTCTCAAGGTGGACTTCAGTTATCACTATGTAACCACAGCAGTAGGATTTGAGCTTTATCTGTTTTTGTTTTTTTGTTTTTTTTGCGTGGTTTCAAATTTTAAACAAATAGAAGGACAAATCCTGTCCGAAGCAGTGGTTCACCAGCACGGCTGTGTTAGCCTCCAGCCAGGGAAAGCTAATGCTCGATACTTTCAATTAAATGTAAATCAACTAACAACGATGATTTAGAATATAAACAGATTTTTGTTGTCTGAAGTCAGGTGCATTTGGACCAAAAGTACAGAACAGATTAGACAAACTAAATCCTGTCTTTCCTAGATCAAGTGAACATTTTACAGGTTTAATTTATTGCTGTCTTGTTGCGATTGGCAGTCTCCCTTCTCATTAATTCTCAAGTTCACCGCCATAGCTTGGTGTGCACATCCCCAACTGTTTGTAGCCAGCACAGCTGGCTGAGTTTAAATGCTGTCTTTCCATACAGAAACAACTATTCATGCAGTACAGATTAGAGTTAAGTGAGACAACTGAAACAAAAAGGCAGAAAAAATGTTCAACCACTTAGATCTGTCAGAACTTCAACTCCTATCCTGAAGTCCTGGTTAATATAAGAAGTAACGTACTATTTCCTTACTGGGGGCATTTTAGGGGTAACATTTCTTTCTTGGAAATCTTTTTATCCCTTGTTTCCTGCTATGGAAATGAACGGGGATTGAGGGAAGAACCCCACAAAAGACCCTAGTTCCTGAACAAAGGTTTCTGCATGCAAATGACAGCTTATCTAGTCTGTTACTCTTATTTCACTACACAAAGATACCCTGTCCTCATAAAACCTAGTTTAAATCAAGCTTAAACTTGCCCCCTTCACAAAACAAAAAGTTATTGTATGGATGTGTGCATACCTGCCATCTCAGCTTCCCCTCTGGCACCATACATCGCCTTGAGCAACATTTGATATATTATGTACGAGTTGTTAAGAAACTTGCATCCCTGATAAGAAAAAAATCTACAGGTCATTTCTAAATCTGTTGCAATAAAAAATAGAAAAAAAACAATAAGGGGGGAAATTGCTCTCACACACATGATGTGTAGGATAACATTTATTGTATCATCAGTGTCCAACAATAAAACCACTTCCATACATGCATCAAAGACACGACATATACTTCAGGCCAGGTGTTTTCTGGTTTTCAATCTAACATTCTCACTGCAGAAATAAAACAAAATATCTGAAAATATTCCAACTACTTCAAACTACTCAAAGTGAAAACCTACAGAATTAAATGTTTGCAGAAAAAGATTCTTCTGGGCATTGCACTGTTGGTTTCTGTTCACTACGGCCATGTTGGAGGTTTTATCTTTGGGAACATCGCTGGTTTAGTCGAGAAACATTAGTCCACGCTGAGTAAGAAATGGATTTTACGTTTCCTTTCCAGAGAGCCAAAGCGCTCAGACTGTCGCCACATGTGCTCAGCCATGAGCTGCCGTATCATCTGTTTGAAACTGCATGCATTCACCGGCAAATAGTGAGAGAGCGTATTTCCTCCCTGATCTTCCACATTAAACAGATTTCCTGTGCAGCTTAACAGTGTGACAGACTGCTCTGTTCTCCACCTTCTTCACTTTCACCCACTAATTTCTGTTTCTTTCTCACACACTTCCTCACCCTCACTCTCTAAATCACACATCAAATCTATCGCAACATCAGTATTCCTGACTCCATGCACTCACCGGCTGTACAGTCGCTGCCCCTAAACCATGAGCCACCCCCACCCCCACCCCCGTTTCAGGATCAAGTCGACTTAGAGGTGTCACACAGTTCTGAAGCTTGACTTCCTGCCCTAACTCCGCTGCCCAAGGGCAGTCAAGCAGACAGCTTTGCTCCAGCACGATGTTTGATCTCTCTGTGCGTGTTTGTGTGTGCATGATTGAAACAGTGCTGTATTGTACAGTTAGCCATGTGTTTCCAGGTGAGCTGTCAGCGACTGTGACGCCATGTTGGCTCTGTCAGGAATGCCCCTATCCTTAATCTGCCCCAGCTGTGCTAACAGCCAGGATTAGAGACAGGCTAATCTATGATGATGGCTTCTGATGTTTGATGGACTGCATTGAAGGGGAGAGTGGGTTATGCTACTTTCTCTCCATTTTTTCCAATTCAGCTCCCCCCCCCTCCGACTTTTCGGCTCTCCCCTCTCTTTGCCTAGTTTTCATGAGGCACTGTGTCGCGTAGCATAATTTCTCTATGGCTGGACTACTTCACACACCATGCCGCACTTTATCATCAATGGGAGTTGAGACACGTTTCCTGTAAAAGTTGACTCTTACGCAACATGTGAAAGCTCTTTCATTCAGCTTGACTGGAAAAGCCCATTAGAAACCAGGATCTGTAACTATCCGTGTAGTAAACTGGACTTGACACCACATACTCCCCATGCACATTCCTCAAGTGTACACGCATGCGGTGAAGTTGTTTTGATTTCCTCAGCTGGTCACATGACTCGAGCATGGCCACAAAGGAGCACCTGCAGTGAGCCGCGTCTCCATAGTCAGCTTACCCCGACAGCCTCTGGCTGCTGAAGGAGAAGCCATACCTCAGAATACTCTTGGCTGTTCCAGGGCTCGCTGCGGCTGGTCATGTATGGCTGTGGCTTCCTTCTCTTCTCCCAAAAAAGAACCAAATGTTCCCTGTCCGCCCAAAGCTGTGACACTGGTGTGGTGACCGTAGCTTTCCGAGAATGTCGTGTTGTTTTGCAGTGCGGATCGGCGCGGAGGGTTAGGCCTTAAAAAGAAGTGGCGAAAAAGAATGGACCGTTGCCGGCAGATGGTCACTGCCTTGGAATTTAGCTGCTTCTCCAGAAAATGCTCTGTTTTCATGTCATCCAGTTGAGCTTGGAGTCTGTTTGGCTGGAATTACAGAAGGCTGAAGAACCTCAGGCTTCATGTTTATGGATGGTGCACATAAACATGCCATCCCTGATCCTCGCTGATTTATCTTAGCATGTTTGGTGCATATTGCTCAGTTACTGATTTATTTACCATCTCCACGCTCTCACAGTTTTACAGGAGTCTGCCTGTCACACAGCGTGCACTTGTTAGGTGCTGTGCATGCATGGAAGTCCAGATGCTTTCTTTGTTACTTCCACATTTGTTTGTTTGTGTGTGTGTGTGTGTGATGTGTGTGTGTTTGCAAACCTCCCAGTGTCTGCGTTTGTGTGTGAGCAACATGATGTTTGACATGACAAGAGGTGACCTTCCCTCTGTGCTCTCCATCCTATTCCTGTCATGACATGTAGAACCCAAGTCTTTGTTGTCATGGTGACAGTGATGATTGACAGATTCTGTGTCCCTTCTAGACAGATTTGTAAGAAGCACTTGCTTCTATTATCTGAGACTTCTGTGGGAACTGTAAGGACAGTATGTTATTCTACATTTCCTTAAATGTGAATTACTATATTTAACCTTCACCTGCACAGAAAGCTGATTGAGGATGCACTTTGTCCTCATTCTTCACGTTCAAACAGTAAGACATATTGACACTAGGGTGATTCCCAGTACGCCAGAGCAGTTTGCCTCTTGCAAGGCCTTTAAGGCAATTACCATGGGAGGATAGACTCATTTATTGCCTTTTAAATCCTTAAAATACATCTTACCTGCAGAGAGTGAAACCTTCGATAGCTTGGTTTGATGCCCAGTGTAAAATAACTTTGGCTGAACATTTTTATCTAACAGGAGGGAAAGTTTGTGTGGTATTCTGCTGATGTAGCCCATCTGCTTTAAGCTTCAGCAAGTTGTGCATTCAGAGACAGTGTCCGGATTCTGTGTGGTGTAGCTTTTGGTTGCCTTTCTGTGATTTTCAACCAGTTTGCCCTTTTTCCCTCTGACAACAAGGCAGACAACTGCTCCTCGCTGGGTATTGTCTCTTTATTGGACAATTCTCTTTAAATCTTACAGATGACAACCATGTTGAGTTCAAGTCACCTTAATTTTCTTTCTTCCCCATCCTAATTCTTATGTTTGAACTTCAGCAAGTTGTCTTGACTGTGTCTAAATGCTCTCCAATGCATTGAGTTGCTTTGTGTTTTTCTTGGTGGGTCCATATATGAACTAGTGATTTGCTCAAGAAATGGTATAAAACATTTAAAACTCCTTTAAAAAGTTTGTGGGCTGAAACCTGCAAACATCCAACAATCCAAACCCATAACTCCCAGTTGGCTTGTGGTGATCAGTCAGTGGTAGAATCTAAAGTCATAGGGCCAGAATATGAACATTTAAAAAAGGCACTCAAACTTTGCATACATCCCATTGAGCATCGTGTTACTGGACTTTGTTTTTTTTTTTTTTTGTTTGGTTTCTCTTTTTTGTCATTTTCAGAAACATAATCTTCAAAATACGAATCATAATGTAATTTTAGGTCACTCAGGTAACATAAAGTCCATGTGATTGATTAAGTCAATATTAAAGAAGCAGAGTTGCCTACAGTGAAAGCATGCTAAAAAGAAAGAGACTGCAGCATAAGCACTTAAAAAGCCCAGCAATGAAGGTATGAAGAGCTTTTCTGGTGAAGTAGCTGAGTGCTAAAAGTCATTCACTGCAATATTTCCTGTAGTGTTGAACACCCACAGCTTGGATCAATTGTCATCAAACCCATCCCCCCACACCGCACTGCCATTAATAACCTACACCGAGTAACTGGATGCTCTTGCCTTGACCAACTGTTATCCTTCACCTTGCAGATGATACAACAGAACAGCATGTCATCACCAAGAAGATGGATATAGAGACAGGGTGACAAACTGGAAGGCGGGGGATTTATTGGGATATTTAGCTGAGCCTCTGTGCTACGCCACGTAGCTGCCGGAACAACAATTTATGGAGAAATTCTCGTTGATGTTGAAAACTAAATGCAGCAGCCAAACCATCCGTTCCTCGTTGCAGCCACCAAACATAAATTGTCTAATGAGTCGGTGTGATGCAGAGGCTCAATCCGCTGTGGTACCAGAGTATTTTTGTCTATGCTATGGATTTTCATCTTGGCATTGCTGCATTGCAGTCTGAATTTATACTGTAGTCATTGGTGTGTGTCACGGAGAGTGATGGCAGAGAAGAGACTTAAGGAGTCTACTCACACCAGCCTCGTTAAGGAGTTATTCAGGTCTCCCGTTCATCAAACATACTCGCACGCCATCTGCTTCAGGCGCAGGTGTGTGTGCATGAGCATGGATGTATATGTGCAGCTGTGTGTGACTGCGAGATGAAACGCCATTTATGGCCAATTAGGGATGTTTTATATTACCCAAACTCATCCCCTGACTATGGACAAAGTATTAAAGGAGTTGAAATTGGACAAAAAAAAAAACCATCTTTATCGCCATAGCAACCCAATTCACTATAGCCAGGCTCAGTGTCCCTTTGACTTGCCACTGATGCTATCGCAAAAATATGCTTTGCTCAACCTGCCATATTAAATAGGTTAACTAATAGCCATGGTGAGAGGAAAAATCTGATCTTATTAAATTTTCTTGTTAAATCTAATTTAAATTCCGTTTGCCGTCCTGCAGAGAAATATAACATTTCAAACAGACATTCTCCCCATGACAGGGGGATTGTGATATTGGCTAATTATCTCTTACTTTCCTTCATTTGCTTTCATGCAGCCCTCACAGGTGAGTTGGCTGAATAAGTTAATGGGGAGTAGAGGCGAAGACCTTAAGTCCCGGGGAAAATTTGTATGCATGGTTTCAATTCACCAGGGAGAAGGTCACTTCAACAATCTGATAGGCCCTTTTAGAAGATAGCCGGTTGAAAGCGAAGGAGTAAGAAAGAGAGAGTGACAGGAAGGTGAGAAGGAAAGAAGGGATTAGACGGAGAGGTAATGTGGTAATGTGTCAGGAGGTCTGGATATGCTGCCTCACCCTGTTCTGAGTGTGACAGCCCTGGAGGTGTGATAACCTTAAATTCACATACAAAGACCCACACGATCACACTCGCATGCGAACGCACACTAACATCCATCCCAGGGCATCCTCCTGGCTCTGTGTAGCGACGGTGGGGAGTTAATCACCCATGTCCATGGCCTTTAGCTGCTCTCATTAGCGGTGAGCGGTGGAGCCGTACCCGATCCATTAGCAACGCTGCCGGTAATGACACTTCACCAGCACCGCCGGGCCCATAGCCAAGAAAAGGCTTCGCAGCCCCGCCGTAGCCCTTCCATTACCACCTCCTACTGCAAACTGCCACCACGCTTTTTAGCACTGGCAGGCGGACTGAGAGGCAAAGGAAAAAAATAAAACCAAAGAAAGGGATTGTACTTTCCTTTTCCCTCAGTCCGGAAGGCAGCAGGAAGGCGAGGGGAGGCAGCCTGTTGGCTTTTATCTAGGATCACATCCGCTGGCGCTGTACTGCAACATTATCATTCCAAGCCCTTTTGTCTTTGTCTGTCTTTTTCTCTCAGTCAGAGGCACAGGCATGCAATATATGCATCCCACACACACATCTGCACAGGAGAACCCTTATGTAGCCTATACATACACAGTTGCACACACAAGTAGTGATAAGTCTTATTTTATGCAGAGGCATGTGTTAATTAAAATAAGCACACACACACTCACAATGGCAAATCAGGCTCAGTACCTTACACTCAAAGCGTGCACAGCGAGTTGCAGAAAAAGCTTTGCATGAAGTGCGTGTCCTCATCCATATTGCATGTGAAAGCCCCCTGGCTGTCATGTAACCAAACCTGTGTCACGTCTGTAAAATGCCCATCGCAGAGCGAGCCAGCGCCCGGTTAAAAGCCCGGGTAGGCATGACTAAAGGAATATAGGCCACAAGCAACAGACCTCCTGCTTTCTTATCCTCCTCCTCTCTCACTCTCTTTCACACACAGTTCATTCACTTTAGACAACATTTATTTATTTATATATTTTCAATCTTTTCAGCTGTGTATTTGCTTTCATGTGATGTCTTGGTGGGACAGTAGGCCATCTCCTCCTTTTCCTGACTCTCCCTCACAAACGCTTATCTGATGCTCTCCTGCACGTGTTCACATGCTCTTTTAGCGCCCTCTAAAGGATGCTCAAGGCATAGCAAGTTCTCCTCTTTTGTACTTCTGGGAATAATTACACTGAATGAGCGTTCCGGGGAATTACAGTCTGTGTTTGATGTCTGAAAAGTATTTTTGTCTAATGTGAGATTGGGATTTGTAATTGCAACGAGTGTCGCAAGAATTTTCATGTGCAAGGATTTTGTTTGACTGGATGTGTGTCTTTTGTGTATGTTTCAGTACATGACTGCTGCAGCTGCCGCGGCGCCTATGCAAGGGACATACATTCCCCAGTACACTCCTGTGCCTCCAACAGCCGTCCCTGTCGAAGTAAGACCTGCATGCATGCACACGGTACCTACCATGAATCAGAACTCGCTGCTTCTCAGAGTGAGGATATCATTCCTACTAAGAGCCCATCAACTTGCTTACACAAACACTCTCTTCATGCTATTAGGACCTGCTCACCACCTCTATAGACTAAAGCAGTCATTAAACTGACAGATTGCTTTTAAAGCGAGCTGAAAATTGCTCTTATTTCCTCAAAAAAAAAAAAAAAAATAGCTCAGCACCACGGGCAAATAACGAGGATTCAAACTGCAAGCAAAGCGAGATGAGTCAGAAGTTTTATAGTTTTTGGGAAAGACATTTGAAGTGCGGTTTAGACTCTCACTTTCTCGGAGGCTGTCTGAGCTCCTGGCAGGTTCGGGCAGCCCAGCCCCAGAAATGATGAACGTGGAGAACGGGCGGGCGGGATAGAAGGGAGGCCGGCGAGGAGAGCGGGCCAGCTGTCTGGCGGTCATATTCAGATGGACTATCAGTCGTGTTTCAGATGACAGGAGCTGAAGTGAGACACAGTGCCGGCAGCGCTGTCTCTCTCCCCCAACAGCCTGTTCGGGCCAGTAGGTAGCTGGAACGCATGCATCCGTCAGCCACAGAGCTCTGGTTAGCCCGCCAGCCTCAGACGATGACAGTCCCCCCTGACAGACCCATTAGTTGCTCCTTCCTCTCCTGTGTGCCCCTCTTGGTATCCCCCTCCTCAGAAAGTTGCAGTCTTCCTTATGAGGGAGTGGGATGGAGAAAAGAGATGTAGTTGTATTGTTGCCCACGGCACCGTCTACCTCTTTCATCCTGACCATTGTCCTCTCAGCGCCAACGTCGGCAGCGGGGTGTACATCACTGAATCAGCCTGTGTCTGCAGGCCTGATGTATGGACAGGACGACGTATCCTTGAGAGCTTGTTAAAGGTGATTGAGATGACTCAGTAATGGGAGCAATCAGTAATGCTAGACACATAAAAAGGCTAAGAGGTTGTTGTGATGGATTCAGTGCACGCAGCCATGCATTAAGATGTTTTTCCCCCAAAGACCGTTCCCACGCACAAATATGTCTGTGGATCCAAATCCCAGAAAGCTGATGCTCCTCAACTTTTTTGTGTTTTGTTTGTTCATTTATTTCTTCTGTCCTTATCCGATGTTTAAAATGAGTAAAATTCTGCCAGAAATAAATGTAAATAAAGTAAAAAGCAGAAGCAGAGGAGGGCCCTCCTCCGAGACAGCAGATGTTGAAGCAGAGTTTTGTGGAGTAGAAGTTAACTAGTCACACGGTGTTGTTGTTGGTGAACTGACACACATCCTCTCATGTGTCCCCTCCAGGGAGTGGTGACAGACGCCTCGCCCCAGACAGTGGCTCCTTCATCACAGGAGGTGGCTGGCCAGCAGCAACAGATCCAGGTGGACAGTGCTGCCGACCATGTTCCTGCTTACTCATACCAGTCCAAGTAAGTCCAACACGGAAGGGGTCAGATCCGATCAGGCTTTGAATGTGTCACATTTCTTTCAGCCATTTCTTTACACATTTCGGCTTATTTTCGTTACGTTTTGTGTAATGTATAAATGGCATCAGCAGACTTTGAGTTCCGTCGGTCAAATTTTCTGTTTGTTTTGAAAGTTAAATAAGTAAAATATGACCTGATTTCCAAAGCGCAAGAAAAACAAATGAATCATTTATAGTTTTTAGTTTTATCTGAACTAAAAGCGAAAAGGCCCAAAGTGAAAGACGACGTCATCCTGTGTGGTCAGTACATGTCAACACCCTGTTTGGCATTCACCACAGCTTGCAGAAGCTTTTTGTAGCCTGCTAAGGTTTTAAATTTTCCTTCATTCTTCCCTTTATACAGGAGAGGATTTGGGGTTGCCTCATATTTTCTGTAATGTTTAAGTCGAGGAACTGTGAGGGTCAAGGTAACACCTTAACCTTTTTACCAGCCTGTAGGTTTGTTTTCTGAATTTGCTGCTATTTAATTTAATCTATTATTCACTCCAGGAGTGAAATGTTTTCTGTACCGCAGGCTGCCACACAGACCCAAGGTGCAATTGATCCACTGCGGGTTTTAATAGCTGGAGAGGTGTTCTTTTTTTTATGAAATTTGGTGCAATGTTTTCTCCAAACTTTCTGTTGCTTATTGCAAATCATTGCAATCCCTAGTTTTTTATTTCTTTTTTAATTTTCCAAACCCCAGCTCTACCTCCACAGTTCTGTCGCACAGCAAAATGAATAAAATCAGCCACATTAAAAGACTTTAATGGGATTTTACAGACTTTTCCAACCTTTTGAAATCATTTATGTTAGTCTGACCGTGAGTTTGGAGAAGCAAAAGTCAGCTGATTGTTAGAACATGATTTAAAGAGTCTGAATTTTTATAAAGCTTTTTAAATCTTCAGTCAGAAAGTAAGAAGCATAGCTTTCTGATTGAAATATAAAACTTAAATAAAATCTCAAACTTTTTTCAAAACTTTAACACTACATATCTTTGTTTAATAGTGTTTAAAATGTTGTTTATTCTGGAGATAAGATAATCTTCTAAGATTAAAAACTGATTGCAAGAGAAGTTTTTCGCAAACTTCTAGTTTTATTTCAACATGAATGGATGAGCCTCTTTCCTGCGAAGTATGTGTTAAACTGAAGGAATTTTCCTTCCATCACAATTTGGGCGATGTTTTATGAATAAGCGAAGTAATCAGCTTGTCAGGAATGTCTGTGTGACAAATGTTTTTTTGTTGAGCAGCGCAGGGTTTTAACGCTGATCTTAAAATGAAAAATAGTGCCATTATAAAACGATTCAAATTACTCCTGGCTGCTGTTGTCATTTTCCTGTCATTTTGGCAGCGCTTTCACTCTTTAATGCGCTGTCAGCTGTCAGCTCTATTGCTCTTCTGTGTTTGTAAAATTGTGCTTTCATTACAAACCGCCCTGTTTTCTCCTCTTTCATCAGATAGCAACGGCCTGAGCGAATGTTCCTGTGACAGCGTTGCCTTGAGACAGAGGGTGGCTGCACTGTGAATGTGAGGAAAAGAGAAAAGAAAGAGATTGCTTCCAGATTGCCCAGGCACCAAAAAAAAGAGACACTTTTTTTCATTTCCTACCTGGCCTATGAGAAAAAAAAAACAAAAAAAGAGAGAAAAAAGTCAAGACTGAGGCGAAGAGTGCTGAGGAAAGGGGATGTGGGGAAATTACTGGGCACAGTGCAAAGAAGTGAAATAGTTTAGTCTGGGAACCTGCCTGAAGGGCTGGGCTGAAGCTTGAAAAGTTTCTCAAAGGAAATTCCCAACCAGTTAAGAAAAATAAAAGACCAAAAAAAAATTAAAAAATACAGAAAATCACATTTTAAAAAAGGAAAGAAAAGGTTGAATGTGCAGGTAGGCGATGAAGTTTATTTTCTAATTAGAAAAAAGGGGAGTCAAGTTTAAGATACGCAGAGATTGTCTTCCTCAGATATTAAGCTACCGTTTCCTTTCAGTCTTTTTTATGTTTTAGTGTTAAATCTTAGTTTTCTAGATATATTCAAAAACAAAGTGGTTTTTTTTTTTCTTTCTTGAATCTTCATGGCCTTAATTTCAAGGGCGCCAGAAACTTTTTACAGAGTTGAAGTCTGACGTCTGTTCGGGGTGGGGGGGGTGGGGGGAAAACAGTCTCTTGGACCACTTGGAGGGTACAAGATGCTGAACGAGTTACTCTACAGAGGAAAAAAAAAAAGAATCTATCACATAAGCTGTACAGATTTAATAGAGAAAAGCGTTTTCTTTTCTTCATTAGAAGAAAACTTTGATAATTATTATCGTCAGAGGTAACTAAGTGTCAGAAGTAAACAAAAATGTCTGTTTGAGGTTAAAAAACAAAAAGACTCGGGTTGGGGAGGGAGGTGGGGAGGTGGGGGTGAAGCGTTGAAGAGATTTTTCACAATGAGGAGAAAAAAAGAAAACATAAGAAGACATGCTGCACTGTGGATGCAGTCTGTTGCTAATGCTGAATTGTTTTTTATTATCATTATTATTTTACATGGCAAAGTTGCTGTCGATGACATTAGTGCTTTTTATCTGCCACATTTTACCTTTTTTATGAGCTTTAAGATGTTTTTAGCCCGCTTTGCTTGTCTCACGGCGAAAAGAAAAACAGAAAGAGGAAAAAAAAACTACAAAATGAGCAGAAAAAAACAAAAAAAATCAATAAAAAAAAAAACCTTGTGGAAAAAAATTCTGGCAGTAAAATAGAAACAGTAGATTCAGTAGGAGCTTATGGTTGAAACCAATCAGCGCAAAAGCAATAGAAGAAATTGTTGACAATTTCTGTAGTTTTCCTAGTTGTGGATCAAATGCAGCCCATGGATGGCCATTTTTATACCAAAGATGAAGAGACACTCTGAACCAGAGTTTGGTTTTTCTGGTTTTCTTTGTTCTTTCTTTGTTTTTTTTTTGTTTTTTTTTTTCCTTTATTCAGTTTGATTTTGTTGTCGTTGATGGTGATGTCGTTGTTGATGTTATTGTTGATATTGCTGTTGTTGTTGCTATTGTCGTTCCTTTTTTATTTTTCCTCTGACCTTGATGGCCGGACCAGTCCTTACTGTCCTTCTGTTCATGTTCTTTTCTCCGGGTTTCTAATCATTTGATGGTTGTTCAAGTTGTCACACACAGACACACACACCCAGATACTGTTTGTGCACCCATATCACAAAACACGCTCACACTCTGAACTCGTACACACACTTCAGACAGTATTTAAAAGTGTGACACGCCAGGTTTTCTCCAGCTTGCTTTTGTCTTTTCTTTTGTTTGTATGTCTCATCTCCTCTATGACGCTTTCACAAAACCGTGGGCGCGTTCCACCTTTCTCTTGGATCCTGCAGGGAAAACTTTAAGAAACAGACGGGGGAATGTTGTTTCGTACGCTCTGTGGTCATCGATGTGTTGCATCCAGCTTTTGTCCTCTTTGTGATTTCTGTCCGTCTCTTTTCTCTTTGACTCAGCCATCCTTAACTCATCCATGTTCAGCATACTAAGCTTCAGTAGGAATCTCCCTGCTGCTGTTTGACCCTACGTTGATCACTTTGTCATCCCACCACAGATCACATTCTTTCATGTTTAATAAATGGCTCGTCATAAATCATATTTTTTGTTTTTGTACAGCAGGTAAGTTATAAATCATGTTCAGGACTGATTTAGACATTTTAGCAATGATTGCATAAACTTTATGGCACTAAACGGCATCGTCTAATGTATCTAAAAGCCAACCAATCTGAAGCCCAGCCAACCCATCACCAGTGTCGAAAATCATTTTATGTTACAGGAAGTCATAATATGACATGTGTTTTATCAGCCAGCAAATCGTGGTGGTAAACGTCGCTGGGCTTTCCAAACAGTTTCTTCTGAAGTCCTGTGACATGGCATTGTTTTTGGTTGCAGCTTAGCATGCCAGATGGTTTGTCACACCGAACCATCCGGAACATTCTCCATAGAAACCATTTGCACGAAACATCTCCTTCACTTCAGCCTATCAACTCTACAGAGGGCTCAACAAGAGCTCTTCTCATGAGCCACTTGTTGAATAGGAGCCATATTGTTGACTGTTTTCACATCTAAAACTCGCTGCAATAGCATCTTTTATCTTTTGCCCACAAATGGATATCTTAGAGACTTGCTAGATAAATTATCATCATTTTGATCACATTAATCTCACAAGATCCAAGTATACATGGGGGTTTGAGGGTAAATTAGTGCATTCTTAACCAGTTTATATGTCGAGGTAAGAAAGCAGACCCTGCATGACAGTCACTGGAGTGAAACGTAGCCAAGGATTTTATCAATCTGAAACAAGTTTTACTTTGGCAATGGGGTTGATATTGTTTTAGAAGTACTGTAAGAAGAGAAAATTGTTGTCTTAATTAGAAATGTATAAGTGAGACATCCTAAACTGCATGCATGTGTGTGTAACTGCACGTGTAAAGTCCATGCAGGAGCACGTTAAATGTTCTCACAAAAAGCTGTAAAAACGACTACTGGGCCGGCTGGACTGTTGTTTGGCTGGTTGCAGGTCATCACAGTCATCACTGCGAGGTCGACCACAACCATCAGAGCCAACTCCTTTCAGATGTATTGGACAACAGCAAAGCCGATCGTTTGCTGTGTTTATAAGATTTCATTTACATAACAAACTACATTTCTACTCTTCCATCACTGTGACACTAACAAGGCAGAAAGCTAAAAATAAAATAAAACAGGACTGAATGTCCTGAACATCCTCCTGATCATTTGCCCAGTACAAGTTCAGCACACCTGTGGGAGCAAAGTGGGCTCCTCACCAGCCATAACAAGATGTTGATGGAAGTTCCATCCTCGACCTCTCCGCTGAGTGTCAGTTCCACCCCTCGTTATCCCACCAGGTTGCACAAACAGCCCCCTCCCTTCTGATCCGTTCTTTCCACCCCTGAGCTACATGAGGTTTTCACTGACTTCATGTCTGAGGATTGTCCCCAAGGAAATTGCCTTTGGGACTGCAGCCATTACAACCCACATTACAGCAGCCTGTGTGTATGTTTTCTCTATTCACCCGTGCCCTCCAACTCTGCCCCAGCTCTGGTGCTACAGCAGTAAAAAAAAAAAAAGAAAAAAGACCACTGGCACCGTTAATGTGCCATGGTCAAGCCGGGCTCCTTTGCTCTAATTTTCCTCGCATGTCCTCCTCTCCCCCCGCCCTCCTCTCACACTCTCTCTGAGGTTTCTCCTCTTTATTGGACGGTGCAGAAGCAGAACTACAAACCAATTTCAGTCACTCCCGCAATGAGGCTTGACGGGCCCAATTTGTCTCCCTCCAGGGCGATAGGATCCACTCCAGTGTCCCTCAAAAGACTCCTTTCTTCCTGACAGAGAGGGAGCTTTTTGTTTGGGGACAATTGCAAGTGAGCTCTTGCAGTTCATGTGACTCATTCAAATACAGTGCAACCGATGGCCTGCACATTACAGAACTGTGTCGTCATGCATGACGGTGTTTGTACGTAACAATCAAACTGCATACTGAGTGCCTTTTAACAAAGCTTCCAAATGATTCCACGTTGTGTGTAGTTACTAAAGCAAAGCACATGGAAGAGCTTGCAGAGGAAGTGGTGCAAAGGAAATGCGCTCAAATATTAAACCTGCTCAATGGTGCTAAAGATGGAGCTGCCCTGTCTTCAGTGAAAAGCTGGCCACTGTTGATCATTTGGCCCAGAACTCACCATGTTCGCTGGCCAGTGCAGAAAGAAAACAACAGGCACACAAGTTCTTCAGCCGAACTTGAGTTAAAGCCATAATTTTGCATTTGTTTTTAATCAAACAAACCACTACCTGCTGTAGATTGTCTTCCATCTGCCAACAGAGGCCACATGTGTCGTCAAACTGTCCATCCAGCTGTTTACTGTCCAGTCAATTCAGCTTCTGCTGCTTTTTCTTCCATCGGATCTGTCACTCAGCATCTGCTTTCACTTGCCTCGAAGCTGCAGTTTTCTCTTATCTGCCGGTGAAACAGAGTCTTTAACAACTTGCTAATGTTGAGGTTTAACGCTAGCTGGATGTGCCAACACCGCTCATCTGTACTTATTCCATTTTAATTGTCCTGACGGAACAACAGAGCTGCTACATTTTTCACTTTACCAGTTTTAAGCTAGTATGTGAGCGTCTGTGTGCATGTGCGAAGAGTTATTTTTTGTTAATGTGTCAACTTTTCAGCAAGGTTTGGAATCCAGCATAGCTAAAACCGAGTTCTCCAGACTTTTATAGCTGCTGTTTTATAGTACAGAGGATCATTTGAAGTCTAATAGGACTCGTAATGTACGGGTTGCACATCAAAGAGCAGAGCGTCCTACAAATGGCTTGAGTTTCTGTAGTGATGGCTTTATGGGAAATAGGGTTACAAATAGCCAAGAGATTAAGGGGAAAAAATGCACAACAAAGAACATCAGCTCCATTTTGCTAATGGAGATTCAAGAAAGAAAAAGATGTGAAGGCAGGTGTTTGCTACCAATATTTCACAAAGATCTGAAAGATTACCCAACAAACTGAAATGGCTTTTTCTTAATAGCACAATGGCATAATGTACCTTTTCTGAATACAAAATACCTTCTTGGTAGTCTGCAGAGGGCATGCCTGCAATTTTAAGGAGGCTCTAGCAAAAGAAAAAAAAAATCTGCCCCCAGTCAGCTCATGTGTCAGCACAAACCAGGAGCCAGCCATACCAGGAGAGAAAGGCTGTGTGTAAAAGGAGAGGATGATCATTAGCTCCTGTTGCCGGGCAAAACTGGTCCTAGCTTCTAGTTCGTCCAGCTCTATGTGCCCTGTACCGCACTAAAGGAGGTGACCGATGTGATCCCTCTCTAATTAAGACTGCATTCTCCTCCTTTCTTTGTCCATCACACCAACACATAACTGCTCATCATGTTGTGCCTCTCTGAGTCTTCAGTTTCAACTCTGACATACTTTCTGTCCTTCTTCCAGCCATCACTTCACATCAGACCTTTTGTTGTTTTTTTCTTCCGCATGTCAACATTAGTATCCTTTTCTTCTGTTGGAGAAAGCACAAGAGTCTAATCTGTGCTTTGCAACCTGGGACCACGTTCTCATGGTTTTTCTCACATAACACAAGCATTAGATTTGCAACCCATGCATGTACAATGCAGTAGCTTTAAAACGCGATGGATCCAGTATCGTTGTCTCTTACTTAGCTTTGTAAGATAAGTGTCAGGATTCTAGTCCTCTTTGCTTCATGCTGAGTGTGAATATCAGGTTGGAGGGGTATAGCATCCTTATCATTATCATTTGTGTTGTTTTTCAGCTGGGCCTTACTCTCACAGCTTCGTGGTAAAGTTTATGCAATCATATCTCATTTTGTCCAACTTCCAAGTCATGCAGTAAATCTCACTGGCATGATGCCCCGATGAGATTTCACTGGAGGCTCTAAGTTTGAGTTTTTACCCGACTTCAATTAGCTAGAGGAGAAGTTCAGTAAATGAGGAGTAAACGTTGTGAAGCTAGCTCTCACATGTTCGATAGCGTAGCTCTAATCTCCCATGAGCTTACCCACCCAGAGCTACCCAATGAAATCTCTCTAACTACATCTCCATCTTCTCCGGTGTCAGTCTCTCTCAAGGCGAGGTGCTTACTTCACTGCCTTTAAATAAAAAAAAAAACATCCTTAACTCACCATTTCTCAGAATCACTGCCACCACAGTGTCACAGTTGTATACTCATTAGACATATTCCATGTCATGTTCTGTTGTGAGGTTCTTTTGTGAACGAACTCGAAGCCATTCCACATTGATCGTTTGTGTGTTAGGAAAACAGTAGTTCAGAGTTACTCTTGCAGACTGTCTCTCAGCAGAGTGTCAAGGAGAACAGTGGCTCAATAACTCATCGCAGACCAGCACTTTCACACACTCACACATAATGCAGTGGGAAAATTGCTCAAACTACTCCCCCCCCCCTTTCTGCTACAAGAGCAAGGCCCTGGGCTTTTAATTGATGCTTCGGTCCACCTTTGATGAGAGCTATCGATTGGCTACACAACCCCAGGAGCTCCAGCCAGCACAGCCCATGTGGAGTTCAAACGTCTCCGAGAAAAGTACTGAATCCAACAATCCGTAGGAAATGGCTGAAGAAATTATTTTAGGATAGCCAGCACAAAAAAATGGGACTCATTTACCAGAATTTTAAAAAAATAAAGAAGAAGAGGAACTATTTATAAGGACAGCAGAGCGGTTTTTACTTTGTTTTTTGTTAGTTTGATTCTTTCAGTTGTGTTCTCCACTTTTCTTCTTTTTTAGCACCGAGGAGGACGTGGTCACGCCTCGCACACGCTGCTCAGTGTGTGTGATCTTTGAGAATTTATCTGTTCATCTGTGGATGTTAGGATTTGACTTGGGTTTTATGAGTTGTTTTTTTCTCTCTGATGAAGCTTTCAATAAAAAAAAGAAAATCTGGGAAAAAGCAGCCAGGAGTGTGCGTTTTGTTTTCATTTTTTCAGCTTACTTCACAAATGATTGTTTCATCACAACTCGCTGTCCTCCTGTCAAGTGATTATTATCCCACAAGTAACACACAGAAAAATCTTCCTCCTAGCCTATTATCTATATGACTAAATTGCAGTGGGAAGCCAGAAGAAGCCCTGTCATTACCATCCGGGTTGATGGCACCTGCTGCGTGTTGACCTTGGGCCCTCACAGCCTCACATAATTACAGCCTCCACAAATCGAGCTAATACCTCTCGATGGGATTCCTCCCCCCCCCACCGCAGCTCACATGCACTTGATTGGGCGTAAAGTGGTCATAATCAAAGACGAAGGAGTCTGCTGGAGGAAGAAGTGGATCAATAACAATCAATCTTCTTCTTCACTCTCATTTAGGCCCAATCAATTGCTGTCCTTGTCACCTCCTAGGACCCCTTCACTGTCAGTGCTGCAGCTGCACAGTAGCCGCTTGCTGAGCCGTGTCTGCAAGATGAAAACAACAGGACCGACACTCCGAGATGGCTTAATGGAGAACAATTGACTGGTTGACTTGGATTGAATATCAAGTGTTGATGCTTCTCTCTTCCAGCTGCTGATCTGGAGATAAACACAAGTGCCTCAGTGCTCAGCAGAGATAACAGACGTGTGTTACCTTTACAGCTATTTCAAAATGTATACTTCTCTGAGAGACCCTCTCCGTGTACTGTGGTTTTCTCAACTTCACAGTATATGGCTGTCAAAGCTGTGAAAATGGTGTGGGATCCTTTATCGAGTGAAATGCCACAGATTCAATCTGGCTCCCTTGCAGCCGAGCAGCCTCCTTATCTGAGCTTATAGAGATGTAGCAGCTGAGCACCACAAGGGTGCAGCATACCAACACAGATGTTATCTTTTGTGTGCATTTCACAGAGGATTGAGGACGACCCCCTCCTCCCCCTCTCCCCCTTCAGCATGCACAGAATGGCACATCCACACGCTGGATAGAGATCAAGGACATCTCCACTGGGGAAAACAACAACACAGCCAGCACTTCCATCAAGCATGTGCCATCTGCTCAGTATATGCAAAAAATTAAGAACCAAAACTCTTCAGACATATTAAATAAATCTGTCTAGTTTGTAACACAGATCATTATTAAAATGTTTAAAAATGCTTTGGACGTCTAATTTACAGCCAGACGCACTTAAGTGCAGCAATGCAAACATAAAAATGTTTTAAGAAAAACTGCTGCCCGTTAATTAGTTAATGAGCTTTTTTTTTCCCCTTCATGTCTTCATCCAGGGGACATAACTGCAAGCGCTGCGCTCTCTTAATTGTCCTGATGTAATAAACATGACTTGCATGGTGCAGAGCAAGCAGAAGTAATTAGCTTTAATCATTATTTAGGTTGTAAAGGTTATCAATTTGCCTCCAACAGATGATCTTTGTGGACCTCTGGGATGATGGTGTTTCAGCTCCCAGCAACTCATTTCACTGCAGACTAGTCTGAACAAGGATTGCTGTTAAATTTGGCATTTTTGGGGCTGTGGTCTTTAATGGCCCAGCGCCTCCAAGAGCAGATTAAATCATTTTTAATCCAACTACTGAACACACTTGGCGCCTCCTTCGAGAGACATAATTAACCAGAAGGGGTATCTGTGCTGCTGGACAGAAATCTAAATAATATCCACCCAGCAGATGTTGTTGGGAAATTCATTATATGATAAGTTTGGGGACTGGAACTGCGACACTGGGCCAGTAAACCTCATCACAAGAAGCCAAAGGAGTGCATGTCATTAGATAGAAAAATGCATGATTTGTGTTTTTACGTTTTTTATGTTTGTTATTAAATAGGTAATATGTCAGCAGGGCAGCAAGACGACATGATTATTCGAGTTTACTGAGTTTCAGTCTGAATCCAGTCACATTCTTGTGAAAAGTGATGATTCTACTATGATATGAAAATGCATCCCGGATACTAAGCAAATGACTAAAATGAAAGTGCAAATTCCTCCAGTGTCACAAAGCCGAGGCTGGTCTGTAATTTACAGTAACGTCATATTTTTATATTATTTTTCTGATCAAATTTCCACATAAAAAACAAAAGGAAGCAATACAATAAGTCACTTTCCCAAATATGTATCATATCAAGCCATGACCTTAATTGCAATAATATCTGCACACCTCAGTTTAAAAAATAAAAGTATTATTAATTCCACTGCATTTATTACATCCCTCCATTTTAATCCCTAATTTATCATATGTCACAGTTCATTTTATCTTTCTGTATTTGTAAGCTGTCGATGTACCAAAGCCTCCAGGCTTTTGTCTTATTATACATATATTTCACTCATTGTTTCCAGTTTCTCATATAATTTGCTAATCTGTGTGTTTTTTGTTGCTCTGATTTCCAGTTTCTCTTAGTTGAGTTTGGGTAAGTTTGTCCAACATTTATCTTGTTTTATAATCTACATTCCTGTTGTTTGGTCTGTTCTTTAGTTGTCTGGTCTTGCCTACAGTCACATTCAGTGAGCATATGTCCAGACTTGCAACTACCATGTGCAAATACCCCCCTTCCTGCATGTCTCTCTTCCACCTACAAGGGTTGAGTTTGGGTCTTCCTGCAGGTCATTTCATTTAAGCTGTGAGTAGATTGGATATTTTTGCACATTACTTTACAGACAGAAACTCTAACACTGTGGTTCACATCCACACCCAGCTCTGACAGGGGCTTAATGAGTTAATCAGGTTAATAAACACGACAGCCATATTCCCCTCAGAAGAAGACTAACTAGCCATAAATTCAACAAGTCATTCATGATATGACTCCAGCTGCATGTTAACGTTGAGCTGCGTGAGTAAACCATGACTGAAATCAGCTGGACAACATTATAAGCTTTCACACACACTACATCAACTCTGTGGGACTTTTTTCTGCCATGTTAATGGGGAAGTTCTGCCCCCTAGTGGGCAGCACGACTTTAACTTGCAGCTTTAAAGCTGTTTTTTTTTTTTACAGCGTGTATTAAGAAACATGCTGCAAACGTCTCTGCCAGATGTGCTCCTCTGCCAGCCGAGGAACAAATGAAAAGCACGGACGTCTTGCCCCCCCCCCCCCCCCCCCCCCCCCCCCCCATGTGCAAATACCATGTGGCAACCATGTGGCAACACACTCATTCAGACAGCAGCTCCATTTCAATATTCCCATGATGAATTACTGTCATTGTGTTGCAGGAATTGGGAGAATTGCCAAAGGCTATTGAAGTTTTCAGCAACATTAGGGGAACAATTGTTTCCCAGGAGATATGGGGGGAGGGGGGCTACACGGAAGGTATTGTTCCCCAGGTGGCGAAGCAGCTCCTCTAAAACACACTGATGATGGTAAGTGTTCGTTGAAGATGTGAAGAATGTCCATAACTCTGACTTAAATGCTGCAATGAACCATGATGTACCATGATGAACCAGAGCGGAAATAAGAAGATGAAAGTGGTTAAACTGATGACTGGATGATTCACGTGGCTCCTGGAAAAGCAGTTTACAAGTGTTAAAGTAGAGATGCAAAGAAAAGACTTTAAATTCTCAATACTAAAGTAGAAGTTGAGGTTAGCCACCAGCCTCTTTATTTTTATCTGGATCTTTTTAACCAAGCTAAGAGATTTTTTTTTTTTTACCGCTATTGGAGTCTAACATGAGGGTTATGCCATTCAGCTGTCTGCAGGATCTGAAAGTGACTGCAGTCCCTCTTGGACGGTGTGTGTTTGGGCACTCTCAGCTGCTGAAAAGCTTGGAAGTGTTCAGAAAGGGTTGTTGTGAGAACGCTTTCTTCGCAATATTTGTTTTACGTATTTCCTCGGATCCACATTGATCACCTCATCTGGTTTAACATGAAAAGATCCTAACACTGTATAGGTAAACTTATCATATTTGATGCATGCAGTTTCTGAGACATTTGGCATCATTTTATTGTAGAAACTTTACTCAAAACCCCGTTGTACGCTGTACAATACTAGCCTCCTGCCCCCTGGTGGAAAAGCAAAATATTACACCACAATCATTTTGACCTTTCAAATGGTAATGAATAATGAAAATACCAAAAAATAAAAAATAATGATGATAATCTTTTTTTTTTTTTTTTAAATTTTGTTAAAGGGCAAAAAAAGACTACAGATTTTAAAACCTGTACTTTTCTGCCCAGTGGGTCTAATGTTGGGCTGTAAAGGGTTTTTATTGTATTGTCTTGATCTTGTATTGAAAACCAGTTCAAGCTAGCATCTGTTTTATTTGTTTTTTTACTATAACAAGTGTCAGTACAAAACCGCTTTTTCCTTGTTAAACCCACGGTTTCCTGTTTCATATTCTACACACTATTAGTAGACCGCTGCACTGAATCGTCTGCTTCTGGTGCATTCACTTAAATTCACTATTTTAACAAAATACAAATCACTCAAGACTTTAAGACTTTAAGACTTTTTTCCACTATCTCACACTCATTTTCCAACCCTCTCACGTCCATGTAAATCCCAGGTAATTCCAAATAAAATGGATTACAAACGGCTCCACCATGCAATTCGTCCATATACGTCTTATAAGAGTTTTCCAGTCTTTCAGCTGTTGTGGCACACTGGTTTATAAATCTGTTTAATAACTATACCTCTGTATAAATAATATTCTACCATTTCAGGAAGACGCAGCAGACATATGTATTTATTCTGCTTTGTTCCCTCTAATAAGCTGAGGCCTGCAGTTTATAAACAGCTGAAGGTTTCCTGGTTAAATCTACAAAGCTGTGCATGATGGCTGTGCTGCCACTGCAAAAAACCAGTAAGCTCCTCCACCCGTTATAATAACCAAATACATTATAGCTTAACAACCGAAGCCCAGCCAAGGCTTTTCCATCACACTGGCTGCAGTAATACTTGCAGCTACGGCCCATCTCATCTGGTCCACTGAGTTATTTCCTCTAGATCTGTCTGCATACGTCTGTGCAAACCACTGCAGGAGCAGTCACAGCTGAGAGCCACAGTCAGCCATCCTCAACCAGAGGCAATCCTTTACATTATGCACAAATATAAAACAACCCAAGCTTTCGCTGTGTTTCAGGGGGTGAATGAAAAGTTAATGTGAGACAATGCACAGCATTCCAAGACGATGCAAAATTTATAGCATAGGAGTGCAGAAGTGTATCAGATGGCAAAAGAGCAAGAGGAAAAGAACATGAGCAGCTAGGCAGGCCATGTGGGCTAACTATCACCTCCAGGCTAAGTGAAGCAATCCTCAGCAGCACCATGCAGGTGGATAAACATCTCCCTGGTAAGAAGAGGACCACACGTGCTCCAGGGAGCCGGCTCCAGTGCTGCACCAGCGCTTCCACAGAAAGCCCAACATGGCCCCACACCTCCACATGTGACCTTTTATGTGTTAAATATCTAACATGAGACTTGCTAAGGTAATGTTGTAGAAAACAGCCCCGAACACAAACAAGCTGCATATTGATTCATTTATGTTAGCGATACTTTGACAGGTAATAAGAGTCGTTTTAATCTCAATATCCTCTGCTCACTGCACACAAGAAAAGCTCCACATTTATTTTGATGCAACAAAAAAGACATTTTACCGGCCATCCTCCCAATCCAAACACATTTTCTCCTTGTTTTCTTTTTCTCAGCATTTATTACCAGAAACTTTTTCAGCTGGTGTTGCAATGGTTTTATATTTTAAAGTAAAGCAGGAAAATGACATTGTTTGCTCCTGTTGTCACTTCACTTACTGTTCTTATCATCTGTCAGCTGGATAACCCTTTGCCCTCAAGTTATGAACACTTAGTGAAAGAGTGGTGTATCTTGCCAGAATGACATGCCCTCTTACAGCAAGAGTAACAATGGAACGAGGACTTGGTTTAGGGCAACAAGCAGGGGAAATACCGGTCTATAAATACATTTGGAGCGCTGTGTCTGTGAAAGGTCTGTGATGACTAACGGAGGTGGATCTGGATTTAATACTACACAGGGGAGTGCAGACTGTAAGTGGAGCAAAGACAATCAAGCTGCTTATTCTGGATCAGTAGACATTCACAAAGCACACCTAAAACAAGCCTACAAATACGCAGAAAGTGTCAATTTTTTCTCTTTGCCTCACACACACATACATACTTCTCACCAAACCTCGTACTGTGTTTTCCAAGTTCAGCACAGTGCGTTCTGATCTTTGCAGTGTTACGGTACATTACACATGTTATGGCTTCAGTAGACTAACCCACTGCTGAACTACACAGAGGCTCGACATAGGTGAGGCTGAAGTCAGAAAGGGGCCCAAACTCTCCTAAGCACTCCCACATGGTGCTGTGCGTGTCTATATGTGCCAGCTTTTGTGTGTTTGCACATTTCTGTGCAATTTTCTTTTTTAATATTTAGGAACTCAGCCAGCCCACATGAATGCGTGCAAGCATGACATCATTTTTACATTAGCGTGTGTCTGTCACATGGGATAGGGTCTGAGGACAAAAAATAAAGGAATAAAGCAAAGTATCCACCAGCAGAGATTAACCGCTGGAATCTACACTGTCTGCTATGGATTCCATGAAAAAGGTTTTCCAATAAAGCTCATGAGGCAACATTCCCACCTGGAGAGTCGAGGTGGAGCGGAAGCAGTCAAACAGTTGAGTTTCTGTAAATGTAAAGCCCATTGTCTTCGATGCACTTTAATGTGCTTTCCTAAAATGCTAAAGTAGCCATGTTTAAGATATTATGAAAAGTTAAAGTGTTCATCTAAACATAGATGGCTGCCCCCACCTCAAACAAGTTTGATAGTTTTTGGAATATGGCTCACTGCTGTTACTACATCATTAACTGCTACCTCAACCATTTGTAAAAAAAAATAAAAAAATTTAAAAAAAAAAACACTTATTGCCTATGCCAAGGAGGTTATGTTTTACCTGGTGCTTATCTGTTTGTTTGTTTGTTTGTTTGTTTGTGTTCAAGATAACGTAAAAAGTTATGGATGGATTTTCATTAATTTTTTTAGGAGTTGTTGGAAATGTGAAAAGGAAGAACTGATTTCATTTTGGTGGTGATCTGGATCACCATTTGGATCCAAGAACTTATAAAAGGCCTTGGCGGAGGTTTTCGTTCTCCGAGTGCTTTTCTAGTTTTTATTATTGTTGTCCAAAAGTGAAACATGTTTGTCTTTCTGTCTTCTTTGTGTATTTGAAAGAGTTAAAAGCAAAACATAAAGCAGTTATTTCATCATGGTGGCTATTGTGACTGGTGGCATTTGCAATTTTTTTATTTTAAAGCAGCTCTACTGAACTTTGGCAGATTTTTGTACTTTTTTGGAACCCAAAAAAAGGCCAATGCAGCATCTTTTGTATCCTGTAAAAGTCTGTCAACTCGTATCTTATGTCTTTGTCTCTGTTTGCCTCTTCGGTTTATTTGAATCGGCAGTGATGCGTATCAGAAATGACCATAGTGTTGACATCCGGCTGCGGGTGTGTAACAGGGGATGATAAAGAAAAGCACAGCTGTCATGTGATGCTTCCGGCTGGAGCACACAAATTTGAAGTACAGTTTCTCAGCAACAGGACAATAAAGTCTCCAGGAATGTGCATAATGGGTGTCAGTGTACTATCATAAGAAATCAGAAGCAGTTTTAAGGTCAGAAATGTAGCAGAAATTACCTTTTCACCAATTGTTTTATTGTAAAAGCATGAACCATATCACATTATACTGTGATCATTTTATTGTAAGATCATGATTCACATGTATTTTATGCAGATGTTGTGACCAACAAATACTGGCACAAAACAGAAACATTTCATTTCTTCTTGTTGAGGATAAATGTTTGGCGACGGCGCTACGCTTCCATGTATTTGATGCAATTAGTCCTTCTCTTGCAGATACATAAATTCCTGATATACTTTATGTCCTTTTTAGTGACAATTCATATTCATGTGTACAAAACAAAGAAGTTACAGTTCCAAAACACAAATGAACCAATTCTACTAATTCTCCTGAAATAGTATGCTTTTTTTTTTTAGGTGCAGCACGCTAGCACAGGGGAAAAACTGATCAGCTCAAAGCTAGATGGGCTTAATAATTATAAGCATCCTGTCAGAACAACAGACCTGTCAATCAAGCAGTTGGGGGAATATTGATTGGCTGATCAGCTGGGTTTGAAACATCTGCCAGCCTCTAAACTTCAGCTCTATGGGTTGTTTCCGTAAACACAGAAAGTTATGTGTTCTTTTTTTTTGCCATTTGTTTGGACTTGTGCCCGGCGTTTGGCCACAATTAGTTTGTTTTTCTTTTAAAAAGAAAATAGGACTGGTATATATTTTGATATTTAAGTAGATCTTGGCCTTTGTTCTGGTGTGTGGTTTATACTCTGGTGAAACTTGTAACTGACTAATGATGAGAGCTACTGGGTGACCATCAAACACAAACCATCACTATCTAAGACCAACAGAGCTCTGTGAACGGGCTTCATGTTCAGTTGGATGCTTTTGTTTAGGAGCTGCCCGACATAAACGATTCTCTATACTGCCATTCCTCCTGTTAGTCTTTCAGCCAAAATGTGTGTGTGTGTGTGTGTGTGTGTGTATGTGTGTGTGTGTGTGTGTTTCTCTGAAACTCTAGATATCATAGTAAAGGTCCAGTGGAGCGCAGCCCCGTTGCCATGGCACCAGCTGGTCAATAAGTGTACACAGCAGTGAAGATTAAGACGTGTAGGCAGGAGCTGGCAGTGAGCATGAAAAAGAGCTTCATTGTGGCTGATGATGCTGTTTCAGAGCGCCAGGACATTCCTCACTGTTTTCCATGAAACTGCGAAAAGCAACTAAAAGACAGAAAGATAAAGAGGAGAAAAGACAGAAAGAGAGAGAGAGAGAAAGTGGCGCTGATCCACAGAATACTTGATGGATGTAGCAAGCAGCTGCTGGAGTCAAAACATCTGGAGTTCTGAGCCTCATTAGATGAAAGATGAGTGCTGGATGAGTAGGAGTGTAACGGTGAAATTATATACCTGTGTGTGCATATATAGTCTTTCTGAAGTCATTCTGCGTCCCTGCAGATGCAAAAGGCTGAGAAAGACCGGAGGGGTCTGAGCTTAATCTGCAAGATCTTCAGCAAACTGGAAACACAGAGGAAAGGCCGAGGTATGCCGCAACGTTTCCTTATAAAGCAAGATCTCACTCTGGGGAATGTGTTTGGTCTTTCTCCCCAACAGTCGGATCAGAGGTTTTGTCATACCTTTCTATTAAAGATTAACCTCAAAGCTGAACTGGTCAACATGGTTTATCATTAAGACTGGAAACATGGGGGAAACTATGAGCTAATCTATGTCAAGAAACCCCCACAAGACTTCTGTTTAACTAAATGATCCACCTTATTTTCATCCCATTACAAAACCCAAGCCATGTAATGTTTTTGCTTTACTTTTCCAAAAGCTTAATAATACAGGCTAAAACAATGAAAAATGTAGTTTATATAAAGTTTTAACAAAGTTTTTGAAAAGCTCAAGTTTTTCTTTTTACACATCTGGCCGCTCTTTCCATGGAACACATTTTACAGCTCTGCAATAAGTTGCACTGTGAGCTCATTTTGTCATGTTCTGTGTACTATTTCTGTTGCCTGGTTTGTAGCATAAAGTGTATAAAGTCTCTTTCTGTTAAAAAAAAAATCAGGATACAAGAAAGATAATAGAAGAATTGGTGACCTATTATGTATCCATGGAGTAACTGCAGACAAAGAGGATGTAAAAAAGTCTAAAGGTCCAATATCAGTTTCACATTTTGACATTTTGAACCAATTTAGTGCAGAATGGAGGAAAAGCAATGTTTCAGATGGTTCAGAATGACCAAAATAAGAAGATGTTGGCATAAAATACAGAAAATTATCGATGCGGTCCACAACAAACCAGAAAACAACCCTCCATATGTTCCCCTGTGAGTTTGATTCCTTTTGATGTCACACTGACATTCATTCAGCACATTCCTGGCCTGCCGCGTCTTGCAGCAGAGAAAACTGCAAATCACAGCTTTATGTTCCAGCCTGGAGCGTCATGTGGCAACTGGGTTTCAACCCACTGGTCATTTTGAACACACACACCATGGCTGATCCGCTCCAATCAAATGAGCATAAATGGGTTGTTATAAATAATAAACGCACAAAAATAACATAACTGATGCAGATTAATTGTAATTAGACACACTCAAGCACATTTAATGTTCACGTGCTGAAGTGGGCGTGAACTTGCAGAGCAGTGTGTGTTACTCCTGCTCGGGTCTTATCCATGCACTACGGGATTCTCTTGAAGAAAATATTTGACATACTTTGTTTCTTTTTTAGTGCGCCACAAATTGTCTCGGACACAATAGGCACTTTAAAATTCCTCACCACGACAGTGGGCTGTAATTTTATGTCTGATTGTCTTTCCTCCGAGCAGCAATGACCCACAGTAGCAGCAGCGGTTCCTACAATGTAAAAACCTTCCAACACACACAGCTGCTGCCATCATTGTTCTTGCAGTCTGTCCAGCGGTTAGAGAATGCTCGCAGAGTTTGAGTCATTTGGAAAGTCTCCACGCACACACTCCTTCTCTGTCATGCTTATCAGATTGGAAACATTGAACCTTTTCATCTCGTGGGCCTCGAACAATATATCTGTGAGGAGAGTAGACGAGGGAAAATTCAACTCACCTGGCAGCTGCGCTTAAAACAAAGAGTTTAGGCAGCAACTTGGGGTTTTAGTAGAGCAATAACGGCAGAGCATTATAATGAGGCTGGACCAGAGAGGATGTCCTGGAAATAAACGCACCATGCTCTATTTCCTCTGTAGGTTTTTAGAACAGAGCTCAGCATGCGAGAAAAGAGGCTGCTGTGGACAAAATTGGCTTTTTTTGTGGAACACATTGTGGAATATAAAGTCCTGACTGGATCACAGTGGTTTGCTCTGCCTAACCCCTCTCAGATTTTCATCTTAGCACACTGAAAGCACATTTTTCGAGATCCTCCTTTGCTAATCTATAATGGCTGAGGTCTGGTCTGGTCTGCTCTGCGGAATAAATGTTGCAGATTCAGAGTAATACGTTGGCAGCTTTGAAATCTCTCGTCTTCCTTCCTTCAACTCTCAATCTTGTATTATTAAAAGAAAATGATCTGAAACATTTAGTGCTCTTCAGTTCTTTTCCTGCTGGTGAAAACTGCTTGAGAGAGCAAAGAAAAGACCTGTTGTGTTGTCTTGTTAACAAAGACCAACACATTTCTGACTGTGTCTGTATTGTGTGAGCAGCAGCTGATTATGCTGTAAGACCCCTTTTTTGCATCCCAGTCACAGTGATGACTAGATGCAGAACAAAACAAGAAAATTTGGATTTTAATCTTGCTTTGCACTGGAAAATAAGACTATAGGGTAAGTTCTGCACTGTTTTGACTTTTACATCTTAATATACAGTATAAACTGGATCCCACTTAGTGCTGAATAACATAACCAAGCTAAACAAAGACTGAAAGTGCATGATGGGTTTGGGGGTGGAGAACCGAAATGACTTAACTAAGGAAGGTGCAATTCACATGAGAGCAATCATTATTTTTAAACTCGACTTCATGATGCAATTCCTCTAAAAATGATGGTTAAAACGTCCAGCAGTTGGCGGAATTGGCAGCTTAAGTCTGATTTCCTGAAATATCTAAATCATCCAGCTGTCAGCGGAGGTGGTGGGAGAGTTCTATAAGGAAATTCTTCACCATGAGATAGCTGGCAGTCACTTTTCTTTTTTTTTTTTTAGATCTGGAGACAAAATAAAGAATTATGACAGCCAAAGTAAAAATCATCAGATCAGAGAAAAAATGTATGGGAAGGTGAAATTGATGCCTTTACCCGAATGGAGAAATCATTTTATGTAGAGGAAGTTTATTCAGCAAGCGCAAGCATTCAACCCTGACATCTAAACCTATGACTTGAGAGGCAGCTTGCTTGAAACCTCATTAGCTGGACTGTATGCAGCTGTAACACAGTGCATGAGAGGAATAAAGCCTTCAATAGCTCCTTTAGAAGAGGATTGTAATTTTCTTGTCATCTTTCATGCTGAGTGGGTGCACAAGCTGCAGGAAATCTTCGGAGACTCAAGCTCACGCTAAGTCATGAAAGTTTGTTTAAAAAAAGGAAGAAATAGGGAGCAGGTTTCTCTCATCAAAGTTCTCCACAAAAGCAGATCTTGCCTCGACTTCCATCTATTGAATGGCTGAAAATAAATGCATGTTCACAGTCATGGTAAATTTACAAACCAGGGATGGAAAATGAGTGCCTCGGCTAAGGAAAGGCTTATGGAATGAGGCATTAAATTAAATCCATTTGGACTGACAACGTCACAGCAGTGCTTTTCAACAGCATCTTAAAATGTTTGACATATTTCTCGCTGGGCCGAGAGCATGAACATGTTGGCGGATTGCTTAATATGATATTGGTAATGTCAAACGTATTTGGGGCATTCTTGATCTCCTGAAGTGAGTGTACTACAAATGTCAAAATGTATTCCCCTGCAGTAATATGAGAGTTTAGATGATCTCTGTAACAGTTTATTTTTGTATCAATACATATGTCATTCATAATGAAATCCTCAAACGTGTTAGTATTAGGGAGATGAGCCAAATAAACAGAATACTTTATTGCGATTGCAACTTCTCAGAATAAATTCATTTTACACAGTTTAAAAAGTAACACACACTATAAACGCACATGCAGTGGCGTGGTTTCATTTTACATTCCAGCTTGGTAATAAGATGGTAATAGAGGTATAATACTCTGGTAATAAATATGTGATGATTAGATAATAACCATGTAAAAACAAAAAGTGGAACATAATAGCTTTGTGGGAACTTTAGGAATATGGGTTTGCTAAGAGTTGGAAATATAATGTCGATTGGTTAATAATCTGTTGGTAAATAATATATAATAAATAATACAATATTATAATAAAAAGTTAGTTTTTGTTAATATTCAAAGGGCCATTTGTGCACTATGTTAAAGTCCAATACAGAGCGTTTTGTTTGCCTTCTGTATCATTTACAAACAGAATTTATTCTGTTTTCAGGGGCTTTGCCAATGTGTCCCCTGTCGTAACAAAAGGAGTTGTATCACCAAAAACTACAAGGGCAATGTTGAGCAGTATGGCTGATATGTGACCAGGAAAAGGAATAAAGAAAAGAAAAAGGTTGCTCAGACTACTGCTGGCTACTACACTGACTTTTTTTTATGTCTCCTCTGAGACTGTGCATTATCATGAGCCCCTCCACTGTCACCGTGTCTGCTGTTGTCTGAAACTGACATCAGAACTCGGAAGTGAACTCTGGCCTCCCCTCTAGTGGATGTATTGGCAAAACCATGACAATGTAAGGGATGAGGGTAGCAACCTTTAACACAGATGTACCTATGCGTGCGTAAGTGGAATGTAAATAGGCCTTCCCAGTTTTCTTACCAAAATACAGCATTTATACATCTACATTGTTACAGTTCTATTACCAGATCATTTCACCATATTATTCTTTCATTTGAGTCCCCATTCTTCTTCTTCTTCTTCTTTAAATATGAGTTTGAATTTTGGACTTTTACTATGTCAGTGTGCCCGTTGTTGCTGCATATTCTAGGAAAAATAAAAGACCAAAGTAATCAGTGTGAGCCAAATGAATATTTTCAACATCAGCAGTGGCTAGAAATTTCCCAACTTGTGTATCCTTCGCTAGGCTAACAGTGCAAACTCCACACAGATGCTAGCTTATGAACAATACTTGATGTGACACATTTGTTAATAAAGTTTTCTTTCTCACAAATCCAATCCTACTCTTGTAATTTTAGTATATCAGTCTGTGCATTTTGTTGACATATAACAAGCTAAACAGAAATGATGAAATGAAAAAGAAAATCCTTGACTTGCTTTGCATTTGTTTTGCTTAGCACATGGGCAGCTAACTCATCTAGCATGACACGCTAGAGGACAATGTTTGCATCATGAAGACTCACATCACATTATTTTGTATTTTTGAGTGAAAACAGAAGCACTTTGAAATGCATGTTGTGATGGATTATTAAAACTGTCTGTCAGCACCCAAGGACTCTACTTCAAGCTTGAAAGCATCTTCATACTACACAAAATAAGCTCCACAACACTTGTGAGTCCACAGCTACACCCCCAAAACAATAGCTAGCTTTCAACTAAGTCAAAGCTATTGCTTCAAAGGAGGAAATTATATGTTGTCATTCCTGTCATTAGCCTGCAAAACATCAGATTAAATACCATTAAACAGTGTGGGATGAGGTAAAGTAGCCTCTTCATTCAAAGTCAAGTGTTGTCTGACATTATAAACAAAGGGCACAAGGAATTATTAGAGTTTAACAAAATAAAGAACAGTATTTGCTGACTTAAAAAAAGAAAGTAAAAATTAGTTGTTCTTTTTTTCCAAATAACTTTGTCCAACATTGTTAGTGCACTAATAACATTGTAATGGACCTCTCCATATTTTATTTTCAACCAACCCATATTTTATAGGTTGGCAGAAACATTCAGCCAACCTGTGATGCTTATTATATACCCTCACATTTCTGACTTGTTTCTAAACACATCATCTGTTTTCCATTTTTGTGCTCGTTTTAAAAGTTTTGTGCGAAGTATAACATTAGCAGAACTGACCAGAAAACAAATAAAATCCGACGCTTTTCCTCCCTTTTGCACCCACATAAACACAGATCATATGAGTTCTTCTATTGTCTCACTATGTTTACTACATGGCCGCAGTTCAGCTCTCTGTTCTTATCAGTGTCAGGTCATGTTGGTATTTCCTGCCTGCAACAAGAGCAGAAGGTGGCACAGGATGAGTGCTGCTTCCTGTGCTGGCACACCCAGCATGTACCCACTGGCCCCATCCACCCTGCTCTGTGGTCGCAGGAAGTGTTAGAGTGGGATCGTGGAGTTTCACCCAATGCACAGTGCACGTCCTCACCCACTAACTCATACATCTGTTTCTCGGAGATCAAAAGATAACTGCAACATGGCAGCAAAGTGATTAGCTCATAGTAGTTCATTTGCAATTTCATGCAAACGAGATTAATGGCTTTTCATGAATATGCTTATGTTCATTTGACAAAGTGCGCTCAAGAAAAAAAACTGGGTCAACAATTTTATGCCGGTTATAATCGAGTGGTTTCCCTTTCAAACTCCCTTTTATCATTAGCAGGGGCATAAGACACTCAAACACCTTTAGAGGTGTTGAATCGTAAGACTTTTAAATGGTGCTACTTAAGCTTAAAATGCTTTGCCATAATCACAAGATTAAGATAAAGAGAGGAGGGTGGCTTCCAGTGTAGAGCATTTTAGATTAACAATGCACGAATCCCTGACATTATAAATACAGACTAGAAAGCTCATTAATTCCATGCTTTCAGAGGGAAACTTTATCTGGACAATATTTGACTTGAACTAAAAGGATAAATGTCAGCAAACATGCTCTAACTTTGCCTTTGATGTTTTTTAAAATTCACTTTAATATCCTCCACTTCAGTGTTCTTTTTCGACCCTCCCTATGAGTCTGAAAGAGCCCCCTCTTGGGTAAGGAGGGCTCTTTGTGTGACATTAAAATACTGTCAGTCACTGTTTATATTGTGGAAACCGTGTTTGACTGGAATGTTGTTTCATCTCGAGCTCAGCACAGCTTTTCCCATGGGAAGGACATGGGAGAAACTTCGGTCTCATCGAGGCGATCTGCAGATGATTGTAAATATGCAAGCAGCCGCTGAAACCCGGGAGGACATGCCCTTCCAACACTCTGATGTTGAGTGTTTATTGAAGTGGGTTTCATTGGAAGCCATGATCACTGGGATTGCCCTGTAGATGTATTTTGGAGCACAGCCTGTGGTGTGTCATCTGGACTTGAGTTTCCTTGATTCATCCAGATCTTCAAGCTGCAGCTTACGCTGTGCTGATTCTAAATAAGAGGGTGAATTTCTATTCTCAAACTTAGTATTTGAATCGTTAATCCAATAGGCAGTGATACATACAGAAGCTCACTATGTCAGGATGGTATGAAATAACTGAAGAGTTATAGGTTTGATCTCCTTTTTTTTGGTGGAAAGCAGGTTATTTTATTCTGAAAACTAGGCTCCTGCAGAAGGAAACAATGATCACCAAAAATAGCACTGTGCTATTATAAACAAAAGCAACTAGTTCCTGTCATGTGTTATAATCAGGAACTTGCTTTAGATTCCACGTTATTTCATGGTGCAGGTTAATGATGTAACACCTTTAATGCATTGCTCATAAGTGCAACATAAAGCACATGTCCTAAACTTGTCCCAAAACATATATCTATACCTCATGATGATAAACAGTACCTCATGATTTATTTTAATATTTTAATGGTCTACATAATGCATTGGGCCGGACCAACAGTGTCATGGGGTGGCAGTGAGGGATGGTAAAGGTGTGGACCCAAATGCAGAGATGAGGGAAACAGGGATGCAGATTCCAGAAGGTTTATTCTAAACAAGGCACTCAGGGAACTAACAACAAGGTACAACAAAATGATCCAGCAATGCAAGACTGAAACTGAGGGGTATAAATATACTGGGGAACCAAACAAGAAACAGGTGTATGGAATGAACTAAAACAAGACCAGGTGAACTCAATGAGGAAATCAATACATCTAAACAACAAACAAGGGTACCAAACAGGAAAAACTACAAAATAAAACAGGAAACCTGAAACTTAGGCAAAGCACAAACCACCACATCATAACAAACAGGCGTTCATTAAAGGGGTGCTATTATGGTATTTGGAGTTTTCTGAGCTTTCTACAGTGTTACAGGGTTGAATCCTCATCAGACATATGAACGACACTGTTTTTTATCACCTAAACGAATGTTTGAGTTTGAGTTTGAGTTCCAGCACGCTCTCCGTTCGGTTTCCATGGCGACAAAAAACGTGTCGTTTTAGAGAGTTTTTTCCTTGTGACGTCCCGGGGGATAAGGTTCGGTGATTGGTTACCTTCTACTGGTTAACAAGGGCATGTACAAATACATCAGGCGGGTGGAAAACGTCGGATAAAGTTATTTCCAATGATGGCTGGTGAGTTTACCAAAGAGAGACATCCTGCAGAATTCATTGCTGTGGGTTGCTGTTTTCCACTTCGTTTTCAGGGTCTGATTCAGGTTCCAACATGTAGGGCTGTATATGTGTGTTGACTTTGTATCTTGTTTTTTTTTAATGAGTTCATATTAGCCTTATCCTTCTGTTTATGAGATGTTACAATGACGGCAAAAGCAGTTGAGGTGCGTGCTCCCGATGTAGCGCAGTGGCGGGAGGCGGGGCTTAATGCGGAAGAGTCTCAATCCACTCGTTTTGCCCACAGGCTGATCTGACAGCCTACGGAGAGGGTCGGTCTGAAGTAAATAAAGCGATTTGTGACAATAACTCGATCAATCCCAGCCCTTCTGGGCTCAGAAATAAAAATAAATTAGCCTGAAATGCACATAATAGTTCCACTTTAATAAGTTCTTCCCTAGGTCCAGCTCATAGTTGAGGTTTCAACATCCCTTTTCCAGGCTGCATACCAGATCTGAATCTGTCCCATTCAGGATGTATCTTAGTGTGCACTAATACAGTTAGCATGAATGTAAAGTCTATAATACAAAAACATTTGAAAAGTGAGTAATATTATATTATGCAAGATATCATCATGCATCCAATAATGCAGAGCAACAGGTGGTATTCAGCTGCAAAAACGGCGATAAACAAAAAAATCTACAATATAACACTTGTTCGGCTTAGCATTATATTTTGTTTAGTTTGTTTGTTTGTTTCTGTTGTTTTTGTGAAAAGTTATTCCTCCATTGCCCCACCATGTTAGTTTAGCCCCCCCAAAGCAAAAACACACCGACAGCTCAGCGGGAAAGAAAGTGATTACTGATAAGTTTGGCAAACTATCTTTCCTAAAAAATAAATTCACCAATAGAAATTATGCTGAAAAATATGAGGGGGTGAAGTTGCTTAGTGATAGCAGATAGTAAAACTAGCATCAAATACACAACAAAGCTTGAGTATGTCAGTTTCTACAGCCAACACTTAGCTGGTCATTTACTGGATGAGACAAAACCGGAACTTGCCTGATCCCTGATTTAAGGATTTTCATCACATTGCTGTCTCTGCTGCTACTTTAGGTATATTATGCTTGGAAATATATACAACATATACCATTTTGTTTGTAAAAAATTAAAAATTTGATTCATTTTAGAAATATTAATTACTGTTTTGGAGTACATGGACCATAACAGAAAGACACGTACGACAGTTTCTGCATCAGGAGGCAGGAGGGGTGGTGGTGGTTTAACATTTAGTAATATCATGGCTCCAGAGTTTATGTTGAAACTTTATTTAGTTTTACACTTTCTATTCATCCTTACTTTCTGTATGATTAGATTTGCTTAACTGACTCACTTGGATAGGTCTGGAAAGTATTAATTGACATATCTGTGGTTTATATGTTGGAAACAAAAAATGTAATAACGTACGTTTATTCATGCAGAGACAACATTCAGTGCATAATGTTTCCTGTTTAGTATGCATGGAATTCTTTGATTTACTGCATTTATTTCTTCACAGCATCAGAAACCTCGATTACACTTGATTGTAACTATATCCCTTGCAACATTAAGAGCCATATTGAAACATTTATTGAGGGCAGGGCAACTAAATCTTCCCCCCTCTTTGCTTAAATGGTCTGTTCCCTGTAATCTGGGTTTGGTTAATGGCCAAACCATCATCTTCATCATCTTGTCTCTGCATTGCTGAACCACAGAAGTAGTTAGAGGCTGGGGAGTAATAACAGAAAAAGGCTGAAAATGCTTTAACCTTACACTGAGCAGTTCACGACGTGACTCCTGTTAAAGCAAAATCTGTGGTTAAAAGGAATCAAATGGCCAAAGGTGACCAATAGTGTTCATGCAAAGAGGTGATTTGCAAACACTGTGCAAGGATATGTTTCATTTCCTTTTGCCTTTAGCTAAACCCAATCTACTGTTTTAAGTCCTATACAGTTGTTTTAAAACATAATAGGACCATCTTTCAGTTCTCAGGTTTTGCATGAGGACATAATGCAAAAAAAAACAAAAAAAAACTGCAGGTCTAAAAAATGATGCCAAATAACTGCATATGGGGTTTCAATGTCATGTTACAATTATTCAGCAAAAACTAAGCTTGTTAAAAAAAAGAATTAGTTGAAAGAAGTCTTGCAAACCATCTTTAGCAGCAACAACTTGAAGACGTTTTCTTCATGACATTATCAGTGTCTTGCATTATTGGAGAGGACTTTTGGTCCACTTTTCTTCACAACATTGTTTCTGTTCTTTTAAATTCAGCCAGACTGAGGTCGGCACTTTATTTTTCCTTTTCAGTTATTCTGTTTTAGATTTGCTGATGTGCTGACTCTTCATTTTACATTTCAGTCACATGTGAGTCCATATAACATAACAACATATTTGACCCAGTGACAGCAAAAAGTCCAGGTTCTGTGGGTCCAAAACAAGTTTAAATCACCAGACTTCCTCCGCTGTCCGGTGGCATAAAGTAACTGTATTGATATGCGGCAGTACTATATATTATAACTAAACTTGTCTAATTCCTGTGCCAGCATGTACCCAGCTTGTCCCTCACTGTTTGTGGATTTTGTTTGCTGTAAATAACAGGGTAACATATTGTTTGAAATTCATATGAACTAATATGGATGTTGTTTGCACACATGGTAACAATAAGTTGATTTTTTTTCTTAATAATGTTCTGATAATTAATGCGTTGAATCTGAAAGATTTCACTTTTCTTTAAATCACTATATTTCATGGACAACAGCTTTCTGAAATTTACATTTTCACACCAGATCAGATCGTTTCACCTGACATCTTTTACTTCTTCACCACACATGAAACAGGATGTTGCCTGTCCCACAGAGAGGAGTCACATGCTGCAGCATTTGTTCACACGTTCACTCCCCCCCCCCCCTTCTCCTACTTGTGCTGTGTTTTTTTCTAAAACGTCTTTTGGCACAGTTTTAGACACCTATTCGTACTCTGCCTGAGAACAATAGCCTTAAAAGCTTTGCAATACGAAAGGTTGTAACCTTTAAGGCTTTTAGAGTAAACCCTCCCTTCCTCCACAGCTTCTAACAAACGCTGGGAGAGACAAGCAGTGGGAGAAGACAGAGACTGTTGTGACACCAAGAAAACTCCATTGTGTAGGAGTGTTTGTGCTATTATGCATGACGATGTAACCATGCCTCTGATGTTAATTGCGTCTGCCTGAGCGTGCACACAAAGCCACATGCATGTCACGCTGAAGTCAGCCTTTCAGAAACACTGGTAAAGTGTTTGCATCAAACTGTAAAGCATGAGGTTATAAGCGCTCTATATCTGACCTGAATTCTCACTCATTTGTCGGATAGTGATTGCTGAAATGTGACTGTGTGCACGCTGATATCCTCCTACAACTTCCACATGTGAATACAAGCTAAACATTTTTCAGCTGTCTCGCTTCGGAGAATTGGTTTTGTTGTGTTGCAAGGTTTTTTGGGTTTTTTTTTTTTTTTTTTTTTTTTTTAATCAGTCAGTGATTGTTTTCAGAGGAAACTTGCTAAAAGCTAGCTCCGAGTGCAACATGAGAACAGTTTCATCAACATTTTATGTATGAACTTTGGGTTTTTTTTGTTTTTTTTTATTATAAGCCGGCATAACTCATTAATTTTCCATCATCCACAAACGTTTGACCTTTTTTGCTATTTCTATATTTCTAAATCTGCTCATTGATAGACACCCTGCAGTGAAAACATGGCAACAAAAATGTTAAGCCTGTGCACCTCTTCAAGCTTTTCTGTGTGAAAGACCTGGAAGATTGAAAGAAAAAAAATCCTGACAGAGCCAATTATCCAAGCAGCAGCTCGACCTGATCACATGTGCTCTGCTTTGGTTTCTCAGTTCTCTGTTCTTTTTGCCTTCACTTGCAAACTTCATATCTTTTCCGTTTCGCTGTCCTCATTCATCTCAAGTCCTTAGAAAACCCCTGAAAACTGCACAATATTGGGTCTTGAGCAGTTTGACTTTAATACTGTGAGAGATGAAGCTAGATCTCTGGAGCAAAAGTGGTATCTGAAGGATTGTGGAGGTACATCCTGAGGCACATTCACCTTGCAGACTGACATCCAAGAGAGGCACTGCGAGTGAGCAGAAGAAAAAGTTCATACTCCTGTTGCACAGGCAGAGCAGACAAGCTTGTGCTCCAGTTCTCTGTGTTGTGAAAATGCATACAAGCAACTGCAGAACTGCTGTTGCATTAGCTGCATGTGCACATATTTTCCTGTAACAAGGCAGATAAATTAGATCTCCACTACTGGACTGACAAATGTCCGGATTTCCTAGATGATTTCACGGCATGTCATCAACTGTCTTTTATGTATAAACTTGCTGTTTTGTTGAGATGTGTTCCTCCTGCGACTTCCAGCAACCAAAATACCTCTAAAGCTCCAGTGTGTAACTTTCAGAGCAGAAGACAAATAATGTGAAACATAAAGCTATGTTTTCATAAGTGTAGAGATGGGTGAAAATAAAAAATGTTGCCTCCTCATGCTCAGCCATGTTGCACCACTATGTTAGACCCAAAAGGTTGAAGACCCGAGTGAAATAATTTAAACTGGTCATGGTTGAACGGGGTGAAGAACAAATTTGATTACGAGGAAAACAAAAATGAGGCAGATGAGAACATCCAAACATTAAACCTTTTCATTTTTGAGCTTCCTTAAACAGGGGTATCAGATGGGTGCATTTCAGAGACCCCCGCTGAACTCTCCATCCAAAGAAATCTCAAATTTAGTTCTGTATCAGAGCTGGCCTTTGCACAGATCATTTTAACATGTCGTACCATGGACTAATATTCATCAACACATCAAGCGTTTGTTATGTGTTACTTTTAAAGCCAGCCTGAACTCTACAGTTGTGCAATGTGTCATTTTCACTTATTCCGCATCAGTAGCACATATTTACACACCCTAACAAATATCACAAGTGTTCCTTTTGCTATCACTCCAAAAGATTCAAAAAGACCTGAGATATACTGATCTTTATTATGGGTATCCAGTTCTAAATTAGAGGCCTAAAATTAGGCACAGGGCTCAAATGGTTAAGTAAAGTTGTGAAAAATCAACTAAGCTAAAGTTTAAAGTATAAAGTTCTATTGTTCCTTGCTTCCTTGCTGAGAGAAACCTTAAATGGAAAGAATCATGTACAATTTAAAATATTCAAGGTGTTTATGATGAGGCAAATTGCATATTACTTCATTAAAACCAGACAAATATTTGATCACATCTAATTTTACACATAAATACAGCAGGTTGTAGTGTCCAAACTTGAAATTTGAAACCTTATAATGAATCTCATATTTATTTTTTCATTTATTTACCTTTATTTAACCAGGCAGTCCCATTGAGATCAGAAATTTCTTTTACAAGGGAGACCTGGCCAAGGTAGCAGCCGTACGGAGTTAAAACTGTATGAAGCAAACAAAAAACAAACACAGAATTAAATACAATAAAGCCAAAGACCACTTTTTAAGAAAAGCATTGCCATTCCTCCTTCACTGCATTCCTCAGGATCATCTTGAAATCATTACTGGATATGAATGTTTTTAATTTAATATTTTATTTAATATAAAACTAAAGACATTTTCCCTCCATAACTTGGAGCTTGTGTGTGTTAGACTGTCAAAACAGGCCTTAAATATGCTGAAATATTACACATAAAGCGTTTTATAAAATCATTTCAAAAGGTTAAAAATCAAGCCTGGTTAACTTTGTGTGAGAATTTTAATTAAAATGTCAGATTATGATTTAATATTCCTGCCTTCCCTTCATTATTAGAGCTTTATCTCTCCAGTTGCTAACCAGTGTGTGGGAGAGATCTACAAGAAATGTGCTGTCACTCCATGCAAATAGCATAAACCGTGTGTAGGAGAAACACCACACTTATGGTAGCATTATTTACATACAGAGGCGTACAGAAAGGTTCAAAGAGACTAAAAACACCTTTGTACTTTGTATGTGCTGTGTGTTTGCCATCAGTATCATCTGGAGGCATGCGTCCAGAGATTTGTTATCAGGTTGCTATGTTTGCTTCTTGACTTGGCCAAAGCCGTTAATAGCAACGCCAAGCACCTGCTTTTGAGCTTAATACCACTCAGGAAGTTTGCCTGGAGCGTGTTTGTCAGTGTTTGTGCAATAAGTTGGAAAAGAAATGATCAAAAGCGAAGGAACACTGACAAACTTCTGCAAGACAGGAAGCTAAAAGTAACAGAAAAGGGCATTCTAAATAAGCTCATGTCTAAATAAGTCTCTCCGGCACACTGAAGTGCTGTGTGTGTGTTTCCTGTTGAACTGAGGCAGATACAGCTGTAATTTTATATATATATATATATATATATATAAATATATATATATATATATATATATATATATATATATATATATATATTTATAAAGGAGTTTTTGTTTGAATATTGTGGTCAGTGAGCAGGATGTTTTGACCCTCACATGAGCTGAGGTCAGTGGGGAATGGCCGTTTTGGGCTCACAGTGCTGTCGGATCTCCACCTTGTGGCTTGGTTTCTACCTTGCAGTGCTGAACGTCTGCACAACGTACATAAACACACAACCGTCCACACCCACTGAGTCAGAGCCAAAAGCAGAAAAGGAAAGAAGACGGTGAATCCTTAAAATTACCACTTAACATGCAGCCCTAAAGATTTCAAAGTGAAGCTCCTCTCAGATAAAACACATAAATTTGAACAATTTGGCACATGAAAGGACCCACAAGTATGTCGAACCAGTTATTTTCAGTTCCTTGTCAGAATATGCCAAGTCTTTTTTCTGTCAGCTATACTAAAAAAAAAAAAAAAAAAGCCCCAATAAAAAGAAATCAAAAGATCTGTCAAGGAAGCTCAGTGAGCCACAGGAAGGCGAAGTCCTGTAAGAGTTATGAACGCCGGGGTCACAGGGTCAGAAGTGAAGTCTGACATCATGGCTGGAGCATGCAGAGCACAAACACGTGTCTGCAAAGCCCCTGCAATAGACGGGAAATTTATGGGTGTTACAGTGGACTTAACCTCTGTATGTTCTGGATCAAATATGTACCTTTAAAAAAAAAAAAAAAAAAAAAAAAAAAAAAAAAAAAAAAAAAACAGGGTGATGAGAGAAGATTCTCACTGCTTCTCAAGTCATTCTTACCAAACTGTGATTCTGGAAAGTCTGCAGAGACATGAGGAATGTAAAATAAACATGAAGTGGACACTTTATAGTATATGAAAAGGGTTATTCTGGGGTTAAATAGGATCAAATTTCAAGCTTTATTTTATTTTATCTTATTAAGACCTGACATCTCTAAACAAGAAGTCTAATGTCTGACTTGTGTGTCTGCATATGTAGCCTATACTGTAGGGTAAGCCTGTGTTTAAAGGTGGAGTATGTAAGATTTTCAATATTTTCTAAATAAATTAACTAATAAAATAACTACAATCGTAACTAAATAGCTTTTTAAACATGTAGGTTCAGTCTGTCCATATTTGATGTGTTATTAAATTACAAGTTTAATTAATGACAAATGACAAAAAGCACTCTTTTTTTTTTTTTTTTTACTGGTAGGCAAACATTTAAGAAGGGTCTTTGTCATTAATTAAACTTGTAATTTAATACAGACAGACAGACTGGAACCTACATGTTTTTTTTAAAAAAAAAAAAAACTATCTAATTATGATTGTAGTTTTTTTTTTTTTTAATTCATTTATTTTGAAAATATTGAAAATCTTACATACTTTTAAGCAGCTTCAGAGCATGTCACTTCATATCTTGCCCTGTTCAGTCTCTTAATGATATGTTTGAAGACTCAGCGAGCCAAACAGGCAAGACCGACTCAAAGGAGAGGAAGAAAGAAAAAAAACTGTTCAACCAACCCCTATGAAGATTTCCTGTCTCATGAAAAGCGCACGTTCTGAGTCATATGGGGCAAGTCCTGCCTGCTGTGTTTACTCTGCTGCTTCTTTCTCTACTTCTCGGAGCTGTGAAGGCGTTTAGAGGAGCAACAAGCGGACCAGAGAAAGTCTGCTGAGTCTCTGGATATTAACCAGTCAAGGCTTTTCGGTAAATTAATGAGAAAGAGGGGCGCGTGCAGTCCGGCTCTAAATGGAACTACTTCGGTTTTCCGCTTTTTGGTGTGGAACGATACTCTTTGGTAGTATTCTGCTCGAGGAGGCGGGTGAGTTGAAGTTCACACTTGTTGAGTTGTCAAAGCTGCACGCGGCGGACTTTTATCCCGACTTCAGCGTCTTTTTAAACTCTTTTAAGCCCAACGAAGTGACACATCCTTTCCTTTTGATATGAAACTATCCCATTAACGGTACAGCTCGGTTGTTTTAAGGCAGGTGTGTGAAGTAAGTGCGTTTAACTTGTTAACAACATGTCTTTAAACTCCTAAAAATGAAAGAACGCGACTTGTATAACCTATAAATAAAAAAAGGCAAAAACGTGCGCAAGCGCATTATCTCCAGTGTGGCTGTTCGGCTACGTGGACCGTGAATGCATCACTGCCTCCTCCTCAACCATCACCTGTTTAAAGTCTGTCTTTTTTGTTCATCTTTTAATGTTCAGTCGGGTTGCTGACAAGTCTGAGAAGGACAGCTCTTTACCTTCTTCTGTCTCAGACTCAGTCCCCGCGGCACCAAGTGGTTTTGGCTGCTTCTAATCCCCTTTCCCCCCCCTCTCTACAATTATATGTAGCCCTGAGTGACAATTACTACCATTCATCCCCTCCATAGCCCGCCCCATGGGTTTAAATGACATGCTCTCTCAGAGCTGCTACTCTAATGATATAATTACTCCAGTTCAGCCACCTTCCCTCCTACCAGCACTCAGGCATGGACTATCCCACTCCTTCAGTGTTGATTTACTTCAAAACGCCTCTCAGACCCTCTGGGTAGAGCTTTAAATTGCTCTGTCATTTAGTTTAGTCTGGAGTTCAAGTGTAATATTTTAACGTGTTTATTTGTGAGAGGTTGGTGGGGGGGGTCTGTCAGATGAGACAGGCCCAGAAAGCAATATCTGCCACAATTTCCTGAGAGTTTCATGTGAAAGTACAGTAACATGTCTCACTCTGCTGCTGACTGGGAGGCCGCAGGAACGTGCCATTGACTTGTTTTGCTCTGAATTTGCTGTGGGGTTTTTTTACTGTACCTTGTGCTCAGGTCAAATCCCCTCCCCACAGGCTGGGGTGAACACACAGGGGGCTTTCTTGTGCAAGGTTACGGGCGCAAACATCCAAAACCCTTTTACGCAAGTCGGTATGAAGACATTTAGCGTACTTTCGCTTCTGCTTCCCAGTGAAAAACGTCTTACTTTATGATTATGACGCTGATTATTATCTCATCAACATCCACCACTGAAATTGCATCAAGCTAATATGTGTCTTTAATGAATTCCAGTATGTTTATAGAAATTAAGCAACTTTCTCTCAGTTTGATCATGAGTTGTATGTTGTGATGCAAGAAACAGGTTGTTACTTACTGCAGCATTCAGCTGGAGGGAGGTTTTGTGGTTTTACTGTCTTGTTTTTTTTTCACCTCTTGCTTAATTTCTTCTTTCTTATATTCAAATGTCTGTGTTGTTTCAGAATACATCATTTCCCAGCATAGAGAGGAAGTACAGTTTTGAGCAGTCTCTTTGTGGATCATTATCTCTCTTTCATTATGTTTTTTTTTGTTTGTTTGTTTTTAACTCATAACAAGTGACCTTAAACATGGGTGAAAGATATGGAGACTTTTACAAGCTCATCTTGTACTGATTTGAGAAGATTATCTATAAAATCTCTCTTTTTTTTTCTCCTTCAGACATCCATGCTAAATTCCTCCTGGGAACTTTGGATCTCCCTTTTCATTATTTGTTTCTTTAGATGATTTCATCTCATAGTTCCATGTTGTGGGTACTACAGGTTTGTTGGAAAAGGAAAACAAAAGTAGAGATTATTCCCCATCTGTGTGGCTCCATCTCTTTTTTTCCATACCGAATGGGCCATGCAACCTAATGTGCTAATTTTGTATCATTAAAGGCCTGCAAACAGCTGTAAGCACACATTTTATTCGCTCCCCAACCATGTATAAACTCTGATGAATTGCATTGTTTTTCTATTTGTCATCACCGTTGGCACCTATCTGTGTAGGTAGCCCGACTCATGACTGACAAATTCAGAGAGCCTTCTGCGTGCAGGAAGGTGCATCCCCGTTTTCCTTTGTTTGTTGTTCTTGCCTGTCTGGCAGTTGTCTCATTAGGTGATTATCAAACCCACAGGCACTCATCACACAATCCAGTCTGTCTCACTGGTATGGGCTTGCCTGCTGGCAAAGTCAAGTCTGAACAAGAGCAAAGTAGGACTTCACAGAAAAAAAAATGTGCCCACCCCGCTCAGATGAAATACTTGGGATTTTCCTGTGGTTTTGTTGAATATCTGCTTCTCCTTACAGGCAAATTCCAGGAGATTTAATCCTTTAATTAAGTATTTACCTTTTTGATAAAAAAAAAAATCACCTACGTCACTTTTATTGAAGGTTGCATGTTTTCAGTCATTTAAAGTGCCATTTGACTGCTTACGAGATGGTATCTTTTTATGTTCTTGTTGACCTTTTTGGTGTATTTTCAATTCATGAACTTTCTTCTTTTGCTCTTCCTTCTCATTCCAGAGGCATCTATGATGGATATAAAAAGGCTGTGCAAGTTTTGTGATGTGAAGGCCACCAGCTGCATCGGTAAAGGGAGCTGCAAGGTGGAGTGTGATAGAACCGCCATCTGCCCCGATCACAACGAAGTGTGTGTCACGATTTGGTAAGTGGAAGTTTAAAAGCCATATTCCGGCACAGTATTTGTAATAGTTCATTATCTTCCATTCAGACACAAAGAAGCGAGGAAGTGAGGGAACATTAGATTTGTTTTCTTAACCAAATCTGCAGAGCTGAAACATCCGAGTAACCTTTTAACTTTGAAGACTTCTCTAATCTGCTTTCTGCTGGGGGACGGTCTTAATACGAAAGCACACGAGCGTCTAGCTGTTCGTCAGCATCTCGCCTGACTCTGAATGGGACAAGCAGCAGGAAGCAGATTTGTGTTGGTGTTAAAAGCTTAAGGCTGTGCTGCTGTTTCTCATTATATTCACAATGTAGCAGGCATGTTATGAGCTGAGGTTAGCAGAACGCTAATGGCACACGGACAGCAGCACCTCTTTAAAATGTCTTTCACAACCACAAAGCCAGCGCTGCTCAGCAGGAACTCAAAACATGAATATGCAGATTTGTGCGGGTTCAGAGTTTTTTCATCTTTTTTTCCCCCATCTTTTATAACGGCTTTAACGTTTGGGACTTTGACCTCGGTGTTGCTGTCATTTAAAAAAGACAAATGTGACATCAGTTCAGTCACTAAATTGCTGGAAAAATGCCTTGTTTGCGAATGATTAGCAGTTTTCTTGTAAATGTTTGGTCAAGACCACAACTCAGACTTAATCAGTGAGTAGCTGATTTCTCTTTTTCTCTTTTTGAAGGAGGCAGAAAGACGACAATATCACATTTGATACTGTGTGTCACAACCCAGCTGAACAACTGTACGGCCTCTTCCTGGAGGACTACAACAACAGCAAGTGTGAGATGAAAGAGAAAAAGGGCATGGGTTCGCGCTTTTTCATCTGTTCCTGTGACGACGATGAGTGCAATGAGAATGTTATTTTCAGCCAAGGTATGTTGCTGCCTCTTTTCTTTTTGTAAAGCTTTGTTGGGATCCTGGTCACATCCCTCCAAGTGTATGTAAAGTTACATTAAATGTAACCTTCAACACACATGCACCCGATTTTTGCAAGCACTCGACAGCTGCCGACTCATTCATGCGCCGAAATACAGGAAAACAGTTCACTGTGAACTTGCAGGGGCACATTTAGAAGACAATGATGTGTGTGAAGGGGGAACTGTTTGAGCTATTCTTCAACGGAGAGATCATTGCTCTGTTCGTCCGTGAGACTAAGCGGTATGCGGACAAAGTAAAAAGATGCAAAGGGGGACAGAGCAGGACGATCGAGTCGAGTTGCTCACTTTGAATTTCAAAATAGAGTGCACCTCTGATCTTCACCAGGAAAAAGTTCCAAAGAAAAACTGTAGATAAGTTTTTGTTTGTGCATGTTTTTTTTTTATTATAAGAAATATATGCAAAAGACAATCAAAAAGAGACTATGAATATATTTTTCCATTCTTTATTACAACAATAAACAAGGAAGATTTTTGAGACAGGTAGGCATGATTTTTTTTTTTTCTGTTTGTGAAAAAGAATGCAGTTTTATAAGGAAAAAACATCATTTTTTATGCAGTGTGATGAAGGTTAATTACACCTTCTCTGACTTGACAGGGGTTTTCTTGTAGGTTTTATCTGATGCGTCCACCATTCCCGTCTATGTATAAGCATGACATCTGAGGCTGTGTCCGAACGTCCACACTAGTACCTGGCCCCTCATTTTCTACATAGGGCAGCACTATATAGAGAACTCAGTCTGTTGGCGATTCGGACATGAAGCTGGCTTTTATCTCCTCATCACAGATCAAGTGACTACCAACTGTCACTATGGCAACCACCAGTTGTCGTTCCAAATCCAATTCATACTTGTCTGAAAAGATTTTATTTTCTATTATTGTATTTTATGCTTTCTTTGTTGCATATTTATTCAACAACTAAGGATATAAAATGAATGATCTATTGTTTTTTCATGTCACTTCTACTTCTTTGAGCACCTGCCACCGATGCATTCTGGTCCATATTGACCCGTCTAGTGACCATTGATGCTCACTACTTTTCAAGATGCATTGTGGGTAATTTTTTTTTTTTTTTTTTTTTTGTGGGTAATTTTAAATGCACTGCTTTTTTCTCTCTGGACATTTGGACACCCCTAGAAAGTGGTGTGACCGCTATATCGGGCACTATGCAGGGAATAGTGTGGACCTTCAGACACAGCCTGGCTCTTCGATAGCCTACTATGATCCCCAACTTGTCTAAATATTGTCTTCCTGCCTCCCGCTCGGGTCAGCACAGTGGCTTATCAGAGCTTATTGAAAATAGCTTCCTGCTCTGGAAAGAAAAAGTTTTAATCAGAGTTGATATTAAATTAAAATAAAAATACAGTAAAAGTGCAGGCAAGAAACCAAATCAATTAGCTGAAACAAGTCAAGTAAAGCTGCAGAGGCTGGTGAGGATTTTCAGTGAGTTCATCACTGGGAATATTCCTTACACATCACACATAGTCAGTTGATGCATTCTTACTTTATATAGACCTAAGTTTCCAAAGACCCTGAGGACTTTGCTTATCTTGTTCTGGTTCTTTTTATAGTGGAGCACTTCTGCTTTAGATCAAAATAAAGATATGGAACTTTATGTAACTTATACTGTATCTGTACAGAATAAAAGATTCCCATCATGGTCACAGGTTAAACTGATGCATTAATGCCATTTCTTACCGGCTTGTCATGTGAAGTATGTTCCACAGACTCTTAACTTGTGTGCGCTGTGATACTCTCCAGATATGTGATTGCAAACAGGTTTAGGAGACATTGACTTGTAGACTCCAGTTACAATATTGGCTCTGATATCCGATATATTTTCACTACAGCATCCCAGCAATAATAACAAAGAAGTACATTTCCGAGACCTGGCTCTGAACAGGGAGCAAAATTGAAAGCATCTGTTCAGTGCAAACCACGTCATGGAAATGCATTCGCACACTCTTGAGAATGTCTGTGCGGTGCCTGTAACGTCTCAGGCTAAAGTAGGGCAGTGTTTTATTAAAGGCACTCTTGATGAAATCAAAATAAAACAACAAAACCAGTAGATTTAGGTGAATCTCTGTTTCCACAGAGCTTTAAGGCACTTTATGACTTTGCTTTTGTTTAGAATGCTGTTCTCATGATAGAAGGATAGACGTAGGACACTGTGAAACAAGGGTGGGGATCCTTGGCCATCGTCCTGACAGTTTTTCCATGTCTCCCCGTTCCAACAAACCAGATTCAAATGAGAGAATCACTGTACAGATCTTGATAAGCTGTTTTATCCATTTGATTTGAATCAGGTGTGTTGGACCCGGGATGCATGGAAAACCTGCAAGATTCTGGCCTTTGAGGACCAGGACCAGGGTTCCCCGACCCTGCTGTAAAACAGCTTAGAGACAGTTATACTTGAGGGAAGACGTCTGTCACATGCAGGCAGAACAGCCAGAGTAGTTTCACTGTTAAAATCTTTTAATCAAGTTATTATAAACACATTTTCAACAACGATTGTAAAAGATAGGATCAATTTAAGTAAGAACAAACCACATAATGCAGAACAAATAAATAACAATTTTATTGAACATCTAAATTCATGTAGGTACAGAAAAACTTTACAAAGTAATAACATGTTGAAAATAAGATAAATAACAAATGAAATGTTTATTATAACTGAGATTAAAAATAGTGGGGTTTTTTGGTCTTTAACTTGCCAGAAAAAACTTAAAGCTAGCCTTGAGAGACTCGATCTTATGGAAACAGTGGCTAAATGTAGCACAACATATCCCTGTAGGACATTAGATGTTGTAAACACGTTTTTTTTTTTTTTTTACATATATTGGTGTTTGCTAGCTTGGAGTTTCTTGTAGCAAATAGAATTAACAAACTCTAACATGCACAGTATCAGAGGAATGTGCTGTTTGAAATCATTTCACTGCTCTTTAACCAACTATCAGCTGCTTAAGCTATTCTCAGGTTAAACCTCTGTGGAAAGTTCATTAAGAAAATTAGCAGGTGCAGAGTCCACAATCACATGGCATCCTTTAATCCAGTAAAGGTTAGATGGAAAGGAGGGGGTAGAAGGCACACTAGAAGGCAGACAGCGGTGTTCATCCCAGATTTTTTCCCAGAGCTCGGCTCCAAAAATGGAGATTCAAGGCCAGTTGCTAAAAAAGAGACATGGAAAATCTTCAGACGTCCAAGTTGATCATTTCTTGCCAAGAAATAAAGATGATTGTTGATCCAGAGGAGTTAAAGAGTGAATTGAGGTCGACTCTTTAACATCCTTTCAGTTTTGATCAAAAAGTCCCAAAATTGATTGATATATATTTCTTTATTCATTCATTTATTCATTCATTTTCTGTACCACTTATTCCAGTTAAGGGTTGCAGGGATACTGGAACCTATCCCAGCAATCATCACCAGGCAGGAGGCAGGTACACCAGTCCATCACATCTCACTTTATTTCCCTAAAATGCTAAATTTGATCATGTGTCATCAAATTAATTTCCAAAAACTACACAGAACATAAATATGTACATCTAAAGAATTTTCTTGCAAGCAGATTTTCCTTTAAAAAAAACACCTAGTGGAAGTCTCAGTGAGAGTGTATTAGACTGCACAATTAGTCACATAAATACCAGTTAGTCAGGGACAGGAAATGACTGCACTGTTGACTTGTACTGCAAAGTTACTATGAATACCTTCATTAGGTTTGTTTTTATTATGATCTTTAGCAACAACTAGTTAATCTTGAATAATCTAAGCTAATAAAGTTGTCTAATTCCAACGCTTCTAAAACAAATGATTTACGTCTGTTACAGCAAAGTTTTTACTGTTAAATGTGTAAAGTAAAAGTTGTCCAAACTGTAAGATCATAAAGAAATATTGCCTGTTGTGAAAACTCTGAACTTCTGAGCTCTGAGAGCGATATCAATGTTCTCATCTCATCTCCTTATCTAATAAACTTATCTGACAAGCATTTTCTATATAAATAATTATTATAGTAAGTGTACAGTATTTTAGATAAAAAAAACCTTTAAGTTTATGGAAAATCCTAAATGAAAGGGTTCTAAACAGCATCATTATCCAACATATCAATGCATTGCAGGATTTCACTTTTCATATTGCATGTGACTGGGAGACTGGGAGGCACAGTAACAGGTTTGTTGCAAGAAATGGCTTCGCACTCTCCAAAACTCAAAACAAACTGTCTGGCTGGGGCCCTGTAGAGGATTTCAGACATGTGGTTTCCTGTTTAAAAAAATTATAGAGAAGCACAGGGCTCGACTGGCTAGTCAAGTGGATAACTTTACACACATCGGCTTCCACTTGCTTCCACCTGCCTCTGCTTCCTGCATCTACACTGACCTCCTACACGACTTCCTTGTAAATTATTGAAAATGAAATACGTAAGTCCTTCAGACATGTTGCAATTAGCTAAACTAGATTTGAAAATTATTCTAAAAAGGCATAGAAAGTATTTAAATGTGGTGCTCGTCAAGCTGAAGATGAGCTGTTTTATGTGTCTGAACTGGTTCTATAGCTTTTATAGGTCCTTATTTATGAGTGTGTCTTTAAAGCTGAGCTCTAAACACATTACAGTCATGAACTTTCGCTGTTTTCTTAAACTAAGCTGTGTTGCAGCTGTCAGACACACCATCTCCTAAATTACAAGAATCAGACGTAATCTATAAAGAGGCAGAGTATGTGGTTGACTGGGTCAGGACTGGGAGTCGTCGTTGTCTTTGTGGTCCAGATGCTATCTTAAGATTTCTGACTCTTACAAACATTCCTCTTGGGAAGGGCCAGTTCGTCTACTGCCATGATAATATTATTCTACTCTAAATGTTGATACAGTCTGCAAAAAAAAAGTCATCTTTGCATTGCGGGAGACAAACTGGTTATTGCTTTGGTGACAAGAGGAGTACATATTGTCATAATGTCAGCCAGTTCATGGTGTTTGTACTATGGTAGAGATATTCTAAAGTATTACACCTGGGTCCCAATCGTGGTGTGTTTTTTTTTTTTTATTTAATCAGTTTTTTGTCTCATTGCCTCAATTACAGATCAAATATGTTTTTTCAGCACATGGCTGATTAGCATATCGGCTTCACACACTCATCACTGAAGCTATTTCCAGTTTGTCATTAATAATACACACACAGCAGGTGTTTCCTGCCATACATTTAAAAAAAATACTGCTTAATCTTATTGTCCTTATTTGGATTTAGATAAATACGGTGTGATATCTTAATATAAATACACTTGAGGTGAGAGGTAGTAACACTTGATGTTAGTAAATACCAGCTGGATGCAGCCACTGTACTCTGATATGACTAAATCAGAAGAAAAGGTCCCCAAATTAAAAAGACATGTAGCAACGTCCACAGTAGCTGCAGAGGCAGCATGGCTCGGTTCAGTCTATTTCTGACACGCTGTCAGTTTTCTAAATAATACACAGAGGTTGCAAATATTTCATTGTTTATTGGTAAACATAGATGACCTTCACTGCCCTCCAGCAACACCTCAGTGACAACAGTTTAACTCTTCAAACTTACACCGACCACATCCGCGTGACCCCACACCTCCACATCACTATGGCAACCACATGACGGAACGTTGCAGAGGGAAATGAAAGGTTCTTCCCATGTCTTTAAGTGATTTCTGTGATAGAAATTTTGTTTTTGTATGATGATTTTATGTTGCCATTCTCATTCATCATCTCCATCTTTTGCCTTTTGTTGTCTCAGATATCTATTCGCAGGTGGTGGCTGTCATCTTAGTCAGTCTGGTTCCTCTTCTGGTTTTGACCGTTGTCATCATCACTTCCTTCTACTGTTATCGGGTCTACCGCCAGCGCCAAGCCCAGTCCAAGTGCAAGAAAGGTCCTCTGTTGGACTACAGCGAAGGCCGCGCCATCATGATAAACGAAGAGGTTTCAGAAAGCAGCTCCACGCACGCCAACAACCTCAACCACAACAACGAGCTGCTGCCCATTGAACTGGACGTCATGGTTGGAAAAGGACGCTTTGCTGAAGTTCACAAAGCCAAGCTGAAGCAAGGGTCGTCAGTCAGTGAGGAGCAGGCCTTCGAGACCGTTGCAGTTAAAATCTTCCCAGATGAGGAGTACGCCTCCTGGAAGAATGAAAAGGATATTTTCTCAGACGCAGATCTGAGACATGAGAATGTGCTTCACTTCCTGACTGCAGAGGAGAGGAAAGGCCAGAGACAGTACTGGTTGATCACAGCTTACCATCCACTGGGGAACCTCCAAGAGTACCTCTCCCATCATATCATCACCTGGCATGACCTGTGGCTGCTGGGTAGTTCACTGACCCGTGGGGTGGCACATCTCCACAGTGACCGCACCCCCTGCGGTCGCTATAAGGTGCCGATTGCACACAGAGACATTAAGAGCTCCAACATACTGGTGAAAAAGGACTTGACCTGCTGCCTTTGTGACTTTGGTCTGGCGCTCCGGCTGGATAACTCTCTGTCTGTGGATGAGCTGGCCAACAGTGGGCAGGTAAGGGTGTCTAATCCTAAATCTATTAGTTAGTTTAAGCCACTTCAAACACTGCCATATAAAAGACTTTGAAAATATGCAGAGCCGCGTTATCAATCACACTTAACGCTCTGATCTTCATCTCTAAATATTTAACACTCCTTGGCTCCCGATGAAAAATTCTGATGTAACAGTTCTGCGAGCGTTCACTTTGTTGTTTCATTACAGTCACAAGACAAACATGCTGGAGTGAGTTTTAATGGAGTCGGTGTGCTGATGTAACAAGTCACACTGTTGTAAGAATGACTCATTTTGAAAATGCCTCACCCTGCGCCGTGCAGCACACCTCATGCGTTTCCCCAGTTGGTACCACGTGAAGAGCAGCATCATTTTACAGAGCTCAGAGCTGCCTTTGTTTTTCTGATTCCTCTCTAAACTATTATCATGGTGTTTTAAAGCGTGTGGCATCAAATAACCACCTGTCACTTCACCAGTACATGTAAATAACAGCTGGGTGCGGTCATTGTATCTTAAAAAGGAACTTATCATTAACTTCAGGGATATGAACGTTTATTTTCAGGTGGGCACGGCCAGATACATGGCCCCTGAGGTGCTGGAGTCCAGAATCAACCTGGAGAACATCGAGTCTTTCAAGCAAGCAGACGTTTATTCGATGGCTCTCGTTCTGTGGGAGATCATTTCAAGGTGCAGCGCGATCGGAGGTGAGATGACTGAATTCTCAGGACCTTTACGGCTTGACCACAAAGCTACGAGAATGAAATATTTCATGTGTTATTCAGAAAGAAAAACCTGCCCTGTGTTTGCATATTGTTTTAGTTTGTGTTTAAACCTTTTGATGGTTCTTCCTGTTTGGTTAAAATATCACAGCAAATGGTGTGAGAAAAGTGCAGGCAAGATGTCATCACAATTGGACTTGGCATGTTATCACTAGACTATTTAAATGGTGTTTTTGCAATAATAGGTCCATGTTCAACATACAAGAGATTCAGATTAAAATCCATTTGGCTGTCACAGATCTGTCCATGCTTTGTGCACGATAATAACCGTAAGATACAGAGCTAGCTTGGCATTCAGCAAATCCAATTCAATATCTCATGGCTTTGCATCATTAAAATAAAGCCAAGATTACCTTTATCACACTCCCATTTTGCTGATATAACTCAGCTTGTGCCAGAAATGGGATATATCATGTCCATGTCTATGAAGCTATTAAAACTTGTCCTTATCTGATGTTTACTGTTTTTGAAATGTTGTAAACAGGTCACAGAATTTTAGATGATATTAAAGCTTCTGCGGTGTCTCAGTGGGGAACGTGAATATATTGACTGAAGGCTAATGCCATATAAGTTTAAAAACGCAATCCCACCAACAACTTATTCAGATCTCCCTGGACTTTGACAAAATATTTGTAGTTTTAAATTGAGTAAATTTAAGTGAGCTGATAATTTAGGCTTCAGATGAATTATTAATTGTTGTAGATCACCAGTGAATGGTAATGTGAATAAAATGTTCATGTGCTTAGCTGTGCTTAGGGAGGAATACTTCACATGCAGGAGAGAGGACAGGCTTGCCGAAGTCAGAAATCAAACAGGAAATTTGCTCTTTGGAGGTTTAAAAAAATAAAAAAAAGTTTAAACTTTAAAGTAACTGGCCTAAAATTTTTGTCGTCTTTAGAGCTGTTGCTTTTAGATGTTGGATTTTTTTTATGTTTCTTACTGCTCCTCAAAGCTTAACAACCAAAAAAAAGAGTAAATCAACTTATGAAAAAAGGCTTCGGCATCATTTTCTTAGGAATGTTTCAGGTCAAATGTAGGTTCTCTGAATGACATAAACACCTGTCTCAGCTGCATTCTGCTGCACTGTGCAACAAGAAGAGGGATTTTATTTTTCCATTTTATCCTTTAGAAATGTCTCCCTTCAATGCAGGTTTTGTAAGGCTGCTTATCCCAGAGAGAATATCTATCTTCTCCAGTTGTGGCATCCTTATGGTGGAGTACCAGTTTAAAGTCTTGTAGTCAAGTCCTCTATGTATCAAAATGTATCAGAAAGCTAATAAAATATCCATCCATTAAACTGTCTTTATCCTGCAGAGATACACTTGATGCTAGTGATATCTCGGCTGACACTGGGTAGGAGGCACGATTTAAACAAAGTCACCTGTCCATCAGTTTTAAACCACAGTTAACAAACAGCTTTAACATCTTTGAGTTAATGCAGCTTTAAGGGAGTCGTAACGTTCCTCACTGCAGCTCTATGAGAAAGTGAAAACTTCTTTCATGACAGTAGAAATAACAGCAAGGTCTGCACAAAGGTAATTAAGTCTGACTGCCAATAAGAAACGCAAATAAGAACCAAACTCATGGTAGTTTATCACAACACAGAAACGTGTTTTATCGCCACACTTAAACTGGTTAGATGGGGAATTACAGACGCACCACAGATGTGAAACAGTCACTTTCCAGCTGTGGACTAAATCATCAATGTTGTTAAATGTTATAACTTATATTGTCATGGTGGGTGTGTACTGTAAGGACTTAACCAGCCAGACATATTACTGGCGTGTGTGCACACCAGCGGAGGGAGAGACTTTAGCCAGCAGTGTATCATGTTTCTGTTGATTCATAGTGTCTCCAGTTAAAATTTTTTAAAAAACTAAATTACCATCAAGAATTGCTTTTTAAATAATTAATTTAAATAGTTCACCTTTTCTTTTTGTCGCTGTTCCTCTGCAGTGTAAGTTTCTGCTAATTCTGATGTGCATGTTGAAGGGAAAACAGTTAGCTTGCTAGATGCTATTCAAAGGGTGGAGCCAGCATTTGCTCGCGCTCTGCACTTAATCCCTCTGCTTTAGTACAAAACATATGAAAAAGAATTTAACAGCTCATCTCCACGATTCAGTGGATTACTGTTATTAGCTAAATTAATTGAAATAAACCTAGTTTTATTTGATCTGCTATTTAGTTTTTGCAAACTTCTGCATTTCCCACCAAATTTCCCTCTTTGTTATTCTCTGTTTTGACCATGCTGAGTTATACGCTGTGCATGCCAACCTCAAACTCAGATCCTGTGTGTTTGGTTGGTAACAGCCTGCAGTCTTTACACATTTACTGTGACCTTTTTTTTTAGTAAAAGCGATAACCCTGATATCCTTGGTAAATAAGAGCTTAGTCATGATCTCTGATAGTATAGGAAATCCATAGCGACTGTGATTAATGAAATGCTCTTTGAAGCTTTTGCAAATGTCTTTGGAAATTCTGGGAAAGAAAGGAAGACTAAAAGAAGAGAGAAAAGAAAGCTAAGCTCACTTGACCTCTAAAGAATAAAGTGCATTGACTTTACCATTAGGAGCACGGCGTGCAGCTCTACCTTGAGTTCATTTACACGATGTGCGACACCGAGTGACAGAACTTCATCAACGGCCCATTAGTCATGATGTGAACAAAAATCTAAAAACGTCAAAGGTGCAATCAATCTTGCAGACGTCTCAGGGATTAGCCTTTGCCGGACTAAATGTGCTGTTACTTTCTTGTGTATCATTCCGTAGCAAAAACAAGGTCAGGATATGTACAAATAATAGAAACGGTTGATTATCTGAAGGCAAAGTGCAGCGCAGTAATTCATGTCAACAGTCACTCATTTGTTTCACTTCCCTTTAGTGTCTCTGGGGTCCTGTTTCTGTTTCTGTGACTGCTCCTGCCTCCATTGTGCCAAAGTAACGATTGAATACCAGGGAGAGGGGCAATGAACACTTCTACTTTGGTGTTTTCCTGTTTTGTGCCCTGAACCCCTCAAGGGGGTCTCCTTGTGGTGCATTGCAGTGCCACTCTGCCCTCGAGTCTTCTGAAGGGAAAAAAAACAGGGCTAAGTGGCCCATGTTCCCTGTTCCTATTCCTTTGCAGCCATAAGAATATGTGTGGCCTGTGGTACATGTTTGAAAAGAAATGAACTATTTCCTGTTTTGCAAAGCACGCCGTCCCCAGACAATCTGTTTTTAGTGTGAAGTTATAAGCAGACTGCAAGTACAGATGACTCCTTTTATATTGGAAAATTCTGTGGCTGATGTCTCTTGAGAGTGGGCCAGAATCACCGTGGCTCCATCTTTGTCCATGTCATTCCACATCTTCTGCCAACCTTTTCATTCATTTCTAAGTTAATGCTCACGCTTCCTTCATTTCCATTTAAATCTCAACCACCCAAAACCCAGCCTACAGACCGAACTGCACACTGGTCGCAGTGTCCACTCTGCTGTTCGCTGCCTCTCTAAGCATGGCACTCTCAGTTTATTACTTTCATCTTTTTCCACAACTCTCCGTCTGTCTTCTTCTTCATGCCTGGAGGTAAAATGAGACAGCAGTTAATTACTCTCCCAGTGCATCGCGAGGCTGCCGACAGCCATCTAGCTTCTCTCATGCAGGCGCGGACAGACAGGATGGACAGGCTGGACTAGATTTTCCCTGAGAAGGGAAACGGTTCAGAAACGGTTCCCGTCCCACCTATGGACTAAAGATAGCAGCCACCAGAACAGTTTGAGTTTTTCCTGCTTGGTGAATATCTCCGTAGTGCCGCTGTCCTCGTTTTCCAAAGGAGGCAGCTGTTTGAGAGAGGCAAGCAGAAGGGTTAAATCTGCTGTCGTGGAGTATGTAAGTTTTTCAATATTGAAAAAAAATTAACTAATAAAATAAATACAATCATAATTAGATAGTTTTTTGGACATGTAGGTTCCAGTCTGTTCATATTTGATGCATTATTAGATTACAAGTTTAATTAATGACAAATGACAAAAAGCACTCTTTTTTTTTTACTGGTAGGCAAACATTTAAGAAGGGTCTTTGTCATTAATTAAACGTGTAATTTAATAACACATCAAATATGGACAGACTGGAACCTACATGTTTTAAAAACTATCTAATTATGATTGTAGTTATTTTTTAGTTAATTTTTTTTTTTTTATTGAAAATTTTACATACTCCTCCTTTAAGGCTTCCAACCCAAGAAAAACATGCTCGTGCTAAAAGGTTAAATAACAGCGAATACACAATGTATCCCACCATTCTTGCAGAGTACGCTGTAGGGCTGTGACAATGTCCTTTTGTCCCGATTTGATTCCAATTTTTTTGGGTGCCGATTTGATTTAAATTGCAATTCTTCGATATTGCTGATTTTTGTAGATTAAAAACAAAATAAATATATCAAACTTTTTTTTTCTCATCATTTTACTTGATTGCAATGAGAAAAAAACAACACACTAGCCAGACCATCATTCTGCTGCTATAATGCCCAAGAAGACAAGTTAAAAGATCAATAAAAACAATAAAATTGACAAAAATTTGATATAAATAATTTGAATTTAGTTGGGGGAAAAAAAATTAACTAAAAATCTATTTTAAAATTGTGAAGCAAAAATATCCAGATTTGATTTTCCCACCCCTAGTACACTGGCATATTTCTCTTGACTCTGGGATGCACAAAACTAAAGCCATTCTGTTTATATGGAGGACTCAAGTGTCCTGCAGCTGCTGTCTCGTTGGTGCCAAACTGTCCCCAGTGGTCTGTGAGTCACTCATGACTCCCTGAGAACTCACCTCACCTGAGAGAGAGAGAGAGAGAGAGAGAGAGAGAGAGAGAGAGAGAGAGAGAGAGAGAGAGAGAGAGAGAGAGAGAGAGAGAGAGAGAGAGAGAGAGAGAGAGAGAGAGAGAGAGAGAGAGAGAGAGAGAGAGAGAGAGAGAGAGAGAGTGAGAGAGAGAGAGAGAGAGAGAGAGAGAGAGAGAGAGAGAGAGAGTCAGTCGGCTGGCAGCGAGCCATCTCTTTGCTTTCTTTTTCATCTTTCAAGACTTTAAAGACGGGAAAGATCAACACACCCCCCAGTAGAAGGAAAAGCCAAAATCAAGGCTCACTTCTGCGTCTGTTTCTTAAAACGTCTCTCCTGTATAATTTAGCTAGCCTAGATTTAGGGCTTGGAAAGGCTGCCATGCCGTTCCTCAGGCGGGTGGGGCGAACTAGCGGATAATAATGGAGTGGTGATGAATGTGGAGCTGCAGACGAAGAAATGCTTTCGTTCCCTAGAGGGAGGGGTTGGGCCATACAGCAGAGGAGGAGATGTTGGGGCAGCTGTGCTCCAGATGTCAGACCTTAATGGTGTAGCATGTATGTGTCTGTGAGCATGGGGGGGGGGGGGGCTGCAATATTGCTCAATTGGGAGCAAATTTCAGTTGCAACCACTTGACTAGAGATGAAATGAAGACTAAATGATTACAGACAGTTTGGTTTGATTGAAGCTGCGCCGTCTTCTTTAATGGGGTTAGCTGGTGGTAACGGCCTGTATTACCTCTAGTTAATGGTAGAGACATCAGTTTTCCAACCGTAAGCTCTGTTAACGTGTAAGGAACATACATACATCTGTAATGCATGACCCTCACAACACATAACAAGTGTCACAGCCACCGCAGCCCCAATGAGAAGCAGCTGGGAGCAGATTAGTCAGGAGTCCAGACTTAGATTACAGGAAAAACAGACAGTTATTGCGCTCATGTTGCTTTATTTATCTCCAAGTACATGTCGAAACTGTTCCTTTCTTTGCTCCGGCTGTAAATGTGCGTTTTTAGGTTGTTGTTTTTTTTTTTTTGGTCCTCATTTAAACTTTACATAATTCAATAAACATGTTAAGTTAAAGAGAAGCTGAAGAAGAGATACTTCCACAGTGTCGAAGGCTGTTGATGTGTAAACATATAGCACCATGTGCAGATGCTGTTGGTTTTGCTGGATGAATTTGGGATTCCTGAGGGCCGTGTCTGGTTATATGTGGGCAGCAAATGGAGGACTGAGCCAGAAGAGTTTCCCTCCAGATATATTAAACTAGAATTCTCTTGGCTGCAGGTTTTTCAGACTGTTTGTACAGTCTTGCCTGTCGAGTGGCGTGAAAAAAGACCTTAAGGATGAATTATGCGCCGGCATTGCAGAATTCACATTACCGCGTCAGCTGCTGTAGGACACTCTGTCAATTCCTCTCTCGTTGTACTGGAAGGTGTGTGACTTTTACAGAAAACTTGTAAATATGCAGCATCTGACTTGTGTGAACCCCAGAATTTGTCACCTGCTCTGTGTTTTTTCCAGTCACCTTTTTTTTTTTTTTTTTTTTTTTTTTAGAGTCCAGGATCTGATCTAAGTTCTGTAAAAGCAACCCTGTCTTTGAGAGAAGATTGGTCATTTTATCCAGGACTGGAACCGTTTTTCCACTCCTCAGTGGTTATGACTCATATTGCTACTCTTGTTTGGAAATGAACCCATAAGCATGTTTTCTAACAGCTTACAAAGACAGATTTACAGTCCAGGAAATCTTTTCTGGACGTTTCAAAACAACATCAGAGTTTTGCTGGTTTGCTGCTGATGATATATTTACACTTGAATTTCAAACCAGACAAACTTTGTCTGCTGAAAAGATAAGACTTTCACGCTCTACAAAGAGTCCTTTGTTGCTCCAGTTCCTGTCTGTGGGCTTCATAACTTCTGGATCACATTTTAAAATAAATTAGACTCTACTGGATTCATCCTTCTGTACAAACTGCACACTAAGAGAAATATGATTTACTGCTGAACATCAAAATGTAGATTACTGTATATGTTTGATTTTTCTGTTTTGGCTCATAGTGGATTATATTAAGGAGGACAGAAAGTTGTTATTTTTCCTGTTTTATTGCCAATAATTTAGTAACAGATACACATTATTTTGACTGTGATCTAATAATACATATCTGGAATCTTTAAATGTCCCCAGACACCAAGAACATGCAAATGACTCCTATAGTAGTGGAACAAATCTTTATTTGCTTTAGGTACCGGTATGTCTTTTCAAGTGTATTGCCTGGAAGTATGTTTGTTTGGGGGGTTAGCAGGTAGTGGTTAATCATGCAGTGTGTCTGTTTTGTTTTGTTTTGTTTTGTTTTTTTTTAAAAAAAAAGGAACAGATTTGTGTGCACATATTCTCATGCGAGACTGATTTAGAAAAGGTTCTGATAACTTTTGTTTCTTTTAAGATGATGAAATGTTCCAGTTCTGTTGTGGCCACATTATCGGTTTTCAGCAAGGAGCTTTGAAAAAAAAAAAAGTTAGTGGGATTTAAGTGTTAAAGGAGAGAGATGAGAGAAATATGAGCCTTTAAAGTTCAACTCAGAGTTCAGATGTCTGGATGAGCTTATGAGGAAGAATTCTGCGGCAGTCCTCCTTCATTTTATTTACACCATGTGTCCATGTTGAAGAAGGGGCTCCTTCCTAGAGACCGGGCTTCCAGCTGGACTGGAGGATATGTCAGACATATGTTGCAATATTTTTGTGTAATTAACTTTCTTTGTGGCAAGAATTATGGGAAAAATCAGTTTAAACACACCTTAGATTTATGATGTCTATCAGTGAAGGAACAATAGTTTAAATATGTTTCAACTTAATAAAGAAAATTACAGATGAATATGATCTATTTCTTTGTGTACCTGGGTGATCTGGTGGTATAGTGGTGACCAATGTGGCCTTACGCTAAGAAGGTTGCTGGTTTGAGCCTCGGCAGTGGGGAGGTTTGAACCACTCGATCTGTGTGAAACACGTTCTCCATGTTTATGTGTGGGTTCTCTCTAAGGTACTCCTCCCCCCACAAGACGTGTGTTAGGTTCATTCGTCACTTATCACATATAAGTTGGGCAGAAGCTTCTCCCAAATGACTGTAGAATAGAACTGAAATGTCTAAACTTTGCTGTTGTCCTTGAATGCATCACCAAGTCTATCGGACTTTGACATTCAAATTGCTTTAAAAGTCAGAAGTTAACAGCGTACCTAAAATCACCATAAATGTCCTCATTTTGACTTATTGTTCCAGTTGGCACGTTTTAGTGCAAGGTCGGTTTATATTCAGTGTAAAACTTTTAGTTCTCACTGGATAAAGCTTCAAACTTCTTGCTGTTTTCTGTTATAAGATTTTAACATGTTAGGTTTTTTCTAACAGCAAGTAAAACTCCCTTTATTGCTCAATACCAGGAGGAAAGTTGGGCGTGGCTGTGCAGTAAAAGCACATTCACCTATATTTACATTAAACTTTCACACTGTGTTGTATTATATTGATTTTTAAATCTCTTTAATATGACCCGTGTCTTGGTGCTTCTCATGTTCCTGGGTCCTTCTGAATTAATAACATCCAAAGAGCCTTTTTACGTCCAAGAATTTGGACTTAAGTGCAGTTGTTAGAGCTGACACCTTGTTTGGAAATGTGTTCAGGAGTCCTTCCTGACTTGTGTTTATCTCCACTCCTCTTTCTCAGATAAGCATCGAGCTCCACATTCTTTGTACTTGCTTTTCGTCACTCCAGTGCGTCAAACAAACCCCAGCAGTCGGTCATGAAATGTAAAAGTCCAATCTAAACGGGCCTATTTGAATCAGATAAGCAAAGTCTGCAAATCTCATTTATTTTCTGTTTATTTAGGGAAAAATGCACAACACATAAAAAGCCGTGCTGGTAGCTGTAGCAGCCTGGTCTGACAGACGAGGAGCTCTCAGGAAGCTGCTGACGTTAAACTGCAGCCAGCCTGATTGACAGCTTGGCTGAGCCTGTGAGCAGGTGTAGTAATGTTCATGCTGATTGGAGCGTGGCTTTGAGCCCTCGGTCCGTTCCGGAGGACTGCAGGCAACACTGGCTTCTCATTTTCCACAACAGCAACACCCTCATGATTGTATTAATAACTGTGCCTCTAATTCTATTTTTAAAACGTCTTAATTTACATAACGTCGTCAGAAACTCAAACATTAGCGAACATCCTGGCAGCTGCTTCGGAATGAGCTGAAACAAACCTCTAATTGAGGGTGTTGGACTTTAAATCATGTGTGTTTTGCTCAGATTGGTAGTTTTGGGCAGTGCTGTGCTATATTTAGGTCTTTAAAGATGAACACAAAAAAAATAAAGTTTATTCTTAAATAAACGGAGGTCTGTTTGTGTTTTGGATAACTAACATTTAATTAACATCGAAGAGGAGTTTGTAAACTTTGAAACCATGTGCTTCAGACGCATTTTCAATTATTTATGCAACGTTCCACGTGTGAGATTATCCTGGAGCTTCCTGCACAACACCGCTTTCTTCACACAACAGCAACTTTATGAGAATACACAATCAGCTTGGATTTAACTGCAGGAGGGTGATCAGAGAAAAAACAGGATGGCTGATGGAGATTTAACATTGTTGTCAGTGATTGGCTCACTTGTTCCGTTGCATGTGGTTCCTCAGCCTAGCTTAGCTAAAGTTTCGAGCATGCTCATTTCTCCTTCTGCTCTATGTAAGCTGTAAATCAGTGCAGCGATGGTTGAGTCGTACAATGAGAGCAATGAAATATATTTATACGCTCCAGATATTTACTTTGGTGCTCTGTTCTACTGAAATACACAGCAGCACCGTGAGCATCCATGCAATATTCGATATCAGAAATGGAAACATGAGATATAACCTTGATGTTACCATCTCTGCTCCTCAGGTAAAGCCTCAGTTAGCCGCCTCAGTCCCATTTCACACTCGACTAAATAAGCTCTCGTGTTACTTTGATCAGTTTGTACAAATTTCATGCAAGTCTTTGAGGTTTGTAAGGTGTTTTACTGTCTTTGCAATAAGTTGTATAGTGATTTTATATATGTATATGTATATATATATATATATATATATATATATATATATATATATATATATATATATATATAATATCTTGTCTATGTTTTAAAACAACACACCACTTTGTATTACAGTCAAACCAGAACTATTTCTTTTTCCCTTTATGTTTATGGCCAAATATGATAAAGTTATGATGTTTGGTTTCCTCTGAAGGTGTCTGTCTCCCCAGCATGACAGCAGATTCTCATGTATAGCTGCACATGCACAGTTTCACAGCTCAACAGTTTGTTGACCACAGAGAGCTAAAGTAATTTTCTGGTGATGCCTTTAGCTTGTTGTATAATGTAACACACATTATTGTGTTGCTGTAAAGTTGATTCTTGGGGTCGCGGTTCTGCAGGAGCCCCCGGTTCGTGCTGCCACTACTAGAGTTTGCAAGCTGGAACACAGAAAAGCTGAAAGTTTAACACGGAGGAATTCTCCTCAGGAGGATTTAGAGTAACAGGTTAACCTAACATGCTTGTATTGGACAGTGGGAGGAAGCTGGAGGAAGCCCCCATACCAGGAGAGAACCCACGCATGCATGAGGAGAGCATTAAATTCCACACAGAAAGGCCCCTGTTCAAACCTTCTATACCTCATCTTCAGAGAACCTTTTGTTTCTGTCCTTGTATCACTAGACTGCACTCTGTTCAATTTACAGAGTGCTTCAAATGAAAGTGGAATTTATTAGTTGTTTGTCTTCTTCTCCAAAGCAGTGTTTTGAAATCTTGGCCTGAATAAACTTTCTTTCTGAAAGCGCTCTGGATCTCGGCGTGTCTGAGAAAGCCGGCATAAAGCCGGAGCTCTGTTCATGAGACACATTAAATCCACAGATGCTGAGAATAAAATTATTCTAATATTATTTCTCCTCAACCAATCTTCCCTTTGGACGCTCCATAAGCAGCACAGGATTCTTCAGCTGTTTGTGCTGCTCCAGAGCTACTTGAGGCTTGCAAGCAGCAGGTTCAATATGGAGCACACAGAAGCTCCTTTGAGAGGTGTTGTTGATGTGTTCGCTGTGGGGCATCGCCATCTGAGACAGGGCTGCGTCTGTCGACTGATCTGATGTGATTCCAAATTTATTGCCTGTATAAGAACAAAAAAACAGAACTCTGCTGTTTGATAAGGTCACAAAGCTAATTCATGTCTCCACCTCTTGTTTGTGTGCCCCCCCCCCCCACCCCCCCCCCCCCCCCCCCCCACCCCACCCAGAGGTGAAAGAGTACGAGCCACCGTTTGGTAACCTGAGGGAACACCCATGTGTAGAGAGCATGAAGGACAGTGTTCTACGAGACAAAGGAAGACCTGAGATCCCCAACAGCTGGACCAACCACACAGTAAGAGTCGCCACATATGCGGTTTCATTTTGTATGTTAACTTAAGATTTTGGGCTCTGCTCAAAGAAAACAACGTTGCTTCATCACAGAAGCAAAAGACAAAAAAAGAAAAGGAGAGAGACATCCGTTGTAGGAAAGTAACGGCACACATTGTCAGCCCTCCTTCTGGAGGACGTTTGTAATGTTTATGTTCATGTGAAGATTAAACAGAAATAACTATTTAAAAATTAAATAAATCATAAATTTTGCCTGACAGAAATGTGAAATCCTGTTTTCCTTTTTAACTTCTTTTAATTCACTGATTTAAAATACTTTGATGAAACAGTCTTCCTCCGTATCATTTATTATTAGCTGTCAATATTGAGAAACAAAGAACAAGAAAGATCCTTTTAAACACAGAAGCTTTTTAGATTTTTTGTATACAATATTTTCTATGCGAAGGTTCTTTATACATTGTTGACTATATGTATAAACAGATCAGATTACTCATCAACAAAGAAGCACAGATGGAAATATCCAAATCACTTCATGTCTAGAGCATCAGAAGATGAAGTAGACCTTCTCACCATGGCTGTGGTCTCCTTGCAGGGCATCCAGATGGTGTGTGCTTCCATAGAGGATTGCTGGGACCACGACCCCGAGGCCCGTCTCACAGCACAGTGCATTGCTGAGCGCTTCAGCGAGGTGGAATACCTGGACAAGCTGTCAGACTGCTCCGACTCAGAGGAGAAGATCCCGGAAGAAATCATTGTGGTGGATGAGAAGTAGACACTTAACAGAAACACTGCCCCCACCAGGGGGGTTGGGGGACTACAACCAAGCAGCTTGGAAAGGAAGGAATTCCAGCAGCTGGCTTGTTGGATTTTTCAGAGGTTTGACAGAGGGGTGAACTGGAAAATTTGGAGATGACAGTAACCCGTTGTAAGCAATGGACTTGCATGAAGCATCAGAATCAAACCATGAACAAATGAGAAAGATTCTATTATAAAGCTTTTTTTTAACCAAAAACTATTTGCACTTTATAAATACATATGCACCAAAGTATATATATTCTGTCTTCTGTTTAAACAATTGATTTCAGGTATAGGAAGAAATAGAATCCAATGTTTTAAAAAGGAAAAAAGGGAGAAATGTATGATATTAACATACTTAATAACACTAATACCCCTCTTGTTGAACGTGCAAGCAGCCACTTTGTCCTCTGAGTTGGTCTGGGGTGAAAAACAAGGGAAGGGATGAGAAAGAAGAGGAAGGTATCAATAATAATTTTTTGGGCATAGAACTGTAAAGACTTTATAACCCAGCTCTTATGTTGCAACATAAAGTTGGAACTAAATGCACACGTTTGGAATTAGCTGCAGATTAAAGAAAGAGTAAATAGGTGCACAGGAGCATTCAGTCTCTCCTGTAGGCGACACCAGTCATGCTTTAAAAGTGCATTTTCGTGGGTACAGCCAAAGAAGCCAAGTTAAGTCTATTCTCCATCCGAAGACTCCTGCACAGCCACTGCAGTGGCAGCAAGGATGCAGAGACCAAAGGAAGCAAAGAAAGCACAAACCTCTGCAGGGAAACCTGATAACATATCTCAAGATGTATTAACCTTTAAGTAGATATATATATCCAAGATGAAACATCCAAACTCCATGAATACATCAGGAAGAGGGAACTGAGGGATGAAGCACTTAGTGAATGTCTCAGACAATGGAATCTGGAGGAACATGAGATGGAGGAACCATCATGGGAGGAAAAGCCTCTGTATGGGATGTACCACCAGCAGATCACCAAAGTGGCTGATATAAACAAGTCCTATCGATGGCTGGACTGAAGGACAGCACAGAGGCACTAATCATGGAGCAGGCCCTGAGCACCAGAGCAATCGAAGCCCAGATCTACCACACCATGCAGGATCCCAGGTGCAGACTATGCAAAGGAGTCCCTGAAACAGTCCAGCACTTTATAGCAGGGTGCAAGATACTGGCAGGCAAAGACTACATGGAGCGCCTTTACCAAGTAGCTGGCATAGTATACAGGAAAATCTGTGCAGAATATGGACTGGAGACCCCTAAGTCCCAGTGTTCTCATCTCATTCTCCACCCCCAAGGTGGTGGAGAATGAGAAGACTAAGATCCTCTGTGACTTTCAGATCCAGACAGATCAAATGGTGGTGGCCAACCAACCAGACATAGTGATCATGGATAAGCAGCAGAGGAAAGCCGTAGTGATCGATGTGTCCATCCCCAATTATGGAATTATCAGGAAAAAGGAGCATGAGAAACTGGAGAAGTACAAAGGCCTCAAGGAAGAACTGGAGAAGGCCTGGAGGGTGAAAGCAACAGTAGCATCCATAGTGATCGGAGCATTGGGGGCCGTGTCCCCCACACAGAACCAGTGGCTCCAACAGATACCTGGTGAAACATCAGACATCTCCGTCCAGAAGAGCGCAGTCCTAGGAACAGCTAAGATACTGCGGAGGACGCTCAAGCTCCCAGGACTCTGGTAGAAAACCCGAGCTTGAGAGATGAACAGCCACCCGCCCTACCCTGGGGAGATGGGAGGGGTGGATGAGAGAGGAGTTTTTATTTTTATATATATATATATATATATATATATATATATATATATATATATATATATATATATATAAAAACTTGTATAGAAAGTATACAAGTGCTCATGTCTGCATATTCATCACAGGATCAAAGTTAAACAAAGATGAATATTAAGGACACTAAACTGGATGATACAGACAATTCTGTATGTAATGAAAGTTGATCTTTTATTGTTTTTACAAAAAAAGCTCATTTGATATGGAATAGATTTTTGTATAAAAGTGTAAAATAGTTATTAAAAAATAATTACTGTACCCTGATTTGATTTGGTGTTTTTAATGCTCTGACACAGCTCGATAGTTTTTGGCATCGCTTTGAATTCTTCACAAGACAGCTGATTTAATTCTGTTCCACCATGAAATCTACTGCTCTTTTTTTCAGCTCCAGCTTTCAGTTTTCGATCGATGTTTTGGCACAAAAAGTCACTAACACCCCAGCAATGTTAAGAAAGTGAAGCAGAAACTTAAATTTCTTGTTTGCAGTTTTCTTAAACAGACACCAGCATAAATACATCATTTTCAGTCTCTTCACCGAACAATTTGCACTTTCCTTTTGGCTCTCTTGTTATATTTTGTGCTTGGTAAGGCGCAACCCATTTTCATTGGGAGTAGACGGGGAGTAAACCTAGTAAACAGGTGTCAAACTCCAGTCCTGGAGGGCCGGTATCCTGCTGGTTTTTGTTGTCTCCATGCTCCAACACACCTGACCAAAGTTTATAAATAGGTTGACGAGAATCTGCTGGATCCGTTTGATTTGAATCAGCCGTGTTGGTAGAGAGGAGCAACAAAAGCCTGCCGGATACCGGCCCTCCAGGACTGGAATTTGACACCCCTGGTCAAGTACCCGCGATCTCTTTCTATGAAGCCACGCTGTTGCCTTGGCATTGTCTTGCTCAAATAAACAGACGTTGTTTGAACGGCAGCACATGTTGCTCCAAAACCTCTACGTATCTTTTAGCATTATTGATCACTTTGTGGATCTGCTATTTACCCACACCATGGGCCCTAATGCACCCCCACAACATCACCGATGCTGACTTTTGAACTCGCTGATAACAGTCGGGAGAGTCTTTTTCCTTATTGGCCCGGAGAACATGATTTGAATGATTTCCAGAAACAATTTAAAATGTGGACTTGTCAGACCACAGCACACTTTTCCACTGTGCATCAGACTATCAGAACGAGCTCAGACCCAGAGAAGTGTTTCTGAGTGTTGTGTGCCTCTCACTTTGCATGGTGGTTTTATCTTGCACTTGTAGCGACTGTGTTAACTGACAATGGTTTTCTTAAACGTTTCTGTGCCCACATGGTTATGTCTTTTACACAATGATGTTAGCTTTTAATGCTTGTTAAGGTTATGGATATTCAAAAATGGTTTTCAGCATTGCTGCTTACGAGATTTCTCCAGATTCCCTGAATCTTTTGACAATATGAATAGTTGATTATGAAAATCCTAAATTCCTTGATAATTGTACTTTGTGAAATGTTGCTTTTAACTTGTTGGAATATTTGCTCAGATAGTCATTCACATAGTGGTGGACCTCGCCCAATTCCTGCTTGTTAACGACTGGACCATTTCAGGATGCTTCTTTTATACCCAATCACTACAACGCCCAAACCTTCTTGGGATTAGGGTTGTATCATCACATAAGCTGCATAAACATGGACTTTGTTTTGTCCACAGAGCTCATGTCTGCTGTCTTTCTGTCCACCTGAGTTGAGCTTGTGCAGAGAGAAGCCAGTGGCTTTACTTTTCAGCGTTATGTAGGAATTCTTTTTTTTACACCTTTCCCTTCTGGAGATGGAAAAAGTATCTGATTTTAGCTTGAAATCAAGCGGCAACCTCCGGCGGTTAATAGTGAAGTCTATGCGGAAGTGCATAAAACTGCAGTTCCTCTTTTATCCACTAGGGGCTGGCTGCAAAACAGAGCAAATTCCCATAGACCCCCGCGTTAAAAAGGCCAACTTCACGGCAGAAATAAACATGTTTACAGCCTGATTCAAAAATCCATTTTCAGTTTATAGGTCAGGTTTACCTTCATGACAACTGTGGGGGCAGTGAATTTTTTTTCTAACTTACCAGTTTTAAAGTAATTCAATCTCGAAGTTCGGCAAATTTAGGGGTGTGTCCTTTTGATTGACAGGTACCAATCTCTGGCTTTAAGTCAGAAGAACGTAGAACAACCGTGGTTTTTAGCCGGTTAACAACGTGACTTAGCTTTAGCCTGCTTACCTCCGTTAGCTGGGTAACTCTCGTTATCTCAGGGTTAGCTCGGTTAGCTTTTAGCAACAGAAAGCTCGGAGTTCGTTCGATGTCAATAATCCGCCATAAACGCTCACGGCTGCCCTCTCAGTTGCCCATATTTGTATTTTCCGGGCGAGACGACACGCATGACGCTGCCAACATGGCGATGGTAGAAACCGCCCACCGAGCTTCAATTCAGCTCTTCAGAAACCTATGGGTGACGTCACGGAGACTCCGTCCATCTCTTTATAAACAGTCTATGCTTGAAATACAGAGGTGAACATTGAGTCATGATGGTTTTCTAGAGTACTACAAAAAATAACAAAAAGGTTTCCCAGGCAATCCTGCCTGAGGTTTCAAAGGCCAATCACAGTAAACAATGGTTCGTATTCCAACTTTTGTACAATGAGCTCTCCCTCTTTTTGTTAGATTTCATAATATAGTTATTGTCAGAAATGTCAATAAAAACATAAAAGTTAAACATTTATTATATAAATAATAAAATAAAGAATAAAATTTTATAATTAAGTGGAGCTTCATTCATTCAAGCTCTTCTTGGCAAGGTAAATTTGTTCAGCACAATATGGCGGTCAGACCATCATTCTGCTGTCATGGTGCTGGACAGGACAGGTTAAAAAAAATCACACTATAGACTTTGATCAAGCAAATTTCTGTAAAATCATGACTTGAAAAAAATGTTGCATGGTCCTTGCATGGAAAGACTAAGAATTTGATGGAGTTTTCTTTTATACCCAGACCTGACACCCTAACCTGTCACCAATCCATCTGCTGGTTGTTGGTTAATCAGGAATGTTATTTATGATGGATTCACTGATTCTTTGCTTATTTTACTACTTTTCTGAATGTAGCACGTTCATAAATTTACATTTCCTAAATACACAAAAGTGATCCACATAGTAACTGAAAATAACTTCTGATGTGAAACTTTTAGCACGACAGATTTTTTTTTTCTGCATTTTAGGAAACTTTTCAACTTTTTTTGAGACATAGTTTGTACAAAAATGACAAATTCATTCTTACAAATGGTACATCAAATTAGAGGTGACTAGAAAGGACACCAATCTAACAACCAAAGGTATGTAACATCACACAACTTTAGCCATCATTGTGATTGTCCTGCCATCCAGCTGCTCATATAAAACTCAACAATATTTGATTTATTTAGCTATTTATTTGCTTTGAAGCAGGAAAAACTGTGTAAAATCTCAGATTGTGTAAGTTCCAACCATGCATGCATGTCCATATGTACAAATGGACATATTTTTTAATTAATTTTTTTTTTTTTTTTTTTTTTTTTTTTAAACTCAACATACTGGACTCCGAAGTAAACAGATTTGTTGACAGTTTGTTGCATGTAACGAATGATGCAGAAGGGAGATCCACAGGGAGATTTTTGAAGATATTCGAAGGTGTCAGCAGAAAACCTGACACATGCCGTAGAAAGTTAAACTATGAACAGATTCTATTCCATCTGACTGAGTCTTCCTCAGCTGATGGTAAACAATGATCTAGCAGTGCGTGTCAGGTTTGCCAGGATGTCAGCTATCCGCAGTCACAGGAAACACAAACACTCACACAGGGACCCAGAGATACTGTAGCTTTTAGTCTGAACCTACAGTGTCACAAGTGTCACACATTTTAAAAGTGGCAGTTCTGCTGATTGACTGGTGGGGCTTTAAGCTTCCACACTGACAGTGTGTGTTCATACTGAATGAGCTTGAGAAAAGGGGTTCAGCAGGTGCACTCGTGGTTTGGTTTGATATGTGTCTGCAGTGTTTGAGAGGCTTTTCATCCTCAGCTTACAGCTGACTCAGACCATTTCTTTGTGGCTTCCTGCCTACATGTCTATGCCACTGATGCCCGTCTGTTTGTATCTATCTACAGTACCTTTACTTCACTTACCTGATGCCAAAACCTGCATTGCGTATAATGCCTGACATAAACTGACACGACCGAACTATAACTCTCTGAGCCTTAAATTTATGTGACTTCTATCAGATCAGCATCTGTATCTTATGTTTGCTTTATTCAAGCGGTCTGAGAGCTCTTTGTTTGATTCCAAAAACCTTTACCAAGGCTGAAACCAGAACAAATGAAAATGTATGATCTATGCTTAAAATGCTCTCGGGAGCAACTGCAAAGTGATTTCTTTCAGCTTTAGTAGGCTGAGTTGTCTCCCAGGGAGGTTTTCATTCCCCTTTCCACTGTTAAAATGCTCTATTTACATAAACAATGCCACAGGCGATTACAGAGCGGGTTTCACCACAGATACAACGGATGCCGCCATGGGATACAAAACCTGATGATTGATGATTCATAAACATGGAATTTGTCTTTATTTTTTCTCCATCAAATAAGGCAATGTCAATTTTCCTGCAATGAAGAAGTTGTCGGAAGGGAGATAAACCACTGTAAAGAAAGTGGAAGTCTTTATTTACCTTCTTGTTTCAAAAAAACAGCAGCGTGCATATGCTGCAAATTATTTCACTTCAGCAGCAGCAATCATTTCCATTGATTACAAATCCTTCCCTGTGACATCGTCCCGATGTTTGTCTCATTTTAAAGCCACATCTCACAGGAGCCATAATGTGCCTGAAACCTGCATTCAGTCTGGTAACCAGTAGAGGGAGCGGTGGTTCCACTGGATGCTGCGTACAAAGACACCATTTTTGCCTTTAAAGCAGTGAAGTGAAAGATTTGAGGAACTAACGTTTATGCTTTCAGGGTGAAAAGTGGAGGAGCTGCACTGTGAAAATCACAGGGTTGATCTCAAGTTGTGACAGGTCTTTCTATTACAGTGGAACTAACCAGTCAGCAAACACTTGGAGACATTTTTGTATCCTGGTGAGGCCTAATTGCTTTTCAACGGCTGCTGTTGGCAAACATTACCTGAAATATTTCCCCGTCTGATTCATGGACTCTGCTTGGCCTTTTGTCGTTCCTCGCAGCGTTTTCCATCACTCACCTGTAAAAATGTGTCAATAAGTGTAAGCTCCAGCCACCAGCGCTCTGCAGCCCTCCATTAATGCTAGTTAAAATCCACACCTGCGACACAGCATGGGTCCTTGTCAGATGCTCCATCATGAAACCTTCTTAACCTGATTAACCCTTTGGAGTGGGCGGCGAGCGGCAGGCCAAGAACAAGTCGTCACTGTGTCCGTGGATGCACAAAGAGGCGAACGCTCACACAGACCCTCAGGTGGTCCTTATAATCCAGAAGGAGATGCTCTCCTGCCAAAAGTCACTTATCATACCCATATGCCGGTTGCCATGGTGACGCCTCGTGCATCAATCAAAGCTGCTGGGGGAGAGCGTTGGTTGGTGAAAGCTAGAAACAATATTTTGAGCTCCAGCAAGGAGATGACAAGAAAGACAAATTGCTTCTCACACTCTGATGTCACCTTTCCTTTCACTCCGTTCTGAAAGCCCAGTTAACATCAGACACCGTTCCCAGTCTTTCATAAACACCCCTTTCTCTGTCTCCAAATACCCGTATAATGTGGAAATTCACGTGCTGCATTGCGAAAGCAGCTGTGGAATTGGCAGCAATGGTGACAGCAGCAGGAGTCACATTGTTGAGGAAAATTTTAGGCTTTGAGCTGCAATTGTATGCTGAAATTGTCCAGGGGATGATGCGCCTGCCAAGATAAGAGCAGCAGACGGCCCAGGCTGAGAGATGGAGAGATGAGACCACTGGAGTATGAGGAGCCATTACCCCTGCTGTCCTCTCTGATAGTTTTGTTTAATGGCAATGGACTTTATAGTTTTGATATTACTTTAATTTTCTCACGCCTGAATGAGCTATCGGGTCATTATGTACTCTGCTATAAGCCTCTTAAAGTGCTTAATAGAAAAGAAGAGCGTATAAAGGACAAACACAGCAGCGTTACAAAGGACTGTGTTTGATATGGAAGTATTTCCTCTGGGAGGATTTATTGTTGTGGGTTTTTTTTTTCTTTTTTGGTTTTTTTTTCTTTCCTACTTGTGACAACAATACTTGACAGATCTGTTTCAATTTCCTCTGGTCGTTGCAGCCAACTGAGATGATGCCAGCCCACTGGATTTCCCTTTTTTTGTGCCCTGTGTGTATCTCATGGCGCCTATTTCACATAGTCTATAAATGGTTCATTTGCAGAAGGTTTTCCTTTTCTGTACTTAAATCAGGTGGTTTTATGTGCAGTAACTAGTTGGAATAATCCACTAACACGCTCTCACAATCCAGCTTTTTGCATTTCTGTCCATGCATGGGTTATAAACATAGATATAGCATGTTAGTTGGTAAAGTTTAGAGCCGCGAGTAAGCAGATATCCTAGCACTTCGGAGAGTGCTAGGATTGCTGTTTCCTCCTGAATGCTAAGCTAAGCATCTTCTGCCTCTGGTCTCATATTGATGTCTTCACATGGAACACAACAAACAGGCAGTGGAAATCCAACTGAGACCTTGCTATCTCTTCTCGCTCTGCTTCAGTCTCCCTTTGCCCTTCCTTCAACTGCCACCCCTCTTCCCACCTCATTGCTTCTCTCCTACAGTAACCGGAGAGGCCAGCCATGTTTAACTTTATGTGAAAGGCGTGAATTGTGCTTTGCTGGATGACCGATTAAGGGCAACCAGGAATAGAATCGACTGGGCACAGACTCAGCACAGAGATGCACACCCCACACCCCCAGGAAGTGCCCCTACTGGTTGTCACTGATATATAAGAATCTTTTTGTATTGGTTTCTTCTTATCAGCTTTTTCTTCTATACAGAGAACCAACATTAGGCCTTGTGTGATGGTGATATTTATCATTTGAATGTTTCCAGAGTCCGGAGTTAAGATGGGAAACAAGCGTCCCAACTGATAGGAGCATCTTCAAAACCGGGCTGAAAAATGTTGGAACTCTTTTTGTTCTTTCTTACCCAAAAGACGCAGAGAATCGTATGGACAGCGCCTGTTTCCAGCCCGAGCCATCACACTTTAAAGCACCACAATATCACTTTCTGACTTTAAACATGTGTTTCAGACTGGTTTTGACGGCCCGATGGCATTTACTGTGTACATTCCTGGAAGCATTGTCACCAAGCAGCGTTCAGAAGCTGAGAAACTTGCGCTTGACAACTTAGTGTTCCAGCCTGGAGCATCACATTACAGCTGACTTATGTCTTACACACTGTTTCACACACCAGCAGCTGATTATCATCACACTGGCCATTCTGTATTGGCATCATAGAGCATTCATCATTGACAGGCAAGAGCACGTTGTGAGAGGGAGAGAAAAGGGGACAAAAACCATCATCAGACTGACTTTTGTTCACTGAGTACAGAGATGGATGCCAAATTATCCTTCATTAGAGGGCTGAGAAAATCTGCTGAAGTTCAGTGGTGCTGCATTAAAACCAGTTAAACTGTGTAAAATGGTTCAATCACTGGTTGCTGTACTTTACTGTTATACCGTATTTTGCTGTTGGATTTTTCATGACGCGTGCCTCTGACCTCTTAAACGGGTCAGCCTTGTCAAGCACATGTTGATGGGATTTTAATCTATGCCCACCTGCAACAGATTTCACTTTCAAAACTAATGCAATGGGCTGCAAAGCAGTGGATGAGTGCCGAAATGCAAACTCTGTGGTATTCAGTGTCCATCACATTGATCATTTTCATTCCAGAGCCATCTTCTTTTTTCCACTTTGATATGAAAAGCTTGCACTGTGTGAAGTTGGATTGCATCCTTTTATTATCTACGACACAGCAGGAAAGCCATTTTTAAAGCAGGATTGTTCAGGCACAATCACACTGAGTGAACTTTAGAAAAACAAGGCAGACATGCTCGGTAATCGCAGCAGAACACTGCCAGTGATGCACCTCACGTGTACGCTCCGCTTATTCTGAGTGCTGCAGCTCTCATTTCACCACAGAGGTTTTAGTGCTGTCATCATAGCAACATCACATAAATCTGTTGCCTTCTGAATTGAGAAAGCTTGTGGTGGCCACTCAGGAAAGAGACAGAAAGGTCATTTCTCAAGCAGAGACATCTGGGAAATTGGAAGGCATACTTCAGTTTTCAAGGCGTAATACTTTTTCTTTCCACCAGGAATAATGTCTGAGCAAGTTTAACAGTTTTCAACACCTCACATTTCTCATGTCTGAATGACAGGACACAGGACATCCTCACAGGACCCCACGCGCATGCTGCTTACTACTAAAGTCAAGGAAATATCGACAAAGCAGCTGCAGTTCTGAAGCTGCAGATGCACAAACCGGCTTCTCAAAGTCTGATATTCTGCCTGTGCGGACAGTTCAGGTCTTTCTCCTCTTTTTTTTTCTTTTTTTCTTTTACCTCCTTGTCTGTCTCCATTTCTTCCTCCTGCTCTGTCGATTGAAACTGTAACGCTTTGCGCAGAATGCCGACAGAATTTGAAGCATCACTGCAGGAGCTTTCAGCTGTGTCGACAGGTCAGAATCAATCTTGATGAATGTGGTGGACTGTGAACGTTTTCAGCCCAGTTTTATATGCTGATATGTTTGAGCGGCTGTCTGGAGAGAACTGATTTCTAAGTCCATCACTGTGCAATTACTGAGTAAATCCCTGGGGATAATTATGTGATTCAATCCCTGATTAGAAAAGGAATTAATTGCTTTTGTAATTGTATATTTTTCTCACTTTTGTTTCACCAAATGTAAAAAATGGAAAATTTCATTGACAAGGTTTTTCTGTTCCCTCTCTTGCATCTCTTGGTGTGCGGTAGATTAAGGTATTCTTATAATCAAATTAAAAATGGAAAGATTATATTGATCAGAGGGCATCTCTGCCTCCGCGGGTCACATCCTCTTAAGGAGAAATAATTTCCTTCATGCTTTTTGAAAAATGACACAAGACTCCAATGAACTCAGTAGCATCCTGAGTGAGATGTGCTTCACAAATTGACCATATCTGAATGGCTGGAATGGGATGACTGATCACACCTCATTCTCTAGCAAAATATGGAAATTTATTATCATGTTTCATATTTTCTCATGACATAAAAAAAATAGCTTTAAAGAGGTTGTCACAGTTTTGACGGCATGTGGTGCCTATGAATAGCTGGGTAATGTAGTGCTGCAGATAATCACACTGGATTGAGATGAACAGTTTGGTCACACAGTGGGAACCAAAGTGTCTGATCCCGTTCTGGCACACTCTCCGTCAAAGTCAAGATGAACACGATGTGCAGTGTTATGGAGTAACAGGCAAATGTGTTGGGGACTTAATCCACTTCTTTTACATTTAGCTATCTCTCTGTGGGCCATTTACCGTGAGGAGAAATGAGGCATGCTCACTGTGAAATTGTGTGGTACTGATGAGGTCGCCCAGGTAACCTTGTGTACTTAGTCAAAGACCTTACATCATCAAATAGAAGTGAACTCAGGTCATCATGCTTCTTGTTATGTTCTCCAATTCGTCTTAAATACTCAAAAAGTCATTAAAGGCAACGCAAATGAGAGTTTAACCAAAGAAATATTTCAGCGATGCACAAAACTTAACCAAGAGCCCGTTTTAATGAAGCTGAGGATGCTTTTAGAGAGTATTAAAAAAAGATTGCCTCTGATGACTGCAGGTAAAAAGTTCATAACAGTTGAATGCTTTGGGATGCTTAGTGGTTTACTTTAAGAGCTCTCATTTCTATTTATGATTGTTCTGCAGATCAGGGAGAGCAGTGGAAATCCCAACGCTAATCATCCTTTTACACGGGATTACAGTCAAATGGAAAGAGTGCCATTTTTTAAAACTCCCATTACTTACAATAGCCAAATATCTTGTCCTATTTAGCTTTTTAAGGAAACATAATAGGTTTCCTCTTGGGGATAAGTGGGGTGAAGTGCCAAGTGAATGAAAGGACAACATATCCCGGTTTTAATGTTTTTCTTCTTCGGAAGGAAAGCTGCTGGTGAACTGGAAAAAGTACATAGCTGTATGAATGTGTTTGGCCCAGTGCGATGGATTGGAAATCAATCAAGTAGCTTTCCTGCCTCCTGCCAGTTGCATGCTGGGAATGGCTCCAGCTTCCTACAATGACTCTCAATAGAAAGAGGTGTGTATACAATAGTAAAATATGGAGGTATTGTTCTCTTTTGTTTGGTTTGTTTTAATTTATTTATTTATTTAGCTTTACTTGCAATGTGGACAAGTGTTGAAAAGGACCGTGACTTCTAAAGCTCTCTCACCCTTAAGGCTGCAACTTGAAACAAAAATGCAGCGGCGGTTTTCCTTTTCACCTCCACTTCCTGTGTAGTGCATGCATGAGAGTGAAAGCTTCCTGAAAAAAGCTTGAAGCTTCTATACTCTTATCAGTGGCAGGATGCTTCTCTTTTTCCCCACGTGGTTACGTAAAAAGCATTCAAAATTGATTGAGGGGTTTGAAATAACAGATTTAAACGCCGCTCCAAGGTGAGAAAACACACGTGGCTCTGGTTTTTAGGATTTGCCAGTTGTACCCTTTTTCCCCATTACATGAGCATAGGCATAAAATAAACTTACCTAGAATGGGCGTAATGATTTTAATCGTTTTAATCTGCTTTGACAACTCCCTCAGCTGCTTTGTAACTTACACATGCAGTCAAAGCCAGCAGAGTGATGGGGGAGAAAGGTGCAGGCAAGGCATTTTAAGCTTTTTCGCACAAATGCCTTTCGGCTAGATTAAAAAGAAAAAGTGGAGATGTTTAAAGATGCCAAGCAAAGCAAATGCCCTGCAAGACTCTTATGTTCTTAGTTAAAACAGATAAGTCAGAGCAAACACAAACATTCAAGTATGCCTCTAGAGAGCGAGGAAAGCAAAGCTTCCCTGCCTGGCAACAGCACACTTTTTGGCCAGCTTTCATCTGGCTCTGGCCTTTGGACAATAGATACCACTGAAGCAATCTTCACAGCCTGCATTTCTATTCGCTTCAAAGATCATTTATGCTGAATTTGGAGGCAGAATAGAAAAGGTGAAGCGGTACAGTGCTCATTGAGCCACTAATGTATGATTTAGATGCTGGGTCACTGTGCATGAGCATATTGTTGCGTCCCCCAATGGAGATGGATTCATTAATGTGCATGTGTTAATGTGTGTGGGGCATGTATTTGTACAACACAATCCATCACACTTGGCTGACTTTCTTGGATTTACAGCTGCAGCATTTGGATGAGAGGCTTTACGAAGCTTCCGTCTCAGCGATCTCTCCATGAACTTAAAAAGCACATCTACCTCTGGAGCACCATCAACTGTCCACGATGACCCCATCAGTTTTCATAATCATCTTTATTCTCCCATTTATTATCGGATTTCCATCTCCCCATCTTTCCAAATCTATATTTTCATCTTACTCCTCTCTCCTCCAGAAGACAGTCTTATTCACAGGCTTGGTAAACTGGCTCAAACTACCATCAGCATGGGGAAAATCTCATGTGGACTTTTTAAAATCATGATCTTGCGGATGACAAAGCAGCGTAAAGATGTTTAATTAGGATTAGCATAAAATAAATGTGGCAGAGACAGTTTTAAATAAACAGCTTGTTATTCTGTAAACCAAAAGAAAAAAAGCGTAAAGCTCCAAATTCAAGCAAATGCTTATATACTTATTACCATAAATTAACCAAATAAGGAGCTAAAGTCAAGTGCAATGCACAAATGTTGAACTGACTATGAATTTCTCATAATGTTTTGGAAACTGTGTTTAAATCACAGTGGTGTTTGTTTAGAAGCCTTTATTCTCATGCAAATAAGATGAAGCCAAGTATTCTAGGCAACATTAAAATGTTGTAAAGTAGCATTACTTCCACATTTCCCACAAAAGAGGGACACTTTGGACAATGTATAAAAACTGTGTTGGAAAGAAGGTTATATTTGCAACATATATTGCAGAAGGTGAGTGAAATATTTTTTACAGGCCCACATTGACTTTAGAACAAAGCTGTTACTAACACGTTACACTGAAGAGGAATGTCAAACTTATTGCTCCTTTCCCCTTTGAAACTGAATCCCACTTCGGACAAATCAATAATACTTCTATCTCATGGCTGGGTGAAACTGTGCTAGTAAAAAATTAATTTTTAAAATCAATAGAAAAAAAAATGGGCACTTATTTGAAAAGCTTACAAAGGCTTACAAAGACTTATGAATGGTGGATTCTTGTCTTTGCTGGGGGACATGGTAATGATGAGACACATCAGTCTTTATTACGTTTCCAACACTCAGTCCAGACCATCCAAGGGCAACAGCATATTACATTGAGAGAACATTTATCTTCACACATCTGCCTATAGCTTTTGACCGTGTCTCCAGCAAGACTTATGAGTTTTTTATGCACCGTACAAAATTATTTATTTAAACATACAAAACTAACTTTGATCGAAGGGTCTTATTTATACTGAGTTACATATGTAGTAAGAAAATGATTAGTGTCCATGTTCGTATTTTCAATCAGTTGCAACAAAAAAACTTAGTGTGTCTCTATTTGTGGGCTTGTTTGTCAATCTAAGACAGACTGCTCTCTGATTGGTTCGGACAAGTAAAGCCCCGCTTTCTCGTACCTGTCGAATTGTGAGAGGCTGCGAGAGTTCTTAAACGCCCTGCCCATTTCATAGTCCCCGCCCCTTTCCACCGGCGTTCAATCGTGAAGCGGATTGACTGTTGCAGTCTTGCTATGTGGCAAATGAGGGATGTAACAGCAGCGGCACTGACTTAAAATCCATAAAAAACACACATCCGGGAGGCTCCTGAGATAAGAAACCTACGCGGGAACAACCAAAAAGGAGTTTACGACAGTAGGGGAACGGAGGGAGACACGGGGGAGCGTGGCAGGAGGGACGCTCTAACAAATCCAACCGACACCGCACGCAGAAATGGCGGAGCACCATGCAGCCAGCGACGGCAAGCACAAAGCGTCCACCAATTCCGGGGGGTCGGTACACGGGAACAGCCGACCCGGCGCCGCAGGTGGAGGAGGGGGCAAAGGAGGCCTGTCTGGCGGACTGACACAACCAGCTGGATGGCAGTCTTTGCTCTCGTTTAGCATTCTTTTTCTGGCCTGCCTGGCGGGATTCAGCTCCAGACTTTTCGCAGTGATCCGGTTCGAGAGCATCATCCACGAGTTTGATCCATGGTAAGCTAGCTAGGTCAGCATGATCCGCAACGAAAACATGCTGGTAATGCCATCCAAACGGCACACAAACGTTTAAAGGTGGGAGTTAAAGGTGTATAAAAAATGTTGCATGTGATTTAATCTTTAAAAGTCAGCCTATTAACAGTTAAATAAACTTTACTGTGATGTTAGTTAATGTTACCAAGCACTTCCCTTTTCTGCACACTGTGCATGGACGGTTGTCTTGTCAGTGATGAATGGAAAGGTTTTCTTAGGAAACACTTTGAATATGGACTCAGCAGGATGATGTGCAGACCGGGTGTGGGACCTGATGTCAGAGACTTTACTGGTCTGGTTTGTTCCCAGACTTCAGCTCAAAGAAGTCAATATCTGCAGTGAGTTATGTGAAGTCTTGAGCTGCATGTTCAACTTTGTTTAGACTGATGAGAAACACAAGACTGGCTCAGCTGTATAATTCTAACTAACTGAAATGTATGAGGGTAGGTGGTCGATATGATTGATGGAGTTGGCTTCTTTGCAGGAATAGATGATCTTGTTCTGAGTTTAGCCCAACTTGCTTATAATTTCCTGATGAAACAAAGGCCTGCTGGACCACCAGAGCTTTTGTTGCAAGTTCCAGCCGGTGCTGATCCGCACACACACACACACACACACACACACACACACACACACACACACACTGCTGTAAACATAGTAGCCAGCTGATCCGGTTTGGTGAGTCTTGCTATCACAATGCAGGATTATTCCGCTTTGTAAAAGTCACATGGGCTGTCAAGTGGCCGCCTGCTTTCACTGCCATTGCCTCACTCTTCTCTTTACTATGTGGCATTCAGCCAGGCAGGCAACATGACTGATCCATTCATTTATTAATGTTCAAGGACAGGTGCTTCATCTAGTTCAGGGTGACACGTACCTCCTCAATTATGCTGATAATTTAATTGCATTTTATAGCTGAGGGTCATGACTTAAGACTGTGAGAGGTCCTGCAGGGTTCATGTGAGGTTGATCCGTTTTGGACACTGAATTTGCAGTACTGACCTTTGCACTATTGATGGGGTGGTCAGAGGTTGTATTTCGTCATTAGAAGCACCCTTTTACTAATCAATAAATGTTATGTGGGACATATTTCTGAACTTTACAGTCATTTTTTGGAGCCGTCTTGCTTCTTTAAGGCTGGGAAGTTGCTCCAGTTTTCAGTTACTGAGCCAAGAAGTGTGTTGCTCTTTGGCAATATGTCACAGAAAAGAAGAGACTAAAAGAGGCCTTTGATACTCAAAAACCCTTGCAGTAATGAGAAGCCTGCATGTGTTCTTTTTTCTCTTGAAACCCCAAAACAAAGCTAACTTCAATGGAATCGTCGGTTTTTAACTAAAACAAGCAAAACAGTTTTTTTTTTTTTTTAAGAGAAAAACGAGATTTGCTGTGGACACGTGTCTGCATCTGACACAAATAACAACCCGCTTAGTGTCATCTCTTCACCTCATGCGTCCTTATCATTTTTTAAATATCACCACTTAATATTTGAAGAGCAGTTAAGACTGGTGGATAGTTTCCTCCCATTCTCGACGGGGAAGGGAGAAAAAGTGTTTTCTGCAAATGCACGCACCCTTTTGCTGATTGGAAGGTGCCATCGTTCTCAGATACACTTGATTGGTGCTGTTGTTGTGAGCAGCTCGGATGCTGCTTCTCTCTGCACTGAGCTTCAAATTATTTGTAGCTAACCATTATATTAAACAAGCAGGCAATTTGTAGGATCATGATTGGATTTACAAGCACTGAAATGTCAGACGTGTTCTGCAATATGCAAACACCACAAGCTGTGCAGATTTAGTGGAAAAGCACCTGATATGTTCCGTCTATTTTCTGGCTGTGCTGATTTTTAGTAGTTTTTTTTTTTTTTTAATTATTATTTTTGTTAGTTTTTTCCCCTTTAGCTTCCTGCCTTCATTTTTTTTCTTTTCTTTTTGGCAAAGGTTCATTTCTAAAGTTCTCAGCTGTGTCCTGACTTACAAGCGAATTCTACTGAGGGCAGAATAATTCGCATTTGTCTCAAGCAGTTATTCAGTAGACCTTTTCTGTCAGAGTATTGTGCAGTTTCTCGGCTTAACCATGGTGTGTGTTCTCATATTAACCTCATAAAGACCTCACTTTGAGTAAAACATTGACATTTTATGATTTACTTTGACCCAAATAAAGTAGAATTTGAAGCAAAAAAAGTAAATGTTTAAATATTAGACTTGGTGCACTTTAATTATAATTGTGACATCATACCACTGATTTATTAGCAGGGCAGTGGCTCAGGTGGTGGAGGCGCTTGTCTTGTGATCTGACGGTCTGCGGTCCGAGTCCTGCTCCCCTACACTGCAGCACCGTGATTGTTCTCTGAGGGCCCTCAAGCCCAGATAAATGCAGAGTGTTGCGTCAGGAAGGGCATCTAGCTTAAAACTTGTGCCAGTTCACCCGTGTGATGATTCGCTTCGAATTTGAATACTGTCTTTTGACATATTCTTGCCTTTACAATGTGAGGCACTTCTAAAGGGAAGAAGAAACTTGAGTTTTGGTTTCTACTTCATGAGGCGATCCTCTGGATGATACCGACGCTGCAGTGCGATCTTCAGGCTTTGCGGTGTGATGTGTCAACAGCAATATGATCGGAGCATCCCGTCATGTAAACATTGCAGACTGATGACTATCTGTTTGGAATGAGGTTAATAATTTGACTTTTTCCTCCAAATGAAAATATGGCTCAGAACACAACAGAACTGTGATGCGTGTGGTAAAAAAAAAGCTGATGACAGTGGAGCGGTGCCATGTGACTGTGGACCAGCTTTCCATTTACAACAATGCCAGCGAGCTGTCAAAAGCACCTGAGCAGGAGATTGACCGTATTTTTAAGAGTGGATCTAATGATGATGGCTTAAAGCTGGAACGGCGATTGTTAGAATCTCCATCACCTTGTAGAACGCTTTTAAAATGAACAATCTTTGACTTCATTGTAGAACAGCTTTTGGCAGAACTGCAGATATAAGAATGTGGCGTCATCATCATATTTAAAAACCGAAACTGGAAATGAACTGAAGAATACAAAGGTAAAAAAAAAAACCTGAAGGAAGCAACTAAAGGAAGGAGAAAATAATCTGCAGTTTTTAAGCTAAAGTGTTGAGAATTACACAAGCAGCTTCATGCGACTTGTTCTCAGAAATATTGTGCAGTGGCAGGGTCGCGTCTAAAGAGGAAGGTTACATTACGGCCACGGTCAGAGAGGCAGACGGATGCGTTAGCCAAGCTGAGTGAAAACACATTTATCAGGAGCATATTTGTGTGGGTTTTTAACTGCACCTTTACTAAAGTGCCTATTTAATGAAAGATTAATTAGCCATGTGGCGCTTTTCTCTGCAGCGTTTGTGCCTGGATGCTACACATGAAGCCTGCTTTAAAATCTGGAATGAACGAGCCGGAAATTGCTGGACTCACAGCCCTGTCTTGTTGAATTAATGTATGCGATCTCCATGCAAAGCAGGGACACATGTCCACACATGACTTGTAGAGGCCTTGCAGCCAATACAAACAGTTTACAAACATCCCCTCCTTGTTGTCCAATCAGTCGGCTTGCGATCCGCATGTCATCTCTGGTGTTGAATGGCTTTCAGATTTGTGGGCTGCAGCTCTCACAGATTTTCAGAGTTTTGCCCGAAGGTGGCCAGAGATAGTCCAGACTGGAGTTCTAGTCACTGATGCTGGTCAGGAGGGTTAAAGTTTATGATATATTTGTAATGCAGGACTTGTTTTGTGTAAGGCTGCCAAGTTAGAAATGTGGGGGTAGTCTCTGCAGTCGGAAAGGTCACAATATGAAGGTCAAAGTAAAGGCAAGTGGAACTGTGCTTCTTGCACCATCTGCTGCTGTAGTATTTACCATCTGGACCGACCTCGCTATACAGCAGCGTTATGAAAAGCCCTTTAAGCCGAAGAGCTATTGGAAAAGTGCCGAACAAGGTTTTCAAACATATTGTATTATTTAGCCTCTTTGTTTCAGCTCATCCTGCTTCTCTGCAACCTCTTCTCTTTGTTTTCCAGTTTTTAGAGTATTATTATTCATTTTCTTTCTAATAAGTCATAAGTAATTTTAAATCCGCTGCATTTTAGAACGCAGTCTAGTAGGGGTGGGAGAAAAAAATTGTTTCACATAAGAATCAGCATTTTTTGGTTTTACAATTTCTAAATAAATAATTTTTTGTTGACAAAAATTCATTTTTTCCCCCAATTTTAGATGTTTATATGTTTAGATGGCAGATGCAGAGAAGTTACCGTTTTTTTCCAGCAGAGGGCGAAATGTTTCACTTCGACTGTCTAGTATTGTTACGTTATGTTTGTTTTGGAAAACACGGAGAATTGCGGACAACCTGCAAAAATATGCTGAGACAAACTCTCCACCATCATGTTTTAAGTCCAAAGGTGTGGACACATTAAGGGAAAAGCAGAGCCGGACAAGTCGAAAGCTATTTGTAAACTCTGTAATGCACGTAACACGGCTAACGTTACTGCCCAGCTAGCGAGACACCATACTGAGGTGAATGCAAAGCTAACAGCCAAACGTACGGCAGCAGCAAGACAACAGGCACTGAAAGCAGCTCTTTTATATGCAGTCCAAGCTTTTGAAACAAGAGTATAAGCTAAAACGGCTTGTTCAGTAATATTGCTGCTGAATAAATCTTAAAAATTGACACACAGTTGATTCTTTTTTTTTTTTTTTAATTCGGGAAATTTGGTTCGTGATATAGTCTGTAAACTTGGCCATCATGCAACTTTCTCACATGGTCTGATGTTTAAAATGCAAAATTGGCAATACTGAGGAATCGCAATGTAAATCAAATCAGCACCAAAAACAAAATCATTAAAAATTGAACCATGAGAAAAGCATATCATCCCAGTTGGAAACCTCCAAACTGGCAACTGCAATTTTTGTTTTATTCACAAGCAGTGACCTGCTTTTCAAGAAACAAAAAGAAAATCATTGATATTCGCCTGCTTTTGAGTGTTAAGAATTGCAATTTAACACTCAAAAATCAGCAGTTTCACACATACAATCCTACACACTTTCATACACTGTGATATCCGTTAATATCTTATGGAAGATGTGGTGTTACCGTTTTAATGAAATCGTCTTTGCTGCTGAAAGTTGCTAAGTGCTATGAAAAGGAAAAAAAAAAAAACCTCTCCAAAGGAGAAGTAGCACCTCAGCCTTTATTCAGAAGCCAGCACAATTAGTGTGGGTAGCAGCTCCTGTGTGTGCTTTCTGTCTCATACATACACACCCCTGCAGTTTTTTCCCTCTTCTATGTTTCTCTCACACAAAATATCATCACTGCTTTTATCTTAAAGCAGATTAGGTTCTTTCGGCCCTGTTGGGTGGAAAAACGGAGAACAAGCTGTGATTGATCTTCCTACCAGACTCTTGGCTGGAGCTGTGATCCCTGCTTAAACCGCTGGGTGGGTAACAGCTTTTAAATATTCTGCCTTGATGTGGCGTCCAGTTAACTGCGGTACAAACGACTGTAGTGTGTACAGATCATCAATCAGTACATGCAGAGTAGTTCGACTTCCAACCTTGCACACTCGACCCTCTCGCTTGGGGTCACACCACAGCACAAGAAAATAAACACTTGCCCGTTTGTCACTATCCCTCGCAAAACTACTTGCAGCTTTCTCTTCTGTCCAAAGATTTCATGTCAAGCCTCTCGTGGTTAACCGTTTCCCAGGCAGACCTTCCTCGCAGACCAGTGTCAGGCCTGGCAGAGGTTAGTCAATCTGAGGTGAGCTGCATGTGTGAAGTGGAGGGCTAAAGATCTGATCCAGGGTCCCTGGAGCATGTGGAGCGAAGAAGCATGAGGCCCGGGGAAGCCATCGGCTGGTGCAATGAAAGGCATACAAATAACAGATTTCGATGTTTGATTCCACCTTCTTGCCTGCTTTGAAAGAGACCCGTGTTTGCATCCCTATTTGTATTTTGCTGCTTTACCAGGATCAGATGAGGTGCGGTGTGCATGTATGTCTCGATTTGAATCTTTGGAAGGTGTTAAAGTGAGATTTCTGGAGATGGAGAGATTACTTTTGTGTTGAAATGATGTGCTGAATGCGTAGAGTATTTCTTACGTCTTCGACATTGTTGTCTCAGAGGTGCAAGGTGAACCAAGGAGGCGGATGTCCTGGTTTTTAGCTCCGGTACTGACTCATGGGACCAAAGTAGAGCCAAGGCAGTCGCCTAGCAGGGGAGGCTTATCAGAAACATTAAGGTACAGATGTGGGGGGAAAAACTGTATTTTTTTCGTATTAATCAGTGTTAATGGCCCGATATTTAAGGGAATAATTCAGACATTCAGTTTGGGGAAAAGCAACAGATTGGCCTCTTATTTCCTGTCAGCTTCCAGGCTGCTGTGCTCATTAAAGACTCTTCAGTCAGTTAAGTTCGTTGCAACTTCTGCTCAGTAAAACTGGCAGCCCACGTATTTGGAGTGCGCCCACAGCCGAGCATGCTCTTCTTTCTGCCTGTAGAGACAAGGGGCCACTTTAAGGTGGTCTATTATTTATCTATTCATGTATTTATTTGTTTTTCTGAGCAAACGCATTAAATATTCTGCAAATACTTGTGTTGCAACAAAATTGGTCAGGTGGCAACAGCATAACTCCTCAGAGCTTGCTTCCACACACGATTATGTATCGATCTGGTGCATCTTTGGGTACAGAGAAAGGCTGATGTAACAAGTGTGTGGGTCATTTGCCAACGTTGGCCAGAATAGGGCTGAATAGATGTGCTACCATCAGCTCTACCACCAGGAGATGTTGCTGTTTAGAATTGTCAAGAAAAAAATTAGTAGGCACAAAATTTTGAGAGTAACACATGAGTTCATTAAATTTTCTTATCCAGTGATGCTTCATAGGTGCAGCAGTAATGAAGGGGGGAGTATTTTAATGTAACAACAACCAGAACGTCTCTCTGTGACTAACATTTTAACTCCTTGCATTGGTTTCAGCACTGATGCACCAAATGTTTCCATTTGGGTGCACCTCACTTTTCACAGCGTTTTCTTGGCACCACATTTCAGTGCATTTAACTTTAATCATTACCTATGTGTTGATTGTTGTTTAAATGATTGTGGACCAGAATATGGTTTAGGGAAACATTTCTTTATTTCAAGCTTGACTAGTGTAGGAAAAAAGTATTAGTTTGATAAAACAGCTGAAAAGTCCAAACTTCACTGAGCTGAATGAAACTCAACATGTTAAACTGGGGGGGGGGAGTTCATATTTAATCTGCTTCATGAGAATTATCCTGTAGAACTTGGATTTACACACTGCGGCGTGGTGATTAGCACTGCTGCCTCATAGCAAGAAGGTCACAGGTTCGATCCTCGGCTGCAGATGGATTTGGAACGCTGCACAGTTTGCATGTTCTCTGTGTGTGTGTGTTCTCTCCCAGGGTACTCTGTCTTTCTCACACAGTACAGAAGCACACATGTTGGGTTAATTGGTTGGTGTAAATTTGCTTTAGCAGTGAGTTTAAGCGTGAGAGAGCTTATTTGTCTTTCTGTGTTGGCCCTGCTGTAGGACTGGTGGACCAGTCCAGGGTGTCTCTGCCTCCTGCTTGCTAATTTCAGCTTCCTCATGACCCGAACTGGAATAAGCTGTACAGAAAAACGGATGAATGGAAAAACTAGGATTTAATTAAAGGCAGCTCCTCTTTGGTATCGTATGTCATATCTGTGGCTGCTCAAACAGCCATAAATATCTTAAGTTTTATTGTTTGTTCATGTCAGAATACGCTGTATTCTCTTCTGTATGACTTTTGACGGCCATTTTTTCCTTGGATCCCCTTAAGAACCTCCTGCAGCAGCAGCAGCGAATGAGCAGGGTAGGGTTGATGGAAGCTGCTGTAGGTTTTTAGCAACGTTTGACAGCCCGTAAATTCGCAGTCTGACTTTACCAGAAACGAAGCGTTGGGCAGAAATGAAATTGAACTTTTTCCCTTTTTGTTTTGATATCTGAGGTGTTTCTTACAAACTTCTGTCAAACCTCGAGTCATGTCAGTTCAGGAAATGCAAAGCAAGCATTATGATTGACTCCAGTTTCTGGAAATCTCGTCTGTGTTGTTTGTCGGATTGGATGTCCAATGTGTGCGGGTTGCGGTTTCAAACCAATGCAAAGCCGGGTTTACAGCTGCTGATCGGAGTACAACTCCTCTGCCTGTATTTGGCTTTGTGTCACGCTAGAAGGGTCATTCCAGTCCTTTCTGCGTGGCTCACTGGTGTCTTCCTTCCTGCTGTGAGACAGATTGAGCGGTTTTATTCTATGTCTTCCCTGCTCGAAAAGACGCCTCTGAACCCTTTTCCTTCCTGGTTAGACAGCTCTCTACAAACAGCTGGATTTTAGCTGTGAACCACCTCCTCTCTGATGTTCTGACAGCTGCTCCTGCCAATGCTCAGGCCCTCATTGTTTAATGTGCTTGTGTGTCAACAGATTTCAGGTCATTTCTAAATATACATTTTGTTTTAATATTATTGTTTCTTCCGTTTTTTTTCTTTACTTTATGGAACTGTGCTATTGTTAATAAATCCACTCCAGTTCTTACAGTTTCTCTCAGGGCTACTTGTCTGTGTGTCTCGTACTGTATCCACCACTGGAGCAGATCTTGGCCCAGAAATAAACCTAGATAGCAGAACTAAATTTATCCCCTGTGCTCCCAGCTAGAGGAAATGCTACGGGAAACATTTGACATCGGTGTGTCGTCAGGCAGAGAAGGAAAAATAAATGTGTGGTTGATGCAGCTTTTGTCAAGCTGTTCTCTCCGTGTTGTCACGGGCATTTTGACATGACTGTTGTTCTGTGACCATCCAGCCTGCGGAGCCAGTGCACCCTGGGAGGGGGAGAATCACCCCAGCAGCAACGTGCACGCTCATCAAATGCGAAGCTGTAATTGAAGGCTCTCATTTTTGATGCCTGTGAGAGAGAACACACTTTCTTGTTTTGCCACAGACGAGTGGTGGACGCTCGTCTGCACAGTTTATTAGTGTGTTCACAGTTTGGAAAATTGGGGTTTTGGTGTTTTGAGTCCTTGTGAAAGACTAAATAGTTAAGAGAGCAACAGGTAAAGATGATGTTAAACTTGGGCTCATCTCAACTTTTCTGCTACTGTTGATCAGACAATCTGCAAGAATTGGCTCTGTCTTGCTGCTTTCCTGTAGTAGGGAGAATCTGTGCTTATGCATCTGTCCTTTTTAACTGACAGAAGTCAGCGTGCAGCTCTGTGGGAGAGTGCACCTGCATACAGAGAGGAGAAGAAAGAAAGGAGCAGTGAGAGAAAGAGGGATGGGACGGCAGGAGGCAGAGAGAGGAGAAAAGAAATTAATGCCCACAGGCATTTAAACTAAAGGAGACTTTTGGTGGCGAGGCCAAATAGATTTCATTGTTCCAAAAACTGCTTCATCAGTTAGTTTGTGCGTGAATGTTGATGTGTAATATCCCTGCTTTATGGTTTTATGCAAAGAGGAAAGGGTTGATTTATTATTTTGTCAGCCTCTGCCTCAGGTTAAATTGAATGTCTTCTGAAGCTGATAGACTACTTACAGCAGAGCCCATTTAATAAGATCAGCTTCTTAAAGCATCTCTAAAGAATTACTGAGGAGTTGAAATGACTCTACTCAGCTTCTTCTTGAGTAATTTCTCTCCTTTTTAGTTTGATCCTCTTTAATATTTTGCAGAAACTCCTTTTGAAATTCCTCGTTCGGCATTAGCGGTGAGGCCAGGTAGATAACTGTCCTAACACGACTGAAGAAAGCTTCCAGTAAAACTTGTCTTTGAGCAGTTGTGGCTAGACTTTAGTGACTTTTTGGCAAATGATCAGCTTGAGTTGCTTTTGCATGCAGTTTTTCTTGCTTAACTGTGTGTTTTGTCATGTCGATTGGCTGCTTGTCTGCTTTTATTTTGTTGACTTGCATGACCCCGGTCTCTGGCCCAGAGCTGGAATAGTTTAACGGGAATAATCTGACTATGGCTTAGAGGTGTAAGAGTAATTTCCTGTGAGTTGATAGTGAATGCCTCTCGTAAGCTGCAGTCCTGCTTAAAAGGATTGTTGCCAGATTTTTAAGGCCACCGTGTCATTCAGTTTTCTCACCCTAAGAGGAACTTTTCATTGCTGTTGGTTTACATTAATACTGACAGAGATGTGGTCTGAAAAGTGTCTGCAACGGCAAGTAATAATCATGATTATCATCCTTTTTTTAAAAAAAATAGATTTCTGAGATTCAAATAAATGATAAAAGATGTTTCTGCAGTGATGCAGTTGGTTCACAGCAAAATAACCTACTTTTTGTGTATTCACTGGTGAGCATCTTTCTATTGTGGCTCAATCCTATTGCTTGTTTTTGTGGTGCAGATAAGCCCCACATTCAGCTGTTTGTGCTCGTTGTAAGAGCCCACTGAGAGAGGACAACTTTACAGCCCCAGCGCTGCCACTGGCAAGCTCACCTGGTGTGACATTACAGATCATGATGATCTGAGGCCGCAGCTTTGTTTCCGGTCACGAGAACGGCTGACAGCCTGGCAAGGACAGAAACAGCCCACAGTTTCTTTACACGGTTGCAGGGCACAGGCCAGTGGAGGAGTAGATAAAGGCATGAGTGGAGGGGAATGTGGACTTGAGGGCAGGATGAGAAATGACAGATGGAGGGCAGACAGGATGGGGTGACAGCCGGAAGAGGTTGTCAGTCCATGACTGGTTGCTGAAAACGAGCCTGTCAGGCAGTTGTCATATCATCGGGGTTATCCAGCTGACCAGCTGGCAGGTAGTCTGAACACTCCACACCGGCCATTAAACAAGATGTGAAATTGGCCCCATGTTAAGACCCCACCGGAGAGCTGTAGATTATGCTATGTTGGAGTCGCAGTTGAATACAAATTGTAGCTTCCCCTCAGGCTTCGCTCCTACTTTTGGTCTCGCGTTTGACTTTAAAGCTTGTAGCAGCTCGGAGGAATTAACCCCAAAAAGTCTGTCGTTCAGAGGGAGATGAAGAAATCTGAGTATGTTCAAAGTTATTTAATTTCAATCAGCTGTGCGTTAACTATGTTTTAAGCTCGCTGAGCTCTCCATTCCAATTTCTGGATGATGTTAATATGCAGACTTACTTTTTCTGTAGAGATCTTTTACTTCTTGAATAAAACAGTGAAGTTCTGCAGGCCTGCATGGTAAATGTATGTGTGTGCTGCAGACAAAATAGGAGGAGTGTGATTATTAAAGTCGATTACCTGTACGAGTGATCCAAATGAAAAAGCACCTCAAGTTGCTTTAATGTATTGATGCATTTCATGCTTTTTATTGTATGTATAAAACACAGAAATGTGAGGTCATTTAAGCCATGCAAAGATAGACCTATAGCGTTGCTGCGTTTAGGTTTCTGTTGGGCGTTACATGGGTAAACAAAAACAAGGCTTGAAATTTGGTGCAGGATGGAAAAATGACAAACTCCTACAATTCTATAAATACAGAGTTTATAATGTTGGAGATACTGATACACACATGTAGCAGAAATGAACAATGAAGTTCATGGTGTTATGTTGGCTGAAGCAGGCAGCAGGGTTGAAAAATGAACAGAAATGCTCTAAATCAGCCCGTCTGACTTGCAGAGCAGCTTATGGTTACTATACCAGGCTGTGAGCTGTTGCTGACTGTCTTGACAATGTTTAGACCAGTTTGACCTACTGTAGGTGGACTTGAAAGCATCACCAGGCCTGGGCTTTCAGAACTGCTGCCTCATAGCAAACAGGATTAGTTGGGTTTTTTTTTTTTTTTTTGGTCATCTTTTGGCACACTTCTTACTGCACTGTCCATGGTCGGTGGTGGTGGGAGTGGTTGCTCAGCTGAGTAGTGAATACAATGGTATTTGGGTGAAAAGGTTGCAGGACAATCTTTCTGATTGGTCTCTGCAGATGAGACATGAAAGATGTTGTTTAGGTTGGTGAAGAACAAGTTTCTTAGCTAGTTACAGCAATTTGTGCTTCTTCAAGTCTGTTGACACAGCAATAAATCTAGGTTTTTAAAATAATTTTTTTTTCAGCTGTCAGATTGATGGATAGAAATGTAAACATAAAATAATTCAATAAACTAAACACGGTTCAGTGAAACAGAGCAGAGTCACATTTATTGGAATTACTGCAAAGTAACAGAGAGGAAGTCATCAAACTAATTACAAGGCTGTGTACATGAAAGATAAACATAATCAACTTGTGATCTAATCATCACACCAAAAAATGCAATGTTTAATGTAATTTTAATGAATGTGAATGAGTCATTTTCATAAACAGGATCAGAGAGATGAGATGAGAACTGAACAGAGGTCATGATGAGGGTAGCAGATGACGGCGAATAGTTGAAGAGATGAAGGAGTACATGAAACTGTACACAGCACAATAAGCTTCACTTTCTCAGCAACGTGGCCATGTTTAGTGAAAAAAATTAAATTTCTGAACATCACTAAAGTGAGACCAGCTCTGTATGACATTACTGAAAAAACAAAATACATGATAATGTTTCAGCAGGGCTGCATGGTGCCATAGCCATTAGCACTGTGGCCTCACAGCAAGAAGGTGGCTGGTTCTGTCCTTGGCTGGGGTGGAGTTTCTGTGTGGTGTTTGTGTTGGTTCTCTCCGGGTACTCCGGCTTCCTTCCACCATCCAAAAACATGCATGTTAGGCAAATTGGTTTCTCTAAATTGCCCCTAGGGCAACGAGTGTGAGTGGTTGTTTGTCTCTGTGTGGCCCTGCGATGGACTGGTGAGCTGTCCAGGGTGTACCCCGCCTTTCGCCCAAAGACTGCTGGGATAGGCTCCAGCTTCCCCACGACCAGCCAAGCGGTTAGGAAAATGAATGAAAAGTTTCGGCAGCACTGAGCTCGATCAGACAGTCGCCAGCATTGGTGCCTCTCGTCTATGCTGCGTTTTTTGTGTCATTTTTGTGCACAAGAGGTCTTAAAGTGATAAATTGCATCATTTTGTGAAGTTCAAAGAAGGCATCAAAATGTGATTGAAGAAGAGTCCAGCTTAAGATCTGCAGCTGAGGTCACATGTTGCATTTTTCCCAATGTTTAAAAATCCGCTTTATTTGAAACAAGTAACGGGGGTTGGGTTGCATTTTGCAAAACGAATTTCATGGCCTGAAAAAGATGCACTTATGTGTACATGAAAAAAGCTATAGTGAGTTCAGCTATGCAGAACATTTTCCACTTAATTTCAAACAATCAAACATATTTACTAGTACAAAAGTAATTTCTGTTAGACCAAAACCAGAGTTTTAAGCTGCACTAAACAATTTATCTCTGACAGAATAAGATAAAGGAGGCAGAATATCTTAAAATTTCCATGTATACTGGGACAAAGATGGTGGCCAATTAAATGGCCAAGTTGAGCTATGGTTGTCATTTTGTCCAACCTGGAATGTAACCGTGCTAATTCTAGTCACAAAGTAATGAAAATATGTAAACTAATGTGTTTTATTGGGAACCTGCTGCATTGAAATAAGATTACATTGAGCTGAGGAAGAAAAGCCATTAAAGGCCATGTCTATACTTGAAGCACAAGCAATAATATGAGTTTAAATACTTCTTACTTTAGGGAAATACTAGGATGTGTATTTTGTTGGCATTTGGTATAAAAATACAGAAAAGATTATGGTCAATGCCACCTAACCCAAGTTTAAAAAAAAAAATAAATAAATAAATTTTGTCTTTGGAGACTTGGGCAGAGCCGCTTTTTAATAAAACACTACATTTTCAGTAATTGTTAGACTGCAAACAGGATTCTCACTAAATTTCAGTGCTCTCTGAGCGCAGGTTTCTCCTCATGGTAAGCGTGGGCATTAGCTGCATTTACATGGAACAATTTTAGTCCGATTGAAGGTTCAGTGAGAATAAAGATGTCACGTAAACACTTCTGCTTATCTGATCAGCATTGATCAGAAATAACTTTTAATCCGACTGAGAACGTTGGTTTAAACCATTTTAATGATCAGATCAGCAGGGGGAAAAAAAAAACATGTATAAACTCATTCTGATTATATCTGTGGTGGTTTTTTTTGTATGTGCTTGAACCACGTGGATGTTACATGTTGGAGTTAGGTTCTGGGAAGTTGGACAAATGGTGGCAGCTAAATAGAACTGGACTGCAGCAAATACAACTGATTGGTATCACTTTATCCAGCATCCATGTAAAAATGTCGACTGGAATCTCTGATCCGATTGATTTCAATCAGATAGATGGAAAGCTTGTCCATGTATACGTAGCAAGAGCTTGCATTACGCTGACCTGCTGCTATAAAAAGTATTGGGGTGCTTTGAGCCTCGCATGACTCATATCTGGCTCCGGGGCAACACACAGCAGGCTTCAGTGCACTTGCAGCCATTAGATAAACTGTTTGTTCCAGCCTTAAGAGATTTTTTCTGTAAACAGTCTTTTAAATTCTAGAGCAAGAATAAAAAATGATCAGATCAATTTTAATCCTGTATGACAGATTCCTGCTGTACCAGCCATAACAAATCAAAAGGTACTTTTGATCCATCTTGATCATGCAGTTTATTTAGTGTGCAAAAGCCCTCCGGGATTTTTTTTGGGGGTTTTTTTTTCCCACTTGTCTTCTCTACTTCCATTACATCCAGTTCTTGACGGAATTCTTTTTTCTTCAACACATCTGCAATTAGACCTGCTGCTGTTCTGAGCTGGATTAAAGAGAACGATGAGAAGTAAACCATCTTAGATAAAGGTGACAGGAATATTAATAAGGGCAGAACAGCACACATTTTCTAACTGTGTTACAGCACATTCACATCAGCCTTTTTGATTCGAATCCAAGTTTGTTTCCTCGGAAAGTCTGCCTCGTTTGAGGACCATACAAATTCTGATTCAGACTAAAGAAGCGGACCTGGTCCGCCAACAAACACCGGTCTCTGTCCCTTTCAAGTGGACCATTTACCGGAAGGGGACTGCATAAAAATTACCTCCTGCAGTTGGTGTAGCATTGCATTGTGGGTAAATACATAGTGATTGTCTTCTGCCTCGTCTGTTCATACCACGGTCATTGTTGCAGTGTATTTCTGAAGTACACTTTGCATAGGACATATAAAAAAGAAAAAGAAAAGAGCAATACAGCAATAGTTTCCTGCGCCAGGTTTAAATTGCAACAGAGTTTTCTTCTTCACGGGGGCCTTGTCCTTTTTTTGGCTAGATACTAGTACAGTGCCTCCTTTGGTGGGAATGGGGATATATTTTTCTAATGGTTGGGTTGTTTGAACAAAATGCAGCAGGAGCGCAATCTCGATCCGCATGGATACACCCCACCTACAACTGAGCTGAGTCCCCAATCGGACAGAGTCTAGCAGACTATCCTGATGTGAATGCACCCTTAAGAGTTGAGAGTCTAGTTAGTTAGTCAAACAAATTTGCCCCAATGTTTGCTCTGCACATCTGCCAAGTGACTGTAAAAACATGGCTTATAGCAGACCTTGTACTTGAGGTTTGCTGTGTGTACATGTATGCTGTAGTCCATTAATACAAAACTAACATCCTTGTTATTCACTGTTGGTTTACATTTCTTGTATTTTCCTACCTAACAAAAGGAATTATATTTCTCTTGACTATAATAAATTCATAAATATATGGCTCAAACTCATACAATTTTAACAAGATGTCAGTTAGGAATATTTTCTTCTTCTTATAGTCTCCTCTTGCAGCTTTTCCGCCTGCAGAGAGACAGCTCTGCCCACTCATTTAGCCTTTTTTTTTGTAATGATGCCTCCCTCAGATCAAGCCAAGTCCTCTGAACAGATTTGAGAATTAATAAGTAAAATAATTTGCCCCCTGAGCCAGCTCCTACAACTAAAAGTGTCCTTGAGAAAAGTAGCACACCGGACAAATGGGTGTGCTACTTTTCCTTTTTTCCCCCTCACTCTAATCATTGTCACGCCAGGCATACTCCATATCTGCTGTGGTCTCTCTATATTTCCCAACCCAGCCGTTTTTACAGTCCACTGAATTCCTTTAAAGCTCTCTGTTGTGCTCTATTGTTCACCTTTTATATAAAGGTGTTTTTCGCTTGATGAGAGAAGTAATACAACAATTCTTGGCCCGTGCTGTTATTGAGTCACTTTAGGAGTGTGTCCATCAGCTTCAGTACTTTCCCTTGCTTCCATATGGATGGTCATGTTCTTGCAAGCACATTTTCTCTTGTTACTAAGCCGTATGTATTCAAAGATGGGGAGGTGAAACAGGTTATCATGCGCTCTTTAACAAATGCAGAGAGAAAATTAGCAGAGAAAGTTCTATGTTGCTCTTATCTGAGCAAATACTAACTTGCTCAGTGGTTTTAGGTGTAAATTTCTTGAGATTAGCTGGAAAGAGAGATACTGGGCTTAAAGGGATACTGTAACTTTTGACCAAAACATTAGCCTAATGTGAGTATTAATGGATGATTCTTTTGGTCAATATACAGTGATTGATGTGTGTTAGTGCTTTGTGGGACCTGCCCTCTTCAGGAACCAGACAGTGTAACTTTGCAGGAATGAATCCATCTCGTGGGATCATGTGACCTGGAGCACTTTGCTTTACAACTCAACCTCTATAAACACAGAGGACTCTGCTTTGTGATACTTTTCCCCCTCTTCAAACAAAGTTTGTCACGGCTTAGTGAAGTAAGAACGTGAAAATGCTCTAGAGGAGACACGAATCAACCTTTGCAAAGAATCTCGCTCGTTGGAGTCTAAAAACAAAGAACAGTGTAGATGCAAAACCCACTTTCTGTTTGCCTCAGTGTTATTAGACTAAGTTAGCACTTTTCCTGTTGTGCAGACGTACCAAAATGTGATGAACTGTTTCACATCTTTCAGCCAACGTTTATTCTGAACAATGGCAGTAAGTGCCTGATGAACTGCAGTTGGTGTATATATCTTGGTTGGTGTCTTTATTTTGCTTTTTGGTAGAAGCTAAATGCTGCTAATTGAAGCTACTAAGCTACCGACAAAAGCTAATGTGACTCCCAAAGCATTGTGTGTAAGACGGGCCGGTTTGCTTGCAATAAATGCATATCCATCAAAAGAAGTAACAGAATGATTAGCAACCTGTCTGGTTTAGTTTTATGGATTTCATATACTGTTCAGGAGGAAGTAGTACTACTCTAATAAGGGCTGCTCTAAAATAAGGGCTACTGCTGATATTTTCATAGCAATAACTTATTGACTGGAGTTCTGCTAAAGTTACTGCTACATTTGATACTCAAAACTATCATTTATAGTAGTGTTTTTGGGGCAGTTTTTGCTTTGTGTAAGTGTGTTATTGTTTAATTTTGCAGCAGTTACAAGTTTAGCTCCCCTAGTGGCCAAAAGTTGCACAGTATCCCTTTAACTGAGTACTGTGACATCTCAATTACCTTTTGTCTGAAGCTGTAAAAATGAATGGATTATTTGTCTCTAGTTCCTAACTTTCTGTTATTTTTGTACATTGATGTTGGTTTTTATTCCCTAAAGAAACATCTTGTCCAGTTTTGATTTGGGATATTCTATAGTTTGATCATTTTTTACAAAACCGCTCCTAACATGAAACAACTTACGAGCCACAATAATTTAACTCAATTCAGCTTTATGCGTATAGCGCCACTTCACACCAATGTCATCTCAGGGCTCTTCACAGACGCATCAATTTGAGCCAATTCATAATAAATAGCCCAGATAAAGAGTGCATGGAATCTTGACCTCGATCCAATCCCTTGTCCTGAGCATGCACAAGGTGAAATTGCTAGGTCCTTCAAAACTGCTTTAATTCTTGGTGTCATAGATTCAACAATGTGTTTGAACTATTCCTCTGAGATTTTGCCTCATATAAACATGATGACATCACAGACTTGCTGCACATCTGTAGTGAATCTCCCAATCCACTTCATCCCAAAGGTGCTGTATTGGATTGAGATCTGGAGACTGAGGAGGCTATTGGACGCCAGTAAACACACTGCCATGTTCAAGAGACCAGTTTGAGGTGATTTGAGCATTGGGACATGGTGCATTATCCTGCCTGAAGTATCCATTAGACGATACTATACTGTGATCATAAGGGGATGAACATGGACAGCAGCAATACTCAGCCAGGCCGTGGTGTTTAAATGAAGTTCAGTTGGTTCAAAGGGACCAAAGCAGCCTCAGTTCCCTCTTCCTAGCTGACATGAATGGTGCTCAATGTGGTCATCTCTTGCTGTTGTTCATTGCTTCAAGGTTTGATGTTTTGTGCATTAAGAGATTGTGTTCCGTATACATTTGTTGTAATCAGTGGTGATATAAGTTCCTGTTCCCTTTTTATCGTCTGAAATCAATCTGACCGTTATTCTCTTACATCAAAAAGACATTGTTGTCCAAATAACAGCTTACTTGATATTTGATCAGTTTTTCACCATTCTCTGTAAACCCTAGAGATGGGGGTTTACAGTTGCTCTCATGTGATTGGCTGATTTACATTTTTGTGTAAACAAACAGTGAAACGGTGAGTAAAATGGTAAAGCTGGAAAAAGGTTGATGCAACTGACAAGTATTTGTGACTTAAAACTGACTTAATATTTTGCAAGGTTGCTTTCTGACTGATCAGAGTCGAGTTGGCTTGAGATATTTTAAATATATCCTTCAAAATAGCCTCAAATATGCAAACATTACATCAATAGATGCTTTGAAAATAAAAAAATCAGTATGAATTCATACCATACCATATTTATTTATAAAGCACTTTAAAAACAGCATACAACTGACCAAAGTGCTGTACACAAACAGCAAGTGGAAAAAAACAGCTTAAGAAAATAAGATAAAATAACAATAAAATGAGTAAGTAAGAGATACATGAAAAAGAACAGTTAAAAATTAAATGCAAGGACAAAGATGACTCAGTCTCATCATATTTCATGTTTTTCTCCAACATATTGAAAGTTCAAATTCTGCAGACTTGAGATTTTTTTTTCCAAATCTAAATGGCCTCAACCCTCCAACAGGAGAAAAATGGGTTAAGCTTCATGTGACTTCCCCACTGATGTGGCAGCTTAAAGAGCTTTACAGTGTCTACAACCTAATCTTGCTTTGAAATGTCAGATCACAATTTGAGAGATGACAAAAAAAAGTAAGAAAAACTGTTCAGATATAGAAAATAGACAACAAAAGAAAGCAAGAACAGTGACAAATACCAAACTGAGACTGATATGAAGAGTTTTTAAAGACAGTTTGGGGCTTAGGATGAAAGTGTATGCTTCAAGGTCGAGATAAGGAGTCTCATTATACGAAACTGGTACGACTGTGGTAATTGGGAAATTGCTGGAACTTTTCTGAAAGTGAAATTGAAGCAGCATTTAGCATTAATGGAAGGAGAAGGAATCTCTGATTGGTGCAGCATTTCATTTGTTTGTATTTGGGGTGGGCAGGAACATTTTGAACATCATCAGCATCATATCACAGATACTGTGAAAATTATACCATAAAACAAGTGCATTTAGTTTAGTTTCACATTTAGTTTCACAGAGTCATAAAAAGTTTTGATGTGTACTTTACTCCCTGTACACACACAGTAAAAACATGTGTAAACTTCTTTTAAATATTATAACTCAGATACACAGATACCTCAGTACCCTACTGCCTTCATGCAGCATCTAACAAGGTACATAAGGATATTTTTAAGTAAACCGCATCCAACACATTTTAACACTTATACACACAGCTTTAATTTACAAACACTTTTACACAGTGCACGTTGCTCTGCTTGCCAAGAGTGCAAACTGCGGGTAGGAAACTTTGGCTTTTTGTTGCAAAGACATCTTTCTGCTGCCGAATCCAGCTGGTGGATTAGTTATGCTTCTGTTCAAGTTCTGGGGCACACGGCTCAGATGACGTCACAGTCACACAAACGGATCAATGAGACTAGCGGCCACTTAAAGAAATGTTGAAGTCTGCACCACTTTCACCCCGAGTGAAATTACATCAAGGTCTAATGATCTTCTTCATTTACTGCAATCATGAAGCTTTGGGAGCATTTTTAATGGAGGGTTGCAATCATCAGAGCCGGAATCATTTTACTGTCGGAAATATGCCCCTTGATCTGAAAAACTAGAGTGCATGTGCTTAAAAATGCTTTGAAGGTCACAGGTTGTGAAGAAAAATGTGGAGCAAAGATGACACCATGAGAGGCCGGCATTAACGTCACTGCCTTTGATTTTTAGCTCCAAAAGTCGGGCCTGAAAAGCAGGAAGGCGGGTGTTGGAAAATAACATGTAGTAAAAGGATAAAAGCAGAATAACTGCCATGAATAAACTTACTGAATCTATAAGTAAAATGTTTTCTGAATTAGGAATTTTATTTTGCCATCATTATTTAGCTGAGAGTCAAAAATAAGCCAAATATTAGTGATGGGACTATTCTTTTTTTTTTTTTTTTTTTTTTTTTATGCACACGGAGGCTGCTTGGACCACTTGGTTGTTGGTGCCAGACTGGTATGATTATTTCAGTAAGTGCTGATCTACTGGGATTTTCACCCACAACCATCTAAAGCAGAGGTGTCCAGCTCCGGTCCTCGAGGGCCAGAATCCCGCAGGTTTTCTATGTATCCCTGCTCAGACACACCTGATTCAAATTAATTAGTAATAGAGCTTAATCAGTTGTGCACGTCATTGGCTGTTTGATCCATTTAGTGGAAGCTAGATGTGTTGGAACAGGAATACATGGGAAACCTGCAGGACAGCGGCCCTCGAGGACCGACTTTGGACACCCCTGATCTAAAGGGTTTACATGGTCTGAAACAAATGTATCCAGTCAGCAGCGGTTGTCTGGACTAAAGCACCCTGTTGTCGGAGTAGAGTGGACAGTCCTGGTTGGAGATGATAGACATTGGTAACTTAGTCACCAAATGCACATTTCTGAATGCACAAGACATTGATCCTTGAAACAGCTGAGTTACAGCAGCAGAACATCCCACCAGGTGGTACTTCTGTCACATGAGGAAGGCAAACTAAAGCCACAACTCTTACAGGGCCATGAAACCTGAACAGTAGCAGGAGGGAAAAACTGACTATTCTTTATTTCAACTGCAACATTCAGCTGGTTGAGTCAGAATTTGGTGTAAATGACACGAAAGCATGGATCCATCTGCTGATGGTATCATAGTGTGAAGAATATTTTCTTAGTACATCTGACTGTCCGTGTCTTTATGACTAGAGTGTTCCATCTTCTCAGTGGCTACTTCTAGTAGGATAATGCATCATGTCGTAAAGCTCAAATCCTCTCTTACTGATATCTTGAACAAAACAACGAATTCATTCTAGTCTACAGGCCTCCACAGTCAGCAGATCTGAGTCTAACAGAGCACCTATGCGATGTGCTGGATAGGACTGGGAATCGAAAACCAGCTCCACTCCAAATTTTGTAAAGCATGAAAATCTTGTGCCAGTGGGCTCATCAAAGCCTTTTGTCAGTGAAGAACGAATCAGGTCGGCTACATGTCATTTAGAAACATGACAATGACACAAGCTCTGTCTGCATTGGAAGGTGCTGCATTTAATGACATGATTTCTGTTTTCACATCAAACCATCAGCAATACAGAACTCAAAGCAGAAATGAAGTGCAGTCACGTAAATAAATGATTCAAATTCTCTAGTTTGGGGAAAATACCGGAAAAGCTGGAATTATGCATCACTCATTTATTCAAGTATTAAATTAGTTCCCAGTTAAAGTTGCAACGTTGCATTAATAAGCATCACATTACGGCGGTCAGTTTTTGTCTAATCGCATTATTAATAGACTTAATGTGAATATCTACAGAGTTTTTATGTTATTTTTTCGCTTTTTCAGTGCAGATCTGTGGATAGAACATCTACGTCTGCTTGAAGATATTTATCTAAATCATTTTATTTCATTGTGTGGAGCTGAAAAAGATTCTAGTCAGTTTACTCTTTTGAGATTATGAACTAGTCATACAGTAATGCTGTCATATCAGTATGGAGCAATATATCAAGAAAGTTCCCAACACCTTCTTCAATCTGTGTTGTCAAGAATAAAGGTCCAACCTGGTTGCAAAGCAACCATAATAAAACAGCAGTAATATTGACAAGGATTTTTTGGAAGTTCTGTCTTTTTAAAACGACATTCTAGAAATTGGCCAGTGATGAATATTTTGAAAAACATGAATTTATACTGCTCATAGATCTGCCCAGCTGCCTCTCTGACTGCTGTGTGTGTCAGACAGAATAGAAGCAGCAGCTGTGGACTCCATGCCCAACACAGCGTTTAGAAGATTTCTTCACATTAATTTGCCCCATGTGCTTACGAAAAATAAAACATATTCATTTGCTAAACACAGACTAATTAAAGGGTTGCATTTCTGAAAAGAGCAATGTAAAAACATCCATGTTTAACTACTTTTATGATCATTTGAGCTTAGATCATGTTTGTTTTGGAGTTGGAAATGGGCCAGTCGTTGAGATGAGACTGTAGAGTGAAAACTACGAGCTCAGCTCAGTATATATGTTTGGATACAGTGAGGGAAGAGGTTTTGGGTATTTCAGAGAGTTTTTGTGAGATTTGGGTGAGCAGCAAGAAAAAATGGAAATCTCAAAGCAAAGTGGTGCTGAGGTGGATTGCTGCACATAAATGAATAGCAAACACAGCATTGGCCTTACTGCGTAGGACTTTGGGTTAGCCACAGCCTCGAGGCTCATCTTATTTGTGTAATTTGTGCCTCCTCCTCTCCTTCCTCCTTCGACCTCCCTTGCCTGTGACCCAGAAATTTTGACCGCCAAATATTTAGACTGATGAACCTGAGAGGGAAGCCCTGCCAGGGGAGTTTATTAGTGAGCTTGCTGGGTCTGAAGAGGGCAGGGTATCGTAATCGCACACTGTAAACTGAAATTAAAGTAATATAAAGGTATGTGTTGCCATGCTGCTGGAAAATTGAGCATAGTTGATGCCTTTGTGTCACATGTCACATTTAATTGACATCAATTTAAAATGGCTCCCCTGAGGCAAGGACAACTCAATTTATGTGGCTTTCTCCTTGTGTCTGTCCTCATCTACTCTGCTCATGGCTCTGGTTGCAGAGCCAGAATAGTGGAGCTGGGGGGGGGAGAGAACTGAGTGTGGAAAAACTAGGAAAAGGATGTTTGCCTCTCCAAAACATATGTTCTAGTCTTTCACCAAGGTGTTTATATTTTTAACATTTGTGAATAAATTGAGTTAACACCAGTTGACATTCAGAATTTGACTGGTATCCAAAACCAGAGGTCAGTATCCGGCTCCAAGCTACTGGGAGAAGTAGCATCTGAAGTAGCTAGAAGCTAGCCAGATGTTTGTCCCTATACGCCTGTTAAGAGACGATTGGTTGGCCACTATCAACCTTTTGTTCCTTAAGTAGACTTAACTGAGCATTTTAGCCTGAGTTGATAACCTTGGACGTTGGTGTGCACTGTCCTTATCATTAGGTTTACTCATCGCTACAAATGCATGTTATTTTGATAAGAAGTGGATGGAACTCTAATCTCTGAGCGAACATGTCTCCGTAGGTGACGGCACGCAGTCCAACGTTGCCAGGGAGGTTGTGTCTGTCAGGTGTTGGGTACACAGCTCAAGATATGAGTCTCGCTGTATCCATCAGCATCATCTATTTGCAGAACGAAATCAAAGTGACAATTCCCCCCTTTGCATGTCTGGGCAGCAGTTCAATCAGGACTCTTGGGCTAAGAAAGTCATCTGCTTCTCTCTTCTTCATAACAGGCACACACACACACACACACACACACACACACACACACACACACACACACACACACACACACACACACACACACACACACACACACACACACACACACACACACACACACACACATATCCCCTCAATGTAGTTGCTGCTAAGGCTGCCATAAAGTAATTACGAAACTCCCAGCAAAGGTTGCATCCTATTTGATGGGGCCCACTAAACAAAAGCTGAATTTGGCTGCGAATGAAATACACTCCCATCTCTCAGGCTCCCTGTAATGGGGCGCTGGATCTGTTTCTGCCTCTGGCGGGGATTTGGAGATTTGCTACTCAGACGAGAGGGAGCCGAAGCCTTCACTCTCATTCACCTCCCCACATCCACTGGGTAAGGCGATGGGAGGGGGTTTGGGGGGGGTGGTTCATCCAGTATGAGCTCATTGTTGCCTTTTATGTCTTCTCTTTGCCTGGAGCCCAGTTTTCTACTAAGATGCTATCACTGTGTATTTCACAGATACATTATCTGGGAGTGCTTGTGCAGCTTGATTTTTATCTTTGCTGAAGTTACAAAGTTGGATTAGAGCAACTGTGTGTTTTCAGTATGGGATGTCTTGATAAGATTTTGGCTCCCTGGGAGTTTTTAAGCAGTGTTCATATTATTGCAGTTTACAGCACGATAGACTTTTTTCAATTAAGATGATCATTTTTTGTAGTGTTTACCACTACTGCTAATCTGACGCAGCAAAACGAGTTGTAGCAGCTTGACAAACAAAGTTGGCAGTAATGAAACACTGATGGGAACAATTAAAAAAGATGAACATGTACCCACTTGTGTGTGAGGTTTACTTGCTAATTTATATGAAGCTCCCTTATTGTTCTCTTGCGGGTTCTCAGTTCTGCTATTGCTTTGAGACCAAAATAGGTCAGGGAGCTGCTTTCGTGGGCACCACATGTCAAGAGGTGTGTAAAAATGTGTTATGTCTGAATTTAGCGATTTAGCATTAAGAATTCTTGAAGGATGTCCTCAGATGCTGAACACAACTCATCCCTTTGCTAAAATACAGTTGTAATACCTTACAATTCTGAGTGGCATTGCATGTGGTGACCATAGACTGTATATCGAGATGGACGTAGCCTCCGTGACGTCACCCATAGGTTTCTGAAGAGCTGAATTGAAGCTCGGTGGGCAGTTCCTACCATCGCCATCTTGGCAGGGGCATGCGTGTCGTCTCGCCCGGAAAATACAAATATGGGCAAAGAGGTGGGGCTGAGAGGGGGCTGTGAGCGTCATGGTGGATTATTGACATCGAGCGAACTCCGAGCTTTTTGTAGCTAAGAGCTAACCCGGAGATAACAGGAGCTAACCAGCTAATGGAGGTAAGTGGGCTAAAGCTAAGTCACATTGTTACCAAGCTAAAAACTGCGGTTGTTCTGCGTTCTTCTGACTTGAAGTGGGAGATTGGTACCTGTCAATCAAAAGGACACGCCCCTAAATATGCCAAACTTCGAGATTAAATTACTTTTAAACGGGCGAGTTAGAAAAAAATTCACTCCTCCCACAGTTGTCATGAAGGTAAACCTGACCTAATGAACCAAAAATGGATTTTTGAACCAGGCTGTAAACATGTTTATTTCTGCCGTGAAGTTGATCTTTTTAACATGGGAGTCTATGGGGATTTGCTCTGTTTTGCAGCCAGCCCCTAGCAGATGAGGAGGGAACTGCAGTTTTATGCCCTTCCACATAGGCTTCACTTTTTACCGTCGAAGGCTTCGTCCATCTTTCTTATACAGTCTATGGTAGTGACAGTATTCTCTACTTAACCTCATGTGGCCCATTTCATCTTGTGCACACAAGCCCAAAAGTGTGGAAGCCTTGCTGTATCATAGGTGACATTTAGGGAGAAATACCAAGAGTCATTGGCTTTCCTTTACTGGAAAATATTGCAGCAACGAAAATGTATCCTCTTCCACTGCTGCAATTAGGCATTTAGAATCACAGTTACGATGAAGTAGCCTCTTCTGTGTTTTACAAAGCTGGAAACCCCCATGGTCATATCCGTAACCAGCACGGTAGCTCATTAGATTTTCTTGCATCATTAAGGGCTGCTACATCAAACAAGCACTCTTTGGGTTTGCAGGCGTCGGGCTCATCTTGCCTGTGTTGTCAATGTTCATCTTCAGCTTCTACAGAGATAACCTGGATTGTCAGGGAGTCTTTGAAGCAACCTTTCTTTTTTAAACACAAAGTATGAAATAATGTTTTAGCAATGCAGCAGATTTATAGAAGCTTCCTCCACAAACATCACTTTGATATATAGATAGAGAACAGAGAGTCCTTGTAGTAGATATGATCTAAATTTGACCTTCCTTGTAATAAGTTGTGGCAATCAGTCCAGCTGTTGGTGCATGCTAGTGCATGTGTGCTCTTCCTGTGGAGAATTCTGGGTGATCTTCCTCTGATTTAAAAGTATCTTTCATAATAGAAGCAAGACCAAAGTGATCAAGTCTCAGTTTCCTAAGATGGGTAACCACGTGAACCGATATAAAGTTTTTTTTGTGATGTTTTGTTGTGAGGATGATGGTGCTCTCATGTGGCTGATTAGCCTGTTTCTATTTCTAGAGAAGAAACAGTCGGAGCTGGTTGATTGGAAATATTAATAACATCTCCAATTGAGAATGACCCTCAATTTATCCTGTCATACCAAAGTTTTCCTTGTTTCTTTGCCTTTGATGTTTTGTTTCCCATTAGTAATTAAAGCACTTTGTTGTACTTTCTTAGAATCATGCATAATGAAGTCAGAAACACTGCACTCCGACTACAAGACGGACTGGTTTATTTTATCCACTCCAGCGAACAGAAACCTGACAAATGTCTATTTGTGAAGAGCGACTGAGGGAAAACTGGTGTGCGCAGACATGCCTATAGAGGAAGTGAGGGTACATCATGCTGTGTTGCTTGCTGGAACCATCTTGTTAGGAATTCTGCTGTATTGTTTCCTAGTTTGATTGCCTTTTTTTTTTTTTTTTTTTTGCATAGAAATTGTTCTGAGATTGTAATTGGCAAACATTAACCAGTTTCTCAACTGGGAATACAATATGGTGGCCAAACAAAGCAATGCGTTACATCAGTATTTCACTCTATACATTCGCAGGTGGGATTGAAGCTGTAAATGAGCAACTGGTTCTTGACAAGGATTCCTAAAAGCGCCTAAAGCTGCTGCTAGTCTTTTTTTTTTTTTTTTTTTTTTTTTTTTTGCTCAATTTAACTAAAGGAAAACAACATTCTTGAAGAGCTGAGAGCTTCCATTGCTTTTTTTGTTATTGATTTAAAGTTGCTTATTTTTCTGAAAGCACTTTTAATTATACAATTTTCTTCATTGTGTGCACAAAGAACTCATTGTTGATTTAAGAGACCACGCAGAGGCCTCAGACGGCTGATGTCTTTCTTTTTCCACGATATTGTTCCCTGGAAAGATGAATCTGCATTAACCAACAACTTTCTGCTCATCTGTTTTCATGCTGCAAGTAGACTAAAAGCTCACACTGAAGACCGGCCCCGTAGATGGATAGCTACAGTAAGCTGCACAGACGTCTGGTGTCTGTACACTCTGTGCACTAAAGAGGCGATAAGATGTGGGAATTTAACCTCCTCAAAGACTCCCCTGTGGAAGAAGGAAACATTGCTTTGTCACTGCTGTAGGAAAAGAGAAGAACTGATGAAAAGCAGAGAGTGGGACGCTCCTCTGTTCTCTCCCATTATCCCATCGCCATAGAATATGAAACAGCAGATGCAGCCATGTGTTAGGAAATAATGATGAAGGGACCACAGTGGTACAGAGAACGGTGTATAATTACTCAGGCCTTGCAGCAAATTTTGACCCCTGAGGATTTTGGAACCACAGTGGCATGCCCATTCATGCAGATACGGCAGCTCTGGGGCAGCAATAACTTGTGTTATGATGTAGGCACACTGTCTTAATGATTGTCGGCTTTGCAGAGAGAGGGTTGTGGAATAGTGTCTCATATGTTCTTGATGGGTGTGTTACTGAGCGCCTTGCCTGGATATGGAAGTCAATGAGGCATAAATGTTTTACCGGCATTATCTGCCTTTTTTTTTTTTTTTGTGCATTTTTTTGTGTTATGCAGCTCAAAGCAGAACTATTAAGCGCAAATGTGAAACTATAAAATCCCCTCACCCCCCTCCACCAGGGAAGACATTTGTATGTTGACAGTATTTTCAACACTAGTAAAACAATGGTTTTTATTTCTGGCTGTTGATCTGTTTGTTTTTTTGCTGTAAACGGGTTAGATGAAGAGGATCCTTTTCTTTTTTTTTTTTTTTTTTTTAGACATATACTCATCCATCAATAGCTGTTCACCTCAGTTTCCCCTCACTGCAGGATTTCAGCAGAGGATTTGGCATCAGGCTTTTATGAAGCTACAAAATGTTTCTAAGTATTTCAGCCTTTGAGTTGAGATCCTTTCCTCACACAAATGATTCTGATCACTTTGTGGTACATAATCAGATCTGCAATATGCTAGTCCTTCATAGTTGACCTTGCCGGGGGTTTTGATTTAGAAATTTTAAGAGTAAAGTTGTACTCCGACATGAGCTCTTTTGAGAATACTTCCAGTTGAGACATCAGCCTATGATTAGGTCTGTAATTATTGCTGTTTGTCCTCAGTGTTTGCATTTGCAATATCCAATTTATTAGCCACCCGTTATGACGACAGGACTCTTTCTGAGGCAGTAATTACTCCTTCTCTCAGGATTCTACCGCTGCCTGCTGTTCCAGCCTGGCTCTCTCCCAGTGCCTTCCCTATTTTTGGTCGATTGCAACAGTGGATTTTGATAAAAGAGAAGCCTCCGTCCCAGTGGACTCCTTGGCTAAATGTGGAATTGGCGTGCCTTTCATCCAGTTCCTTTGATTCGCACACTGCTGTTTGAAATTCAGTGACTTTTTGCTTTTGGGAACATCACATTTCTTATCTCCCTCCTTACCTATTAAATGGATTCAAAGTACAAATCTGTAGTTGCCTTTGAAACGCTTGTTTTAAAGACACTGAACATGATAGTAAATCCTACATTTTGTACTTCGGCTTATTGGCTCAGAAGCATTTAAGAAATAATTTAGGAAGGAATTTGACCTTAGATACTGGGTTAGAAAACACCCAGTATTTAATACTGGGTTTGAGAAAACAAGTCGAAGCTCCTTCAACGATAACGGCATGTATGACCTGAAGCTTGGCTCATAGCTACGAGCTAAATCCCTCCAACACAGATACAGGCTACAGCTGTAATTCTCAGTAGGTTATAACAATATTTGATTTGCAAACTAAACTATTTCAAGAAGACAGATCTTGAAATGTAAAAGAAATTCAGTAATTTTATATTTTAATAAATATAATATAATATTTTTTTATCTGCCACTCATACGACAATATTAAATCCAGGTGTTCTCGCAGGACAACTTGAACTGCTTGGAAAAAATGGCGTTGCATGCAGAAAAAAATAAATGCAGTAACAAAAGCTGAAAAGTGACATTTTTTACTTCCAGGTTGAGCTCTGTTAGTATTGTTGGGGCAAACTGTGTCCATCAAACAATAGTTTCCTGCGGCAGTGCCACTTAAAACTGAGTCAAACTTCTACCCAATGGAGGAAAAATAAAGAATCTTGGATTTTGTTCTGTGGATCAGGCGTTTAGATTAAAAGCTGTAGGAGTTTTCCTTCAGTCTCAAATAGAAGAGCTTTCAGTTCATACGGCGTTCCTCGTAGACAATGCATTTCTGTTATGTTCATGAGTTTTGAAGCGCTTGTATGTCCGCAGGAAGCCGCACACTCCAGACATAACGCCTGCTTCATCTCACTGATCTTCATCATGCAGGCGGGCATCTCTTTTGTAAACTGTGATGCACGTAGCTCCTGGCGATTCACTGTTTTACTCATCTGACTGTTTCTCTTTGTAGCTTCTCTCTCAATCTTTCATATCGGAGAGGTTCAGGTGTTCTCGGCAAGGTAAACTGGAAGTTGTGCAGGTAGTACTTAGTCAAGCCCTCTCTGTGTCATTTCCTTCATCTGGATTTTACCCTTTTGTTTCTCCCAACCCCGTTTCTTGTGCCCTCATTGGCTGCATCCCCTTGCTGCCATTCAGTTCACGACAAGGACGTTTCATTTAACCTTGCAAATTGCAGCATTTGGAACAATCACACGTAGCAGTTGTTGATCGATTTGTTTTATCTGGACCTCTGTTTCTGTTAATTAAAACTGACCTTATCGTAGCACTGTGTCATTTTCTGGCCTGAATTAATGTCACTGTGCATAAAAGCAACTCAGACGGTTTTCGTGTTACTGGAGCCAATGTTGCCCAGCATCATCATCTGAAGCCTCAGAAATTGCACTTTTAAGTTTGTATTTCAGCCTGGAGCATCAAGTTACAGCTGAGTTTTGCTGTACACATCCCGCGTCACAATGTCAACACATTGGCTGTTGTCAATGCGCACAGTGTTGGATTCATCATATAAATGCAGGAATAATTATCAGAGGACAAGACAAAGAGAGAGAGATGGAGAAATAAGACATGAGTCAACATCGTAATGACTTTTACTGGCTTGAGCGAGCTCAGAGTAGCCTACAGGTAGGATGCAAGATGCATGACAAATTAGCCATTTTAGCCGTGCTCACTGAGCTGATCTGTAGTGATTCTAGAAACAATGAAATGCTACCATGATGTGCAGTTCTTAAGTTGTGTTAAGGGTCAAGACCTACGATATATTCACGCAGAATTTCATGCATGCAATTTCATGCATGCAATTTCATGCATTTTCTTGTGGACCGAAGGTATAAATTCTTCCTATCCTGGCTGAAAAATAATTGGCCCAGTTTTCTTATAGCAAGTCTTCACTCCAAATTCCATCCAGCTCTGCCACATGTTAAGAAATGGACGCCATAAAGACATTTTTTCCTACTATCTTTTCAGCGTTTGTACACTTGTGAAGACTGGATGTGGGCAGATCCCGTGCAGTTAGTACTTTACATATCTCTGCTCTTGATCTGCAGCATTAAGATCTGTGCCTGTAGTTTCCCATCTGCCGTTCATGCCGTGTGCAGCGGCTGTCACAGAAACATCTGCTGCAGCTGAAGTCCACTCATCAGTTGTCAGTTCAAACTATTCATCAGAGAAGATTTTTTCAGAGCTTTCTTTGCAGGGGTCATGTGTCACAATGGATGCTGCATGTCTCAAAACTAGTGTTTTGGAACAAGAAGAGTAACTTTAGTTTTCACACTGAAAAACTGGAAAGCTTCTACTTGAAATTTAATGGGCGGTTTCTGATGACATGCATCAGTTTTTCGTTTATCAGTCAGTAAACAGCTGTCATGTTGTTCTTGGAGTGAAGCAAAAGTATCGAGTGTGTGAATATTTAAAATCTCAAAACAGAACTTGTTGGGACTTTAAATTTTTGGTGATGAGTTGACATGAAGGGATGTTATTCCTGGCATCCATCTGATAAATGTTTCCTTTTACTGAGAATACAGAATTAGCCAAATTTGTTCCCTAAGTTGATGTGGATAATTTAGTCCCGGGCCATTCATACTTGCATAGGCAAAGCTTTGCTACATTTCCGGTCCTGCGTCCACTCAGGGATGCTCTGAAGAGTTTGGAAGCTAAGATAAGAGGAAATCTGAGAAGAAGCTAAACTAGTTTTGCTCAGTCTGACAGATTAAGATTCATACTGTCAGTCTTGCACAATATGGATAATCGAAACTTGACGGAGGCTCACATCGGTGCCATCAGTCAATGTTTTAAGTAGGTCTCATTGTGTTCTGTGCACAGCCTCTATCTTAGCTGATAATGCTTTCTGCACAGTAATTGCTGTTTCTGTTCAAAACAATACTAGTTAGGGTTTAGATTTCTCATCTTTATTCTGTAAAATGCAATCGATACTCACCTGGCCCCAGTTGGTTAATTGGATACTACATGGCCACCTCTGCATAGTGTTATTGCACACACAAAGCTTGGTTGCTTAATGGTTTTGTCATTGATGAATTCCTTACTCATCAGCCCAGTTTTGCAAGTGCTGATAATCTGGACCAAGCCCATTGGGGAATAACACTTGTCCCCAATCTCTTTGTCTTTAAATCCACCTTGAAATGTTTTTTTTTTTGTTTGTTTGTTTGTTAAACTCTGCTTTTTATTTATTTTATTTTTTTTAATTAATAAATATGAGGTAAAAAGTCCCAGTTTCCAGACATTTTCAGTTAACAGTGGCATGTTCGGTGTCATCCATTTAATCTATAAGTGAGGAATTAAAAATATGAGTTTAAAAAGCTGCATGGGGTTTAATGCTACTCAAACAACTATAGTTTAAATGAATATCCAACAAGTCGAAACTGCTGTAGGTTTTCTTTTTACTGATGGTTAAATTTGTTGTCTGTCCACAATAGTTGAAGCACAGTAGAGTTGGCGTGTTATATCAGGTGTGTGCACATCAGGCAGTAAAACAAGATTTTTTTTACATCTTTAGGTGCCAGTCTTAAATAAGATGCAGTAGGTCTGTGATGGCCTCATTGGACTCAGCTGACCAGGCACATTCTTCCTCATGGTGACATCGCAGCGGCCAGCTGGATCGCTCTCAGACATTGCTTTGTTTAGATCCTGTGTGTCCGTGTAGCTGTTAAAATCAGAATACTGGAAGCTGTGGAGTGTGAAATGATTCTGTTAAAACGGACTCACCCCTCGAAATTCATTTAAGAGACCTCCACGGGCCTCCAACCTCCACAAGGGCCTGCAGATTAAATCTCATTGTTGAACTTTAGACAACATGTAGAAAAAGTTTACAGCTGCCTCTGAACAGAGCGGCGCCATGGAGCTTGGCTTCTCACCCAAGCTAAAGCGCTTTCTGTTTCTTTTTTTATTGGAAGTTTGTTGCAAACAGTCCAGTCCTGCTCGTATCAAGGTCATACAGGGATTTTGGTCAGAACTTGTTCATTCACTAAAACAAATTCCAGTTGAATTGCACTCGACCCAAAATTTATCATCATTAAGAAAGTTTGTGCGCCAAATAGTTCCCTAGACTCACCATACGATTGGTTCTCGGTTCAGTGGGGCCTGCAATGTGTGTATTTCCACAGTGCTCTTATGTTGCAAATGCACTGGTGCTGTTTGCACCATTTTAAACAAATCCTAGTTGCCTTCCATGGATAGCATGGTGCATTTGTTGTTGTGTGGGTACTAGATAGCATTCTGACGTGGACCAAAGAAGTGAGCTCTAGTCTGTGATTGGCTAGATTCAGATGACTAAGTGAATTTCATAATAGATTCGGATTTTGAAAAGAGCTGACAGCAACTTGCTTTTTTGGCCTCTTGGTTGTTTAAAGACATGTTTAGGTTGTACACACAGAAGGACGGCAAAATGCCGGCTCTGTGTGGCAAAATGTCCAAGCAAAAAAACCGTAGAAGGATCACCTAAACTCTTTGGATCGGGCCTTAGGCGGACCACAGTTTGCTTCGCATCCCCAAACAAACCAGTGTGAGAGGAGGAAGGGCTGGTCTGAATGGACCCAGCTCACTGGTATCCGGTCCAAAAAATCTTTTTTTTTTTCTCTTTTTAATTAAGCTGAGAAGCTTCAGTTTATTGAAGGTTAAAAACAAATGATCACACATAATTTATAATAATGTCAAAAGATAATTGCTTTATCTTATTAAAAACTCTTAATTACATTATGTGCTTCAGAACTCAACACATGGAGACCGACTGCAGCCATGAACTACTTTTAGAAACAGTGTTGTTAAAATTAAACATAAACAGGCCCCTGAATCATAAGTATGTAAAACACCTAAAGCAATTGACAACTGGTGTGTGTGTTTGTGTGTTTCCCACTATGACAAGGTTGGGTGAGGACGACTCATCGCTGGCTTAGATCTGCCTGTTTTGAGCCTACAAGCACTGTCTGGACTTTAGACCCTGTGGTGAAAATTGAATCAAGCTATTGATTTTTCCTTTTTCTTTTCTAATTTAATAGAAAATATAGTTGGGACTCTACTGCGCCAACATTACCAGGTAAACCAGTGTGCTTACTCAGGAGAAACTTAAAATATGCAACATCTGCTGGGAGCGATTTGAATGCAGGAGGCTGCAGAAGCGGCTGAAATGACAAAATTTAAATGCAGCCTTCAACCTGGCTGCCACTCACTTATTTGAAGATTCGCACAGCAAGTCGTTTTGGGGGTAAAAAAAAAAAAAAAAAAAAAAGGGTTCAAGTGAATCTGTCTTGCAGAAATGTCACAGCTCGTTCATTGAATTTCTTGTAAACCTCTGGAAAAAGCTTTCTGCTTATCTGACAGTTGTTGTAACGATGATTTGCCAACCACTTCCTTTTGGAGTCTGAACTCACTGCAACATTTCTGTACATTTTCACTGCATTACAGATGAATTGTTTGCTAATAAATATACAAAACAAACAGTACTTGTGTGCTGGTGCTTTGGTTAGCTTTGAAGGGATTCAGAGTTTTATTGTTTATTTTTACTTCACATTTTCAATAATGCAACAGCTTGATATCTAAAATAATTGTAGCAACTGCTTCCTGTTTCGCCATTTTAGTGAATAAAAATGGACTGTTTTGTAGCTTGTGCCAGTCGTTTGTCTAGTTCGGCTAACGAGGTAGCTTTATTAAAGATTGATATTTCTATTAGACCCAGAAGGCATTAAAAAATCGGTGTATGTGAAGTTATTGTGTTGGGCATTGCCAAGCTGTTTGAGCATAGGTGCGAGTAAAAGCTTGTCCACATGGGAAAAAAAAAATTAAGATGTCAATAGCAGGCAGCCAGCCCTCTATAAATCAGGTGTCAGATTTCTCCAGCTGCTCAGCTGACTGCCTCCACACAACCCAGACAAGGGCTGTAGAGAGAAATGAGCACATCCAGAAAGCCGAATAGATCTCAAACCACAAGCATTTAAGCATTTGTTGTAACTGGAAGAGATACAGCATTGACACACACACACACACACACACACACACACACACACACACACACACACACACACACACACACACACACACACACACACAAAACCAAGACAAAGAAACGCCTTTTAGACTGCTCTATTTCCGAACTGAATAATTTAGTTCCCAGTTGCCCCCCTTGCAGACAAAAGTGATGTTTGCAGGAATCGTAATCTTGTCTGTCAGTATGCAGACTAATTGGAGCAAATATACAATGCCCTTTTAGAGCCGTTTGTGGCGAAGGGGTTGTTTTAGTTAGCAGTGACAAAGCTGAACAATAAGTGTTTTATTAACGTCACTGAGTGCCAGTAGTGAAGTGCGTTTGAGGTAGTTTGTTTTCAGTTCAGGTTCGCTACCTTCCGCAGGAATTAGCTTGGCTTTTTATTTGCTGAGATGACGACGTTGCTTCCTACCACGGCACAAAAAAACCCAAACCATCTGGTTGTGTTGCTCAGCCCATCTGGTCCAACCAGCAGATCATATTAAAAGGTTTTTTCGGACCAATCTTAAGCAATTTAATGGATATTCAGTGTTTTTGATTCAAAAATATGTTGCTATTTTCTGTTAAGGTTGTAAAAACTTCCCACACTGACCCAGTTCTTTTGTTTGAAATACAAATTTCTCTGATTTCCATATTATAGAGATGCTTCTGATTTTGCTTTCTACATCTTGTGCTTTTTTTTCTTGTTGTTTGAGCAGAAACCTCAGACTTCCCATTTGTTCCCATTATGTTGCTGTCCGTGTAATGGCGGAAATGTCTCTCCTGTTGCTTGCTACTGGTCATGGAATATTCCGAAGAGTCACTCGGAAACATTTATTGCTTTGTCTTGTTGCTTGCTGAGCATTTTAATTTAAAAAAAATCTTCAGGGAGGAGCTCAGTTTTAAGGTAAAGCTTCTTTTCAAGTCGCATTTAGGATTAAATGGATCCAGATGTGAAAGGATGAGCTCTGCGCTCGGAGAAATCCTCTCTGCTGTGTCAGCAAGTGCTCACACATTGACAAGGGGATGTTTAGAAGTCCTGGAAATGGCCTAGTGGAATAATTAGCTGCATATGTGGTGTTTTTCCTCATAACGTTATTTGTGTTTTTGGTGTTTCAGTGTATGTAAACAGGCACATGGCAGCTGAGGCGTTGCCTCTGTGAACCTCCTAATCACAGAGAATATTTCATTCCAGATTGGCCAAGTCTTGTGTCCTGTGCACAATATTGGAATCACACATCCAGAGAATCCAATTATCCAACAGGATCATTGCACAAACATGAACACACTCTCTCAATTGCATTTCCTTTTCCCCTTTATCTTTCAGGACACTCATTGGCAAATGTGTTCTTCTCCCCTCATCCTGAATCCATCATGATATCACTAGAAAATATGTAATTTCAAGCCCTTTTCCTTCCTTGATCTTAAACCTTAGAACCGTAAATAAATGTACGTCTTCTGTTCTTGGCAATGGTTTGTACAAGGGCATCTCTTGTTGTCTGATGGTAGGCCACTGGGACCACTGTTAAAGCCTTGGCAGCTGACCAGTCAGTCAGTGTGACCCTTTGTACCCATACTGAGGTATTGCTTTGTGTGATTGAGCAGAATAATGTCGTTCTCTGGTCAAACAAACAGAACCTTATTGGATGGATAACCAAACTTTCTTCTTGTGAATGAAGGTGGTTGTAATCCTTTAATTGCACTTTAAAAAAAAATCCTTGAATCTGTGGAGGTTTAGTGCTCGCAGAAGTGGTTGAAAGCTTCTTTTAACAAGTATGCATCTCTGTGAACTTTTTTTTTTTATCTACTAAGAGCTCAGGTCCAGACTTCAGATGGTGTTTTTACATATGGTGTGTGAATACTTTTTAGTCAGTTGCCTTCTGATATATGGAGATCAGAGCGCTCTGTTTGGAATACTGAGAGGAATCCTGATGGAAAGCTGAGGTTCATTTCTCTCTGTTTAAAGTGACACAAACCTCTGTCTTCGTTCGTTTTGGATTATCATGTGCAATGCTGCGTGTGATGTTGTTTACTAGGGCTGTAACGGTATGCTTCTGACCCGATTTGATTTAGATTTTTTTGGGTGCCGTATTGATTTAAATTGCAATTCTCACAATTTTTCTATATTACTGGGGTTTTTTTAGATTAAAAACAAAAGACATGTACCAAACTTTTTTTTGCTCGTCATTTTTCTTGATTTCAATTGGCAAATAACACTGTATCCAAAACATTCTGCTGCTAGAATGCACAAGAAAAGTAAAAAGATCAATAAAAACAATAAAAATGACAAACTTTTATAATGGATTATTGCTTTTTATTTGAGAAAAACAAAGAAAAAACAAAGAAAAAAAACCTAATTTTAAAATTACTAAGCAAAAAATCCTAATATTCAATTTTTCGATTAGATTTTCCCACCCCTATTGTTTACTTTGATTTTCTTTCTTAACCAAAGAACATCTGTGTTGCTCTGAAGCATTTCATGCATGATGGCATCTTAATGTCTTCTTCTGATCAGGTTTCATTTTGATTTGCAAAAGTCAAGCCCAACAGTAAGGTATATAAAATGAACGCCTGAAGGAATCAGCCAATCAGAGCCAGGTTTTTAAAAAACAAATTTGTGGTATTAGGTATGTGTTACTCATCTTGAAGCTGAATTTCTGGCACTTCCAGAGGCTTTGTGGCTTGGGGCCATATAGGCAGCTATGCATTAAATTGCTAATGTGACTGTTAGAGCTACACTATCTTCCCCATCAAAGTGACAAGGGCAGAGATGAGGCACTTTGTTCAGCTGCCCATGAGATCATCGGAAAATGGGTTTTGTGGATTTGGTTTGGCAGTGTGTGCAGATTTGTCTTTTAAAATGCTTTCTTTTGAATTGTCTTTGTTTCTGCCTGGATGATTTGACAGCTGCAGCGCAATAAGACTGAACTGCCTGACCGCGTCCATCTACATACTGAGCCTCTCTGTGGAGGAGCTCACACCTGGCTGGCTCTGCTCTGCACGCTGTGACATTGTAGGTTTTGTACGCCACAGTATGTAAGGAAACCTATCTTGAGTGATTTAACCTGGGAATGAAAGCTGGGCGCGTTTTTGTTTGTTGTTTTTTTTTTTTTTTATCACTGTGTGAAAGAGCTGGAAGGATCGGATCATGAGACGTGCAAGAGTTTCATTTTTACTGGCAAAAAAACAAACTACAAGGGAAAAAAAAGAAATGATGAAGGGAGTTTTTTTTCTTGCCAAAACTCTGAGATGCAAGCAGAGTTACTTTGTATTTTTATTTATTCATGTTTGTGTGTGTGATTCGTGCTACAGTTGGACGGTTTATTTGTTCTGCTCTGTTCTGAGTCCAAATTCAGACCCTCAGGTCTGTGGTTGTGATGGCCAGAGATGCCCCAAGGAAAAAAAACCAATCTCATCAGCTTCTTAATAGCTTTTCCAGATAAATCCAACTGGCACAAGTCTGGTTAAATCTTTTCTCACTTCACCCCCCCCCCCCCCCCCCCCCCCCACCGCCTGATAAAGAGAATATTGCACATGTAATTAGATTGTGTTAATATGTTATTTTGCACTTGGATTACTTTTATTTTGCAAAGTGCTGATGTTGAATGCACCAGGTGGGATTGATAGCAATAAAACTCAGCAAACTTTGGCTTTCAGGTGCAATTCATATGAACGTGAATGAACTCATTGAGACACGGTTCCTGTAGCAACATTTGTTGTTCCTTATTTGTTCTTTAGCTTCATGAAGCTTCGAAGTGTTTAGTTGCATCTTTGTATTCTTGGAACTTCACCTCTTAGTCCTTGATTTGTGATATTGCTGCATTTGATGTTGCGATCAAAGAATTTCTCTTGTGTTTGAGAGCTTATTAGTTCCCACACATGAGGTTATGTCCACTGTGCTAAACATCTCCCAGGTAATCATCCCTTAGCAGATTTCTGTGCCTTGCCTCAAGGTCCCTGTCAATGGATTATCCTACAAGAGGCATGCGAGTTTCTGATCGCACCATACCACGTCCTACATTAATTAGCTGTGCGGCAAAGAATCTGCCTCTGAGAATTTACTGAACGCTTGCTCTGTTCTCTTTGGCAACAGTCGTCTCAACAGTGTCAGCTCCTTCGTTCTGCAGTTTGACAGCATTCCAGCCCCCTCAGTTTTCCACAGATACAGAATGAATTAAAGCCTCTTTGCAATGATATTCCACATATTTATTCTTGGGTGTTCTTTCCTTTTTCATGTGGTATTTCAGTTTGAACACCAGGCCTGTTTTATGTCTAATTTCTGCATGTTCCAGCAGTTGCAGCTGAAATGATACAATAATCAAGCTTTGATTTAAAGAATGCCGCAAAACCTTTTCAACTCACTGCCTTCTTGTAAACCAGGAGCTGACCCGAGAGTTGTTTGCATGACTGCAAAGGTTCACATCATAAATAGGGAGGTTGATCTTCCCTTTTCTTGCAAGGCAAATTCTCAGCTGTGTGCAAAGTCTTATCTGACACAGAAAGTTTACAAATAATCTAATAGTTTTTTCTTTGTGTGTGTGTGTCCAATGAATAGAAATAGATGTTCATACTGTGTACCGCCATTATATTGCTTTAAACTAAGCCATTTCTCTTTCTTTTATTGCATTGCTGCAGGTTCAACTACAGATCAACACACCATCTAACCACCAATGGCTTCTACGAGTTCCTTAACTGGTTTGATGAAAGGGCCTGGTACCCCTTGGGTAGGATTGTCGGTGGCACAGTAAGTTTCTGCTTTGAAGTGAAATTGTCAGGGTGCTTATGTTGCATGTTTGTTAATTTATCTGACTGTTTATTACATTCAGCAGAACACTTGAGAGGCGGAGGCTGAAATGATAAATGTGTTTTGGCATGAGTATCTCAAACGGGAAGAATTAAGTATACAAATGTGCGTGCCTCGTGTGATTAGAAATGGGGCTGAGAAGAGTTGTGAGTAATGCTAAAGCTGATGATGGTCGTCATCAAGCAGCAGGTGGTCACACCGTCTTTGGACGTAGGGGATCAGAGGGTGCCGATCCATCCATCTGGGTTGCATAAAACTCAGCCTCTATTGGAAAGTATATTTTACTTTATGATGCTGATGAGGATGCAGTTTAATATGTTTGCTGTTGTATTTAAACATTAATTACTTTGCCTCATTACGACAGAGAAAAATAAAATGTAACTGCAGCAAAACCTTTTTTATATCATTGGATGGTAGCTCTCAGCCCAGATCGCATCGTGTCTGCATCCCAGCTCTGCCTCACCACCCTGATCTTTTTCATTTGTTTGACGCAGGTGCAGCAATTTTTTTTCCCCACTCAGGGTTGCAGAGCTGCTTAGTGCTGAACATCAGTTTGTTCAATCAGCAGTGACCACAGTGTGATAAAGCTCAGTTTGCATCAGAGTGTAAAGTGCTAAGGATCACGGTCATCAGCTAAAGTTGAAGCTTGTGGTACATGGCTATTTTCAGCCCCGAAGAGGATGACAGGCACCTCTTTTTTATATATATATATATATATATATATATATATATATATATATACATGCATGCATGCTACTCACAAAAAGTTAGGGATATTTGGCTTTCAGGTGAAATTTATGGAAAATGCAATATGTTCATGCTACGGTGATATAATATCATAAAAGTAAGACATTTAAGTAGAAGGATGCACTACTGATTTCCTCATCTCAAAAAATTCATTCAACACAAAAGGTAACAACAATGGTAGTTACACCACAACAAAAAATTTGAACGTCTCAATATCTCGTCATGTGCCCTTGAGCATCAATTACAGCTTGACAACGACGTCTCATGCTGTTCACAAGGCAACTTATTGCCTGCTGAGGCATGGCATCCCACTCTTCTTGAAGGGCAGCCCTCAGGTCATTGAGGTTCTGGGGTGCAGGGTCTCGAGCCTCTACACGACGGCTCAGCTGATCCCACTGGTTTTCAATGGGATTCAGGTCTGGAGAGAGTGCAGGCCGTTCCATTTGAGGTACACCAGTCTCCAACAGCCGTTCCCTGATGATGCGGCCTCGATGAGCAGGAGCATTGTCGTCCATGAAGATGAAATTAGGCCTGTGCTGTTCATGTAGGGGCACAATCACTGGATTAATGATGTTATTCAGGTAGTATGGGCTTGTCACTGTACCATTCACAAAGTGTAGGGCAGTTCTGTACCAAGTGGACACCCCTGCCCACACTGTAACACCACCACCACCAAAAGTTCGCCTGGTGACAACAGTGGCTGATGCATAGCGCTCTCCCTGACGTCTCCAACATCGTTGCCGGCCATCATTTCTGCTCAGTGTGAATCGACTATCATCAGAGAACAGCACTGAGGCCCACTGGTTCCTCGTCCAGCGTAAATGCTCCCTGGCCCATGCAAGACGATGATGCCTGTGCCTGGTGGTGTGGTCAGGTACCCGTGCAGGTCGTCTAGCACGCAGACCACGCTGATGGAAACGGTTTCGAATGGTCTGACGTGACACTTGGGTGCCTCTCACCTCTCTTAAACGTGCCTGGAGTTGAGTGGCATTCATCATCCGGTTTCTCAGGGCAGTGTTCACAATGTAGCGGTCATCAGCACGGGATGTGGCCAAAGGACGTCCACTTCTAGGCCTTTCTGTGACTCTTCCAGTCTCTCCATATCTCTGTTGCAACCTGCTGATGACACTCTGTGACACTCCAAGCTCAGTGGCCACTTCTGTCTGAGAACGTCCTGTTTGAAGCATCGCAATGGCAAGGGACTGTTGTTCCATTGTTAGGTGTCGTCTTGGTCTCATGATGTCAAAATGTGAACAGCATGATGAGGACAACTGTTTAAACACCAGCTCTAACTGAACCAGGACATTTATTGGTCAATTCAAGGATCACACACCTGCTGTGATTTTTGCCGTTAAGCTCCTTGTTAGAGAACAGCAACTTGTGCAAAATTTATTGAAACATTTAACAGTTGGACATGTGCATTTAAAAGCTTAGAGAAGATCACATAAAGTTCACGTGTACAGGTTTGAATGCATTTTAGGCTTGTTGTGAAATTTCACCCAAAAGCTGAATATCCCTAACTTTTTGTGAATAGTGTATATGTGTGTGTGTGTATGTGTGTGTGTGTGTGTGTGTGTGTGTGTGTGTGTGTGTGTGTGTGTGTGTGTGTGTGTGTGTGTGTGTGTGTGTGTGTGTGTGTGTGTGTGTGTGTGTGTGTGTGTGTGTGTGTGTGTGTGTGTGTGTGTGTGTATGTATGTATGTGGAGATATGGATTTTTCTATCTACAGGTTTCCTTTGGATGTGATGCATTGTTGCATTTCTCTGTGCAGAAAAATTCGTCCTTTTGAGGCTGTACAATACTGAAACACTAAGTTGAGCGTGTAGTGACACTGGCGCCAGAGGTGCGGTATCACTTCCTCACTTGATGCTGATAATGCTTGATATAAGAAGTTTGTGGTGTGTGTGGGAGCAGAAACTGTTGAGACAAGTACAAGTTTGTTTTTTTTACTGCTCAGATTGTACATATCTTACTTCCCCAAGTCTGTTATGAATACAGTCTGCAGAGGCAAAATCATACAACATAAGTTACTGATTTGGAGTAGGCTAACTATCAGGTAGCCGATTGATTAGCTGTTTTTGAATTCAGCCTGAAATAGTTGGAGGAATTCTCTCTCTGCGCTAGGTAGATTTAGTGTAGTGGGGGCATGTAAACATTTTAGAGAAATGGCTCTCAATGTGTTCTGTTAAAACAAGAAGGGTTCTGTTGCAGAGCAATATGAACAACTCTTTTAGTATTTATATGAGCTGTGACAACACTGGTTTCTGAGCCAGACGAGGTAGCTTATGCCCAAAAAAAAAAGCTCTTATAACTCAGAACAGTCCAGGCTGTTCAGGAATTACATATTGCCACGTGGATTGGAAATTCCTCAGAGTACCCCATGAGGTACTCAGTAGAAAAGAAGGCCAGGCTAGCTTTGCTCATTGATGTTGGCTGAAATCAAGCAGCCCGGAATACCACTGGTTGCAGCCTTTTGGCTAGAAGTGATAAAAAGGCTGAAAGAGGAGCTAACATGAACACTTGGGAATTAACAGGATGGTTTCCCTCCTTTCAGAATCTGGATGTGGAAAAAATAAATGATAACAAGCATGCGCACGCTGACATGTGTGTAAAGGAAACGGTTGCATGAACGTATCCAAGCAACATCTGCGCAAAGCGGCCTTCCTGCACCATGGGGAAGTATTTCACTAGCTGAGGGGCTAGCAGGGCTCCAACCTGCTATGAAACACACCATTTTTATTCCACGCAGCTTATTCACCTTCCTTCACCCTGTTTCTTTCCACAAATACATTCATAGACACACCACAGTTGCAATCTGAGCTTTGATTTCACTTAAATATAAAGCAGGAACACATAATATAAGTAGTCTGTGGCAGACAGGTGATGAAATGTTTCCCAACACTGAGGATGCTGAGCCACAACCTGAATCTTGATGCTTGTAATCTAACTACTCTCATTTCTCCATCTCTGTCTCTAATAAACTCAGTTGTTGAGGCTGGTTGAAGATGCATCACTGAGCTGTGATATTTTGAACAAAGCAGATGGTTTAAGCAAGGAGCTGCAGTCATGCTTCACGCTGCACGCTGCTTCACAAGTATCCCAAAGAACTGAAACTCAAAATCAGTTGATCAACATTCATCCATCATGAGCAGTTATAACCAGCTACTGGTAATTGCATCTGGAGCCCCTCTAATAATGAATGTGCTGGTTCCGTTACAGTGGAGGGACGCTCTGTTAAAGCCTCGTCCCCACAGGGCACAAGCTGATACTCATGATTAGACTGGTAATCGGAACTGGACGGCGTTTAGTCTTAAGTTAATTTTGATGACATTTGCAAGACTCCTGGGCTGCACAAAGCATTGTTGTCTGCATACAAATAAGCGCAGCCAACTGCGATCCTCACCCTGCACATCCTGTATTGGCATTTCTGTGATGTACGAGTAAAACCAAAACAGAAGCATTGTTATGCAGTCCATTTGAGGCAGATTACACAGTGCGCTGTCCTGATCTCTCCTCTCCTTCAATTTAGCTCAGCCTTTTAAAGTCATTTCATTTTCCACTCGAACATTACATTTAATATTTAACTGTCCTCAGCAGACTACCCTCAAGCAAAACCAATGTGCCAGCAGGGAACACGCAAGAGCTCCTACTGTATCAAAGCTGAGCTTTCAAGCTCGTCAAACACATTATGTGACTGCATGACAGAAAAATATCTTAATGACTTGTATGTAAAAATCCAAAACAAAACACTAAAACAACCCTCTAACATTTTTCTCTTTGACTTCTGCAATCCTTTTAGTAGAGAACAGTGTGAACGCTTGCACTGGCTATTGCAATTCCAAAGTATTTATTTTAATATTACACATCTCTACAGATCTTATATTATTTTGTATTGACTCAGATTCTTAAGAAGGGTGATGTTATTGGAATCAGTTGACATTTGCTACATTTACATTGGAGTTTTAATTCCTGTTTAATTCCAAATAAAAGTCAATTCTGCTTTAAACTGATAAAAAAAAGATTACCATGTAAACACCTAATTCCTAATGCAAATTTCTATTCTGAATTAAACTGAATTCCAATGTAAGTGGCTGGTTTTCACATTTTAATTCCGAATTATTTAATTCCTCTGTCATGTAAACCTTAATTTCACTCTAAGTTAATTCCGGTCGTTTGCGCATGCTCCTTACCTTGTCCTATCCCGATGACGCATGTTGTTTTGCCTCGTGGTTCAGTGATTGATCTTTCTTCTCCTTCTCAGTTGCTGCAAAAAGCGAAGTAGTACCCTCGTGTTGAGCTGGTACTTCAAAATTATATTAAAAAATAGTGGCGAAACTGGTACTTTTTATGTAGTTTTTACAAGACTGAAAAGATGAGAAGCAGGGAGCCAACTTTGTTTATTTCCGGAATACGTCATGCATCATGTGCATCCTCTGTCCAATCAGAACCCTTCCCAACCCACCGCTCTAAAGAGGAATTAAGTAAGGACTTGTTTCATTTAAACCTTCATTCAGAATTATTTTTTTCATGTAAACTTGTAGAAGAATACATTAATTCTGAATTATTTAATTCCAAATTATTAATTCCAAATGAAAAAACATCATGTAACCGTCGCCATTTGTGTTGCTTTGTTAACTTATGGATGGAGTATAAAGGAGACAGAGGGATGTAGTTTATTTCTTATTTTCATGAATAATAAGTTCATCTTGAGGGCAAGTAATGTACATGAAGACAAAACAAGACCTTTCTTTGTCCCTATTTCCCAGTGCCCTTCCATGTTTTGCATCAAGTTTACCGATAATTATCCTCAGCATTGAACTGTGTAAAATATTCCAGCTTCGTAGGGAACATAAATATTTCTGTGGCAAAGATGAACAGTCTCTGTCTAAATGCTCACTTTAGTTCACCTTTTGATGTGTAGAGATCCACAGAGCCACATATTACCCAGATGTTTGGTCTGTTTTTAGTGTTTGCAAAAATAACAAGGACAGTGCCCAGTTTATTTTGTTGTTATGATGGTAAAAAAAAAAATAGATTAGAAATGTTTGAATAAACAGTTTGAGTTTAAAATTGTCTTGAAAGAACTGCAGAGCCAGATGGCTAGTGGCGTTTTTTCCTTGTGGACCATAGACGCTTTGATAACAGGTGGGCGGGTCACTCTGTTGGCCGTACTAAATGCAAATTTCCCCATAAGATGCAAATCTATGTAAAACTGTGCGGCATCTCAGGGTCAATACATAAGAGTCCTAAGAAGTCATGGTGAAGTAGAGCTGGAGCTTTTTCATGCAGTACGTAACTTCTAAAATAGTTTCTGAACCACAATAAGCTCATTGAATTTTAATTGTCTCCATTTGCTTGAGTTTATTCTGCAAGCTGGCTGCTGTGTGTTTATGTCACATATCTGATGAGACCCCCTGCATTGCAGATACATTTGCACCCATTTTTTGTTTACCTACAAAATAATCTGCATTGGAATGCTAAACTGAGTCTGACAAGATTCACAGACGGCAAGCCCACAAATCTGAGAAGCAGAAACCAGTGTTTGACTTTTTCTCTCAAATAGCAAAAACTAAAAATGATCTACGGCAATCTGCTGAGCTCAGAAGCTCCATGATGGCAGCAGACGCTATTTTATTTAATGTAAGAAGAAGAAAAAAAAGTCTGGTCTGCGTGACCGAGCTGGATCTTCTTCTGCACATGGGTTTGCTTCAGAGACAGGGTATTTACTTCACCTCCTGCCTTGCTTTCTGAATAATGAAAGGCTTTGGAGCTTTTAAGACATGGAGGAGTGGGGACAAGTGCTGAGTTCATTTCAGATTGGGACCATCTACCCACAAATGTAGGTGAAGATAGTTTTAAAAAAAAAAGAAACTAAGCAGTTAATGAGTTTCGTTTTGGAAAGCCAAACACTGTAACGATGTTTCTTCCTCCAGCATTTTTACTTTATTTGCTTTATTCATGTTTCCTGTGCTTCGCTTTGGTTCTTGTCAGTTTTCTCTCCCACATCCATTATGTTTTCCCAGTACCTTGCACCCTTTTTTTTTCTTTAAAAAAAGAAAAGAAAATCCAAATCAGATGATCTTGGCAGTTCTTATCCATTGTGAATAAAAGCATTTAGTTGCAAAGAACTCAGATGGGTCACATCATTTGGAAGAAAGATGATTCAATATCAGCTAATGTGACAGTTGAATGCCGCTCCTCTAGAACTAGTCCAGTTGCCCGATCTCTATTCCCTTTGTTCTCGCTGCCGCCCTCCACTCCCCAGAGGAAAACTGTCACTTGCTCTTTTTTTCTAAACTATAGATAAGAAAGAATGGTTCCTTAATGTGACAGGCCGTAATAACACTGGGCTGTCACCCACTCAAGTCACCATCAAGACGTCTAAAGTGGGCTTTAAGAGTGTTTGTCAGTTTTTCGTTAAATCATAATCAGGATATAAGGCGGATTCATATTTTCTTAGTCTGAGTTGAAAGCAAAGGTAGCAAACGTGGCCATAGTGGCAAACTCTCCCGAGGCCACTTAGTCCAATCTGACCTGTGGGATGAACTCATTAAATGTGAAAATATAATAAAATATAACTACTTCCTTATTTGTCCAGGTGAGGTTGCATTTTTTTATGGTTAAAAATAAAACATTTCCAAGGTAGAGGAAAGGTTGCTATATTATTTATATATTTTTTATTTGATACATTGGTGAGTCTGATGGGGTGTTCAGGAGATGAGAAAATACATAGTGAAATTATTCAAAACAGAATTAACAATTAAATTAATATGTAGTAAGAAAAGTAAAACCGTTTCTCTTTGGCATTTAAAAAATAGGCAACTTTTAAAATAAAAAAATGTAATAGTGTTTTTTTTTTATGGAAATGCACAAGATTGTTGATACGCTTTGATCAATTCTTTATATGATAAAAAATTAAATTGAAATTACACTTAAGTTTCTCAGGAAATGCAAGACCTGTTTTCTAACAGTATAGACCCGTAAATGAGCACATCTTGGTAACGTATTTTTACTTTGCTTTAAAGAGAAAAAAAAAAGAGAAAAAAAAAAAGAATTTTAGAGTTTTCAAATTTCCATCTTCCACCGACCCTTCATTGGATTAAGCGGGTAAGAAAATGGATGTATGGCTTATTATGCTGTTATTTCACTGGTCTGGTTTGGAGATGAAATTGTGCTGTATGTGGCCCTTTAACTCAAATGAGAGCTCACTCCAGAGTTAGAATGGTCATAAATTCGGCCCAAAAAAAAAAAAAATCTCTCTAGACAAACTTCTTTGAAAAGAGAGGTTACATTTAATGTGTTCATCATATCTGAAACATTTTGGGCACATGGGCCTTGCTATATTTCAAAATAGCTTATAATTACAAGATTAGTGTTGTAAATGGTAGGATACCGCTCCATTAGACGGAATCCAGTCCTCAGAGCCGAGAGGCAAGACACGGTTGTTTTCACTGAAGTAGATTGGCTGGAGAAGCTGAGGTCTCTCAGGCACCGGCTAATTAGGAACATGAAGACCTGATTTATTAGGACTGTATGGACTGTAACAGTAACGCACACAGAGAAATGACTCGTTGAACGTAACCTTGATATTTGACTTGAGCATGCCATGCTGGGTCCTAATTGGGTCTGCTCTTTGTGTAAAGATGAGTTGGGGGTGCAAGGCCTCACCCGTTTAGGTCTCTTTTCGATTCAGTGGAATGTGTTAGAAATTAAACACTTTTTTAAAACGCCATTTATCAGGCTTGCAATCTAATAAATCTAGCGGCAATTGATGATTACAGCTAGATTTTGACCAAAGCAAGCACACAGATGAGAGGAAAAGGTTATTTAAAAAAAACAAAACAAAAAACAAAATCACAATATTTTCTGTAATTGCTGTTCCAACTTTTAAGGATCCTCCACAGAGAACTGAGCTGAATTTTATTTCCATTTACAACTCTGTTAGCGGAAGCATTTCTCCTGACCTGATGCTCAAAATGCACTGTTGGTTCAAAGGAAATGTGTGTTTTTGGTATGAATATAAATGCTTAGATGTCCATGAATAAATTGTAGCGGCATTTGTCGATGCTCCTCTTGTTTGCACTGGGTGAACGTTTTTTTTTTTTTTTTTTTAAAAGTCATTAAAATTGATTACCTCAGAGGGAAAGTTGAGGCTTATGGTGTTCTTAGCACCATACTGTGTGTGTGTGTGTGTGTGTGTGTGTGTGTGTGTGTGTGTGTGTGTGTGTGTGTGTGTGTGTGTGTGTGTGTGTGTGTGTTAACCCTGTTGTGAGCCTTAAAATTCATGACTAACTTGAAGTTATTCCAGGATTTTTATGCTTAATTTGTTTCCCTGAACACATACATGACTCAACTTGTGTTGCCTAATTAGGGAATGTGTGTTTGTGGGAAAAGTTAATAATAAGAGAAGTAGCAGTCCACATACCTTATTCCTCCATATTAGAATGAGTGATACAAGAAAATGTACACATTGGAAGGAAAATTATTAAATTTATCAGCATTGTAAGAAAGTGTACTACAAACTTTACCATTTTCTTTGAAGTCTTGGGTATTGCATGTTGTGCTGTGTTGGCATTGCATGGAATACAGTGCATGATAAGGGTGGGAAATCGAATTAAAAAAATCAAATATCTGAATTTTTTGCTTCATAATTTAGCCTTTTAATATAGCCTTTTTTTGTTGAATTTTTTTTTCTCAATAAAAATTTAATCCATTATTTTTGTCATTTTAACAGTTTTTATTGATATTTTTTTCTTGTCTTCTTGAGCATTACAGCAGAATACCCAAGAACAGAGTGATGGTCTGGCTACTGTGTTGTTTTTTCCTAATTGAAATCAACAAAAATGGAAAAAAATAAAAAAATTTATTTATTTATTTATTTATTTATGCTTTTTAGTCCACGAAAATCAGCCGTATTGAAGATTTCTAAGAGTCACAATTTAAATCAAATTGGCACCTAAAGAATTGGAATAGAATCAAATTGGCACAAAAGTATATCGTCAGAGCCCTAGTGCATCGACAAGTTGACAGATACGATTAATATAGAAAGATATGGCACCTGCTGGACAGTAATAAGCAACTTACGACAAGCAACAGCGCCGCCAGTCAGACCTACTGCGGCTGTTTTTCTTGCCACAGCGATTGCACACCTCTGACACCGAAGCACTGAAACAAGGTTGTGATGATTTGTGCCTGCCGAAGTGCAAAAAGTGTGGCGGGAGATGACATGTATAAATGTTGCAATGAAATCCTGTGGGTATAATTCCTAGTCCTCAGAAGAAGAGTATTCCAGTATAATGATCCAATTCATACAGCTAAAAGCCCTCAGGAGACTGAGAAGTAGAAAAAGTGACTGACTTGGCCACATTGGAATCCAATCAAAAGCGTTTGGATTATTATGATAAAATATTATGATAAAATCTTCTAAATTCTCCCTTTCTGTAGAGGTATGGCACCCTGTATTTCTTTTACGATGTTTGTGTTGTCCAGCTCTTCACCTGGGGCTTTAGAGGCCATTTGAAAGGACCTAAAAGAGCACAGGGGGTCTTCTAGGTTTGGACTCTGGAGAAGGTGACTGAGGTGGTGTACCCTGACCTAACAGTGACCTTAACAAAAAAATAGCTAATGCCATATATTGATCGTTAGCTTAAAACGACTCTAATATGCTATTTCTAGTTTTGTGAGCTTTCTACATTATTATAGTGTTGAATACTTAACAGACATAAGAGCGTTTTTTTTATCACCTAAATGCATGTTTGAGTTTCCAGCACTTGAGTTCTCCAGGTGACTGAAACGATTGGTTTTAGAGAGTTTTTTTCTTTTAGTGATGCCCTTGGGGTG